>NW_026542596.1:10378151-10838299 GCF_028750875.1 Macrosteles quadrilineatus | reverse complement strand
AAAGTTCTAGAACTCCCATACCGATTTGTATAGTTTTAGTTATGACATGACTATTTAATTTTGCAAGATCTTTCACAGGGAAGATTCTTGGTCAAGACACTTATTTATATTATCCCTTTTACTAATTGTTCAAAGTATTGAACAGATTGTAAAATAAAATTAAGTTAAAAAAAAAAAAAAAAAAAATTCATTCTAACCTAACCAACCATACTATTCATTTGAGGTTAGGCCTATCCGTTATTTCAAGGACTTAAAAAACTTATTTAAGACATTGCACGTTAAAACCTGTGCATTTAAAGTTATTTTGAAA
The DNA here is from genome assembly GCF_028750875.1 of Macrosteles quadrilineatus. Classification (NCBI taxonomy): domain Eukaryota; kingdom Metazoa; phylum Arthropoda; class Insecta; order Hemiptera; family Cicadellidae; genus Macrosteles; species Macrosteles quadrilineatus. The sequence continues at coordinate 10,837,989 of NW_026542596.1, read as the reverse complement.
CATTATAAATTGTTTTTGATGATAAATAAATAGGCTACTAACTTATTTACCTCTTTTCAAGCTATGTGGTGAAAATAGGCTAGTCAAGTTTCCTGGGGCCCTATTTTTGAAATGGTTGACAGTTGAGTCAATCGTCAGCACTCAACTCAACCAACAATAGGATTTGGTATTTTTGAAACCCAACAGTTGGGAAGCGAGTTGGGAATCACTAGTTGAGTGACTCGTGGTGGAAATGTAGAGCATACGACCGCCCGAAATTCAGATGACGTCATTTTGAACCAATCACAATGCAGAGTTCTTGCGATATTCGATTTAACCTCTTCTTACTCTAAAATCTAGCAGCTAATCTCAATCTACCATATTTCGAGACACTGAGGTAAACTGTCAACTCCGTTCTTGAGAGATTGAGGTTATGTCTTGCTTAATCTTCAATCTCAGTAATTGCAAAAGTACCTTAACTTATAAAATAAACTTAAGTATTAAAAATTAAATTTACTATGGATGTTTGTTTTAGGGTGAAGCTAATTATAAGTTTAGGCATATCCTAAATACATTATTATTTGCTTTCTTCGCCTCTATCTCGAAACACATCACCTTATTTTAGTTTCCTTCATCGGTTTGTTTGATGTTATTTTTAATTGTGTTTTTATTTAGGTTAAAGCGGCTATTTGCCATTGCACTGAAAGCATCGTAACTTAAATTAATTTGATCCCTTTATTAGGTGAATGGTATTGAAACAAACTATGATATTGTTTCTCTCTACCACAATCTTTAATACGTAAAATCATAGGTCTAATAACAATAATTATCTTATAATAAGTTCAATTAGTATGCCTAGTCTATTTCAAACATACTAACAAGGAAAAAACGCTTGAATAAATAGTCTAGTATTGACACAGTAATAATAAAATTAAAATGTAATTATTCTACAGAAAACAATCGCATAAAGTATTGGGTGCTAATACATTGACAACAAATACATAACCTCTAATCGCAATTAATAAATTAATTAAAGCAATAACAATATGGCGTCGACTCAAAAAGAGCAATTTTTTACCGAAAGAGGAAGAAGAAAGTGCAGTCAACCGTCCACTCAACAGCTCAGTAGGTAGTGAGTAGTTTTGGTTGGATAAGTCGACTGTCAATAGTTTCAAAAATACGAAACGATTGGAAATGGAATGACTCGACACTCAACTCAACAGTCAACCATTTCAAAAATAGGGCCCCAGGTTTGGAAATATTGGTTTAGTCTTGGGTTTATTGTGGCAGGTTTACCTATGGCATTTGATAAAGAACGACCATCGGCTTATGATCTTGTTAAAACGGGTTTATCTTGCACGTATAATAAATAATTAAACTTATATTGCAATCATAATGTTGACATATTTTTGTTTGCTATCAACAAGACAATAGACAATAGGATGACGCCATCTTGATTTTTCCTCTAATTTGACAAATCCCACCAACCGATCACCTGGCCAACCTAACAACACGAAGCTCTAAAACAAAAACATCAAAAACAGTGGTACGTTTTTAAAACACAGAGTGGTTACTCCAGTTATATTATTATAGCTCAGTGGTCAGCCCAGCCTCAGCCCTCAGGCCAGGCCTCAGCCAGCAAGCACAGCGCAGCCAGCCCAGCAGACTAGGTAGGAAGGAAGGAACTAGGACTAGGACTAGCCTAGGCTAGACGGCTAGACCATAAGTTACACCATTCCATAGGGCAAGGGCATAGACTGATAGACTCAGAAGAGTTAAGAAAAGACAAGAAAGAGCAAGCGAAAATTAATTAGTGGTTTGGATTCAACCAGCAACTAAGTTACCTAACCCTCTATAACTGGTAAACTTAACCACCAGTAACTTAATTTATTTACTAACTTATATAAATATTATATTGCATGCCTTCCGTCAATAATTAGGCCTAATAAGCTTAAGGTTTCAAATTTCACTTTTTGCCTGAGTTAGACCCAACCCAATAGGCTAAAGAATTGCACAGAAATTTACCAAAATTACATTAGGGCCTAGAAGTTGGTGCGAGACTGGACCTGAATAGTGAATAGGCCTAGTGAGTAAGTCAGGTCTTGCCTTTTTCCATCCCCATGTTAAAGTTGTTGCCAGGTTTTTAATAAAATTTGTCTTATGTTTAGTTGATGTGAGCCATCTACAGATTGCGCTGATCTAAATTAAGTATACTGATTTCTGCCGATTACACGATAGTTCTTACCAAGTCAAAACGATGTAATGACTTATTATGAGCTAAGTAGGTTATATAGTTACCTATAGCGGGTACAGTTTCTTAACTGGGCTATGCTAATATCGATTGAAACTATCGATTCGATTAGTAAACCTTTGTGCGATTTTACACCATCAGCAAGTTTGGTTGGTTAGGTTAGGTTAAGATAGTTTAATTTGGGGTCTGACTTAAGGGAGGTACAAATGAGGCAACGATGACATCATAGTTTAATTAAAAATTCCTCCGTTAACAGCATTGTAGTTAGAGAGCACAGCGTGTAATTTTTACTTCATTATTAGGCCTAGTTAATTATAAAATTAAGAAAAATTAAAAATTAATCTTAACATTTTTCTATTATTAAATTAAACTGTCATAACCTAAACAAACTAACCAAACGTGCTGATAATGAAAAAATCGAATGAAGGCTTAGGCTACTAATCTAAAAAATAGTTTTTTCATAAAATAAAAATTAAATGCCTTAATTTAATTTCTTAATTATAAAATTAAACTGTCATAACCTAACCAAACCAACCAAACTTGCTGATATGAAAAAAAAATTGTTGACAAAAAGTTAGTGCTGCCAGCGAGATTCGAACACGGCACCTTCGGATTATCAGCCCGACACGCTATCCACTACACCACCGAGGCCGATGACTGAATTCCGTATCGTTGCGGTAATGGTGTTTCCTCAAGAGGAGATCTGACAGCTGACGTCATCGAAGGCTCTTCTGTACCTCCCTTGAGTAAATACCGTTTAATTTGATAATAAATATATTTAAAAATATCGATAATTAATCAATATTTTCAATTTGATAGTTTCAATCGATATTAGCATAGCCCAGTTAAGAAACTGTACCCCCTATAGCAACTGTTATGACCCAGCAACTGTGTCAGAAAAAAAATAATAAGGCACAAAATAGAGTTTTAGACACTACATTAGCAATGAATACACAAACTATAAAGAAGAACAGGTCCTATGGACAATATTCTAATAGTATTTTCAAATTTGGCGCGCGAAATATCTGTAGTTCTGCACTGAACCACCACTCAGCGCTGTAGTCAAGTTTAGCACGCGGTGAAGTGCGAGAGAGAGGGACATACACTGTTTTCGTCCCCTGTGGGCCAGGCCACGAGAGAAAGAGAGAGGGGGCGAAAACAGTGTATGTCGCTCTCTCTCGCACTTCACCGCGTGCTAAACTTGACTACAGCGCTGAGTGGTGGTTCAGTGCAGAACTACAGATATTTCGGGCGCCAAATTTGAAAATACTGTTAGAATATTGTCCATAGGACCTGTTCTTCTTTATAGTTTGTGTATTCATTGATATTAGCGCAATGTGTGACTGGCTCACACATCTACATTCATTTTTAGTAAAAAATTGTTGACAGCTGATCCATATAGATGGCATGTCTTCTTCTATATCCAATCTAACAAAAAACCACTAAGTGGTAACACTTTCCCCGCCAAGTCAGCAATCCAAAAAAGATAATAAATCATTGCTTTTTTCCGCCAAGAAAAACAATGTAGGCCTAATGTATGGCATGTTAAATAAAGATGGCCGACTTTGGCAGATTTTTGCTTGGTTTTTTCATGTGAGTTACGTTCGAGGATTAATACTGTTAAAACAAACTGAGCTGACGGAATTGAACTACAATTGATTACTGCTGCTTCTACTGTTCTGTTAATAACAACTTATGTTTTTATTTAATTATATAGCCCGTGGTTCAAAGAATACTTGCATGTGGTGGCCTACTTAGCACCAATTTATAGTTTACTTAAAATTCGGGCAGAAATTAAAATTTTTTTTATATTTTGTAGGGTTACTTATGTTAGTTTTTTTTTTAAATTTATATAAAAGACATATCCTTCCAATATAAAGAATAAAATAAACCATCTCTTGTAAGCATTTTATTGAAATAAATTAAAGGGCCATTTTTAGTTAAATTAAAAATGATTATAAACAGTTTGGGTGTAATATATAGACCACGGCACAACAACATCTCATTTCATTTCGAACAATAATATTGTTTGTCTAAAAAAATGAAATTGAAAGTAAACACTTTTTAGCTTTGGACTAGGCTTAAGTAAATTTTGTCATCACAATACCATCATCAGACATGAAAATATCAGCTGAAGCAGTGTCGTCAAAGTTTGAACATAACATACACAGATATTTCCTAGAGAGAGAGAGAAATCTTTATTAACAATCTTCAATATTGTGGATTAAAGTCCACAAATGGATAAATGGAGTCCTAAGTACATTAAGATTAATAGGACTAATTACAATAATGCACAGACCAGTCACACACACGGTACTGGTTGACATTGTCTCGATCCTTGCAAGACGCTGACACTTACAAGTGATTTAAAATAAATATATATTTTTGTTTCAGGAACCCCCCTTATTTTCGGTGAAGTTTCATCATGGGAAAAGCTGGGTATAAGAGATTTAAAAAGCAAGAAAAAGCCAAAGTTAAACTGAAAGGGAACAAAACTATACTACCGAAGGGTCAAAATGTAACAGATACAAACTTCAAAGTGAAGAAAATCATTGTAAAAGAGCAGTTAAAAGAACATGGAGAAAACGAGTTACTAACTAAAAAGCATTTAAGTATTAAGGTTAGTTTTTTCTTCAGCATTAAGATAAGAAAGTCTTTTGAATCCTAGGCTATCTAGGCTATTTTAATGATTGAACCATTGAAATCATTATTCTGTGATAAGTGTCATAGCGTATCTCTTTTTTAGCCAACCTATTTCACTTTATGATAAACATTTTGTGACTGGATATTTATTAGCCTAATATTTTCATTTTTAGTAGCTCTTATTTTGGCAAAATAACTTAATTCAACTGTGGAGACTCTATAACACCAAAACTCTATTGTATGGGTTTAAACTTTTTGTTTTACTGTAAGCCTACAGCCACATGGGCGTTTTTTTCACACACACAAACGAACACAGCATAAAACACAAACAATATGAAAAGCATTAAATGTAATGGGAAATGCCACACCCATTGTTGTTTCACGCAGTAGTGGGCATGTATTCGTTTTAACGCTGCTCAAATTTTTGATGTATTTTCTTGCTGTGCTCGTGCGTTAAAAATGCCCATGCATGTGTCCGTAGCCTTAGTTTCCAGAAAACAACATCTTAATTTAACAGGTCTAATTTGCTCTAATTGTCAATTAGTTTGTCACTGTTTTAACATTGCTGTTGACAGTATGGTAAACTTTTTTTTTAAACAGTTAAGTCAGGACTACCTATATGTATTTACATAATTAGGCCTACATATATTTTTGATGTAAAAGATCCCAAAACCTTTGTCAACAATCAATGCCATTTAAATTTAAATTAAAAAGCCTAAAGCTGGGTTTTCCTAGACGCGGAGTCGGCCAGCGGAGAGCGGACAACGGAGAGCGGAATTGAAATTAACATGGCATTCCGCTCCGCTGCTAGGAAAACAGTAACATTAAATTACCTAAGACCAGCTGAGTCCGCTCTCCGCGTTCCTCTCTCCGCTGGCCGACTACGCGCCTAGGAAAACCCGGCTTAAAATAGGTAGGCCTACAGTATGGACAAAATCTGTATTTTCAAAACCTAAATAATGACTAAACTCTAGATAGAAATATGTTCATGGCGTTGATTGTTAACAAAGATTTCATGATCTTTTAAATCAAAAATATTTTTTTACCCTATTTTTTGACAGGAGTGTGGGTAGGGGGTGACTTTCTATCTGTCCAGTTAAAAAATAAGACTTGTTTCCATATTTGTAAAATTTGTGTTTTTTTTACATAAATCAAATTTTTGTAATACCTGCCATTTTGGCTAGAGGTGAGATATCTACCTCGGGTTTGCGTTCTCATTGATATCTTGTCTGAGCCGCCACAACTCCGGTATGAGACAAGAGGCTCTGGCTGGTCTGAGAGAGCTGATGGTAGCTCATGGGTCAGACATTATACTGCCCTCACTGTCTCCCCTGCTACAGGCTGTCACAGTATATAAAGAGAGTGAACTAACATTGTACCTCTTATAGGAGTTGATATCTCGTCTGAGCCACCACAACTCTGGTATGAGACAAGAGGCTCTGGCTAGTCTGAGAGAACTGATAGTAACTCATGGGTCAGACATTATACTGCCATCACTGTCTCCCATGCTACAGGCTGTCACAGTATATAAAGAGAGTGAACTAACATTGTACCTCTTATAGGAGTTGATACCTCGTCTGAGCCGCCACAACACTGGTATGAGACAAGAGGCTCTGGCTGGTCTGAGAGAACTGATAGTAACTCATGGGTCAGACATTATACTGCCATCACTGTCTCCCATGCTATAGGCTGTCACAGTATATAAAGAGAGTGAACTAACATTGTACCTCTTATAGGAGTTGATACCTCGTCTGAGCCGCCACAACACTGGTATGAGACAAGAGGCTCTGGCTGGTCTGAGAGAACTGATAGTAACTCATGGGTCAGACATTATACTGCCATCACTGTCTCCCATGCTATAGGCTGTCACAGTATATAAAGAGAGTGAACTAACATTGTACCTCTTGTAGGAGTTGATACCTCGTCTGAGCCGCCACAACACTGGTATGAGACAAGAGGCTCTGGCTGGTCTGAGAGAGCTGATGGTAGCTCATGGGTCAGACATTATACTGCCATCACTGTCTCCCATGCTATAGGCTGTCACAGTATATAAAGAGAGTGAACTAACATTGTACCTCTTATAGGAGTTGATACCTCGTCTGAGCCGCCACAACACTGGTATGAGACAAGAGGCTCTGGCTGGTCTGAGAGAACTGATAGTAACTCATGGGTCAGACATTATACTGCCATCACTGTCTCCTATGCTATAGGCTGTCACAGTATATAAAGAGAGTGAACTAACATTGTACCTCTTATAGGAGTTGATACCTCGTCTGAGCCGCCACAACACTGGTATGAGACAAGAGGCTCTGGCTGGTCTGAGAGAACTGATAGTAACTCATGGGTCAGACATTATACTGCCATCACTGTCTCCCATGCTATAGGCTGTCACAGTATATAAAGAGAGTGAACTAACATTGTACCTCTTATAGGAGTTGATATCTCGTCTGAGCCACCACAACTCTGGTATGAGACAAGAGGCTCTGGCTGGTCTGAGAGAACTGATAGTAACTCATGGGTCAGACATTATACTGCCATCACTGTCTCCCATGCTACAGGCTGTCACAGTATATAAAGAGAGTGAACTAACATTGTACCTCTTATAGGAGTTGATACCTCGTCTGAGCCACCACAACTCTGGTATGAGACAAGAGGCTCTGGCTGGGTCAGACATTATACTGCCCTCACTGTCTCCCATGCTATAGGCTATCACAGTAGACAAGGATGAACTAACATTGTACCTCTTGTAGGAGTTGATATCTTGTCTGAGCCACTACAACTCTGGTATGAGACAAGAGGCTCTGGCTGGTCTGAGAGAACTGATAGTAACTCATGGGTCAGACATTATACTGCCATCACTGTCTCCCATGCTATAGGCTATCACAGTAGACAAGGATGAACTAACATTGTACCTCTTGTAGGAGTTGATATCTCGTCTGAGCCACCACAACTCTGGTATGAGACAAGAGGCTCTGGCTGGTCTGAGAGAACTGATAGTAACTCATGGGTCAGACATTATACTGCCATCACTGTCTCCCATGCTATAGGCTATCACAGTAGACAAGGATGAACTAACATTGTACCTCTTGTAGGAGTTGATATCTCGTCTGAGCCGCCACAACACTGGTATGAGACAAGAGACTCTGGCTGGTCTGAGAGAGCTGATGGTAGCTCATGGGTCAGACATTACACTGCCATCACTGTCTCCCATGCTATAGGCTGTCACAGTATATAAAGAGAGTGAACTAACATTGTACCTCTTGTAGGAGTTGATATCTCGTCTGAGCCACCACAACTCTGGTATGAGACAAGAGGCTCTGGCTGGTCTGAGAGAACTGATAGTAACTCATGGGTCAGACATTATACTGCCATCACTGTCTCCCATGCTATAGGCTATCACAGTAGACAAGGATGAACTAACATTGTACCTCTTGTAGGAGTTGATATCTTGTCTGAGCCACCACAACTCTGGTATGAGACAAGAGGCTCTGGCTGGTCTGAGAGAACTGATAGTAACTCATGGGTCAGACATTATACTGCCATCACTGTCTCCCATGCTATAGGCTATCACAGTAGACAAGGATGAACTAACATTGTACCTCTTGTAGGAGTTGATATCTCGTCTGAGCCGCCACAACACTGGTATGAGACAAGAGACTCTGGCTGGTCTGAGAGAGCTGATGGTAGCTCATGGGTCAGACATTATACTGCCATCACCGTCTCCCATGCTATAGGCTGTCACAGTATATAAAGAGAGTGAACTAACATTGTACCTCTTGTAGGAGTTGATATCTCGTCTGAGCCACCACAACTCTGGTATGAGACAAGAGGCTCTGGCTGGTCTGAGAGAACTGATAGTAACTCATGGGTCAGACGTTATACTGCCCTCACTGTCTCCCCTGCTACAGGCCGTCATGGGCCTCACAGTGGACAAGGAGAGCGACGTCCGTACAGATACTATCAAACTGCTGGCAGCTGTCTTTACTCGGGTAAGTTTCTGAAGAGTTAGATGTAGCTACGTAAAATTTAACTCCTTCTCTACACTCATAATGATAGGTCTTTGATTTTGAGACTGCTATGAGTGTTTCCACTCAAGCAAAAGAAAAATCCTACTAACCGAGTTAAAAAAGCTATGTCTGGCTTGAATTTTCCTGTTTCATCCAAAGTAACATTTTTTACGTATAATGGTTTTTTTCATAAATATCTCTTCAATCCTTGCTATAATATAGGCCTACTGTATAAGATAGTTCAGGCAATTTGGGATGGATTTTATTGGAAAAGCAGGAAAAGAATTAAATCAGGTGTCAGAGTAAAAAATCTTGGTTTTATCCTACATCTCAGGGTAGTTCACGAATGTCTCGTTATTCTTCGATTACATTGCGTATACCTCATCATGTGACCACAGCTTATGGCAGGGCTTTTGTTGTTACCGCTTGTCGTCTGTGGAACGGCCTACCCCTACACATTAAGACCCTTGAAAAACGTTCCCAGTTTGTGGCGGCACTGAAAAAGCTCTATTTTGAGAAGATGGTCTCGGCTGGCGTGTCCTAGGGCTACTGTTACCTTGCGCGTTTGCTGATGCGTGTATGCGAGAGTGTGTGAATGTGTTTTTCTATTTGTTAAATTTTTATGTTTTTTTATAGATATGTAGGTACTTGAATTGTTAAATATTTTATGTTTAATTAGATTAAGTTATCCCTATGTTACATTATTTATGTTATATTTTTTAATGTCAGGTTAAGTGTAAGAAAGGGCCATGTGGCCCTAACTTTGCCTGAAAAAATAAAGGATTTTTCATTTCATTTCATTTCATTTTTACATCTGGTTTAAATTTTAATCACCCACATGGTCTAAAATCCTGCATTTTGAAACACTGACTGCAACACTAGGTGCATATTTTAAGCTGAATTTGAGTGAAATATATGAATTTGAGTAGCCTAGAATAAAGTGATATGATCTGTGTAGATTTGTTGATTAAGATCAACCATTTCAGCTGAATGGTTCCGTTTCAAAGCCATGTACAAAATAGGTTACCTATGGTACTTTTACTATATTAAACAATTGGCCTACAAAAGAAAAATACACCAATTGCTTCTGTCTGCAATCAAAAAGGACTAGACAAACAGGTTGGGAGTTGTTTGCAGAGTATGAATATGTGTGTAGTTATATATACAGTTGAGTAAATATGTGTATTTGTCATACTTGTATGGCTCTCTGAACTTTCCGGATTCATAACCAAACGACTCTAAACAAGAGCAAGTATATCAAAATATCATGTAATTTCTAATGTTTAACAAACATTATTTTAAATTTCACAGGTAGAAGAAGATGAGCTGGCACCTTTATACCCTTCTGTTGTTTGTCACCTAACCTGCGCGATGACCCACATAGAGCCAGCTGTACGTAACGACTCGCTATTGCTGTTAGACACAATGTTGGCAACACTGCCAAGACTGACAGCCAATCATACGCAAGCACTGCTGCCACACTTCCTGGACTTAATATCACACCGAGGCGGAGACACGGGGACCCGAGCGCTCTCTCTACACCTAGAGGGGAAGGTTACATCAGACAAGTGGCGAGGCAAAGTCATTGGACGATTGAACAAACTGTTCACTGTGATTTCAGAACACTCTGTGGGAAGTGAGTAAAATCTATACAGTTGACACTGATTGCACATACAACTACCATATCTTATGCTAAAATCAAGACCGTTAGATCAGGGGCGGCTCCAGGATAGATTCTCGGGGGGGGGGGGGGGGCATCCAGTGGCTATGGCTTCTCCGGGGGGGCCTGGGGGGTATGGAATTCCCCCCATCAAAAGGGGAGGTCCGCAAAAATTTTGAAACATATGTGTTCAATATTGCTGTTTTAGGCTATCTAAAAGTGCTGGCCGTAACTTCATAAAATTCAGTTTACTCCAACATTTTTTAGTTGTTAGTACAGAAAATGATTTTTTGATCACAGGAAATGAAGTACACACCTTTAAAATAGTATATATTTAATGTTTTCTTTTAATCCACAAATATAAAAAAAATATTACTAAAAATAAACAAAAACATCTTAAAATATGTTTTCTTCTAAATAATATATTCCTAAGACGCAAGAGGCAATAAAACATAAATTTGTGCTGACATTTAGCTGAAAAAGCAGTGTTACAGAGAAACCCCTTACTAATTATAACATACTATTGTATTGTACTAAGTTTATGGGTAGATAGATATCTCTAAGACACAAGAAAATTTGATTCATAATATATGAAATGATTTACAACAAACTGTTGTCATTCAAAAGAGACTACTGTAGGGGTACAGTTACTAACCACAAAAAAACTAACCCTAGCCTATGTACATTTAAGTTTTAAAGACACAAGAAAATTACATTATAATAATAAACTGGTTTACAACAAAATGTAGTAATTTAAACGAAACTTCAAACCAGTTAACCATTAAAACAAAATAACCCTAACCTTAGTAAATATTTTACATATATTTAGGCCATATCTACATATAAATTAGGTAAGCCGATTCTTTGTGTCATAATTGTGGGTGACTGAGAAGTCATAGAATGACGGGAGAGGGCTCAAATTAAAGTTCTGGATCCCGTGACGGCGGGAAAAATAGTGCAATACCCAAAATTTTAACACAAAATTAGATATAACATAAAATGTTCTCCATAAGAATAGCATTAGAAACCATTTACTGCTGATTTTTGTTTACTTCAATAAAGCTGATCGTGATTTATCATTAAGCTGGTACGCAATATTAAATGTGGATGACTTTATTTGCCAGTCAATTCTGCAATGTAGCTTACTATATAAAACCAGGGATAACATTGCCTATAATAATTAAGACGTTTTAGTTACGCCATAGAATGTTGAAATAAATTATTTTACTGTGAAACTTTTCAAATTTGTGTATTTTTATTTGTAACCACAAGACAAGAACATAACCACATTGACTAAATAATTAACGATTCAAGATCAAATGTAGAACTTCTGCTTTGTTTTTATTTCAATACATATGTTCGAGATTTATTCTACACTTATTTCTTTGTAAATTTATTAACTTTTTTAATTTGAGATTTGTTTAATCAATATTTTGTATGAAGTGGAATAACCTCAACGGCTACTCTTAGAAAATAACCTGGAAATAAAGATGGAATAGGTTTGTTCGGGTAATATATTTGTTAATTAAGTAAGTACTATGACAATTCCAATATTTGTTGGAAAAAAAACAATATTGTTTGGAGGAGATTTTAAACAGGTACTGTCTGTTGCTCCAAGCAAAAAAGGTTAAAATAATAAATAGCCTAGCATCTATATATACAGGGTGGCTGAAAAGTAACTTGCACCTCCCCTTAACTTTTCAACCATTTGAGATATTTGAAATCGGTTTGCAGCAACCTTCTTAGATATGAGGGGCTACAATAATTATGGTCAATTTTGAAAATTTTGCCCTTAGGGGTAGTGGTGGTAGGGGGTAGCTCAAAATTTTCAAATGACAAGTATAGTCGAGTTTGGTATCATTTTACAGATCTTGACGAAACATAAAAATTGACATAAAGAAAACCAAAATTGGCTCACTAATAACAAAATGGCGCCCTAAAACGTTTCAAATCCAAATAACCATGAGGGTGGCAAAAAAATTAACTTGCACCCTCATTAACTTTTTAACTATTTGAGATATTTGAAATCAGTTTGCGGCAACTTGTTTAGATATGAAGGGCTGCAATAATTATGGTAAGCTTTGAAAATTTTGCCCTTAGGGGTAGCGGTAGTAGGGGTAGCTCAAAATTTTCAAATAGCAAGTATAGTCGAGTTTGGTATCATTTTGTAGGTCTTGACGAAACATAACAATTAACATAGAGGAAATAGAAATTGGACCATTAATACCAAAATGGCAGTTCAAAATTACTTTAAATAACCATTGTCTCAATCATTTTTAGCTGCCATTTTGTTATTAATGGTCCGATTTCTATTTTCTTTATGTTATTTGTTATGTTTCGTCAAGACCTGTAAAATGATACCAAACTCGACTATACTTGTTATTTGAAAATTTTGAGCTACCCCATACCCCCGCTACCCCTAAGGGCAAAATTTTCAAAACTGACCATAATTATTGTAGCCATTCATTTCCAAACAAGTTGCCGCAAACCGATTTCAAATATCTCAAATAGTTAAAAAGTTAAAGAGGGTGCAAGTTAATTTTTTTGCCACCCTCATGGTTATTTGGATTTGAAACGTTTTAGTGCGCCATTTTGTTATTAGTGAGCCGATTTTGGTTTTCTTTATGTCAATTTTTATGTTTCGTCAAGACCTGTAAAATGATACCAAACTCGACTATACTTGTCATTTGAAAATTTTGAGCTAGCCCCTACCCCCGCTACCCCTAAGGGCAAAATTTTCAAAATTGACCATAATTATTGTAGCCCCTCATATCTAAGAAGGTTACAGCAAACCGATTTCAAATATCTCAAATGGTTGAAAAGTTAAGGGGGGGTGCAAGTTACTTTTCAGCCACCCTGTATATATATATACTAGCTGTACCCGCGGGCTTTGCCCCGTTTAACTTCATAAGTGAGCTCGTTCTCATGGCTCAATCATCTTCTGGTTGAAGTTCGTTCGCTACGCTCACTCACCTTTAGGTTGGAGGTCGTTCGCTGCGCTCACTTGCCTTCATAGGTTAGCTCGTTCGCTACGCTAACTCGCCTCCAGGTTGAAGTTCGTCCACTACGCTCACTCACCTTTTGGTTGCAAATTAGCTGTTGTCATAAATATAAAAAAAATAATGGTGCTGCACCCTGTTGGTAATCCTTGTAACTTTAATGCTATTGAACATCATAGAACAGAACCAACTTGTTTAATTGAAACAGCTGTTAAGACTCATTATTTCCTTTTAAATATGAAAAATCATAAGGTTAACATGGGAAACTCCAGAGCCACTGGGGCGGAGCCCGAAAGCCCGATCAAAATAAAAAATACTTAGTTTTCCTATTTAATGCCCAAAGAATCAGAGTACCAAATTTCAGCCTCCTAGGTAAATGGGAAGTGGGAGAATTAGTGATGAGTGAATGAGTGAGTCAGTGAGTCAGTGAGGGCTTTGCCTTTTATATATATAGATAGATAAAAGGCAAAGCCCTCACTGACTCACTCACTCACTCATCACTAATTCTCCCACTTCCCATTTACCTAGGAGGCTGAAATTCGGTACACCGATTCTTTGGGCATTAAATAGGAAAACTAAGTAGTTTTTATTTTGATTGGGCTTTCGGGCTCCGCCCAGTGGCTCTGGATTTTTGCCTTTTCATATTTGACGAAGACAATTTCCAAAATTCCAATCAGGGATGCCCTTTTTATCACCATTAACCACAGACCAAACCTTAGTAAACCAGAATTTACCAGTAGAGTTAAACCTATGGAGGTATTCAAATTACAGTATTTATTGAAAATAACATAAAAAAATAAAAAATAAAACAACAAACTGTTGTGTACACAAAAGATATGGTGTACAGGGATATCTATTCTGTCTGACCCATAGATAATTTAATTCTGAGTTTGTTTAAATATTAGAATAATTTGTTTTACATTGAGCTTTTTAGGGACTTGCGTCCCTACAAGCCATTTAATATTTAAATTTGTTAAACCTAATATTATATTCCTTGAATGATTTGATGGGAGAAAGTATATGAGTCAGATTGCTGATACTGTTTTTTTTTTTCTTTTAGGTAAAAAAGAGAAAAAACAATCAGTGAAATGGCCATATGACAGACCTTTATATGTTGGTCTTTATGATCCAATTTCACAAAATAATAACTCCAATCTTGAAGAAGCTGCTTTGAGTCTACCAATTAAGGTGATTTGAAATGTATTTTACTGTGTGTAGTTTTATTGTTGCTCTCCCAATCAAAATAACTTTATGGAAGAAACTAGCTTGGACCCAAGGCTTCGCCTGCGATAGTGTTACAATCTAAATCAAAACATGTGACACAACTGGATGCTTGAACTTATCTAATATTTGTTTACCTTATCTTTTTGTTGATGTCTATGGCTTTAGTTCTCTTACGCTTTTGCTAATAATTATCCGTAGTGGCTTCGCCAACGATCACAAGGATAAGTTATTATAATTATTTGTTAACATTGTCTCACTGATAAGCGTATTGGCCACTTTTGTGCCTTCACGTTGCAAATCTGGAGTGAGACAATGTTAACATTGTCTCACTGATGAGCGTATTGGCCACTTTCGTGCCTTCACGTTGCAAATCTGGAGTGAGACAAAGTAATTAGATTGTCATTGATGAGCGTATTGGCCACTTTCGTGCCTTCACGTTGCAAATCTGGAGTGAGACAAAGTAATTAGAGTGAGACAATGTTGACATTGTCTCACTGATGAGCGTATTGGCCACTTTCGTGCCTTCACGTTGCAAATCTGGAGTGAGACAAAGTAATTAGAGTGAGACAATGTTAAAATTGTCTCACTGATGAGCTAATTGGCCACTTTGCTTTCTCAAATCAGTGAGAGAACATGTACATTGTTAGGTAACTGTAGGAAAAAACATTGTTTATCCACTGGCAATTAAGTTAAATAAATATTCTATTTTTGTTTTTTATATACATTTTTCATTCTACTGGTCTGCAATTCATCTGCCGAACTGTCAGGTGTAAAGAACAAATTACCATTTAAAATAATAGTTGTTAGCGCAGCAACGCTCGTCGGGTAATTGCTAGTTTTTAATATTAGTATGATATTACTATTTTAAAAATCAAGATCTCAGAGATATTAGCAGTAATTATTTTAGTTTTAAAAACAAGAGCTCGTCCCGTGGCCGAAAACGCAACCAAAAGTATGTTTTGTGCAAACTTCTCTACTTTCACCCCACGCTGTAAATAAAACATGTGATTCGAATTTCTTCCATTTGTTTTGATTTTCTGTTTATATTTTGTTGTTATTATGTCACCAGCATGGCAACCCATAAGACCCATGTTAATTTTGTTTAGTTTCAAACTAATTTTTTGTGCTTATATTTGGGATTCTGCATATCTGCAGGAAAATATCTTTCATTTAATACCAGCCGCATGTAATTCAGTCCAGTTGTATGGTAAGGCTAGCTGTCATAAGATTTGCAAAAGTTTTTTAGTATATAAGAAAGTTTGACATCCATTTCTAAATCGTACAGGCAATGGTTGGTTAACCATTTCTAAATTACTCATCACTATTTGCTTTTCAAAATCCTGATATTAGATCAACTCGTTAATTACAAGGCAAAAATGTGGTTAGGATTCTATTTTAAACTGTCGGTTCCCTAGATGCTGTTGGCTGTATGGGATATTAATTAACAACTGTGTCTAAGGAATATATCGGCCTTAGTCACTAACAAAGTAACAAAACTACAAGATGGTGTCACTCACCTCCATTCATACTTGGCTTAAAATACCTACACACATATGGCAGCCATTTCAGATTAAAGTATTAAAAAAGTAAAAGTATCTCAGTCATGAAAAAAATTATTTGGAATAATAACTCACTCATCCAACAATGTTCTTTTTGAGAAAAATTGGTAACAGCTGGTCCATATAGATGGGATCCCTACTTCAGTATCCACAGTCATTGGTATAGTGTAAGTTGTGTTTCTTGTGCCACGAGAACTCTTTCCAATTCTGATAAGTTTGCTATCGTAAAAAAAATCCTTAAAACCTCGCCCTTTATGCTTGTACTCATTGTCTATTAAATATTTCAGTTTCATGGTCAAACTTTTGTTCGGAGAATTATCTTAAACTATTTTAAATGTTTAGGACTACACAACCCTACTGATGCCTCTTTTACTTGACACATTCATTGAAGCTGTGCCTAAACAAGACCTTGAAGATCCTGAAACTGGTGAGTAGGCTCGCTTAAATGTAAAATATAATATAAATGAGTAATTTCAGACAGTTCCATTCAAAGTTCCAGTAAAGTTTGGGATTTTCTTTTATTGTTTTAGTTAGTTTTACTCTGTACACTTTACATTTTACTTACACCATTAGGCAAGAAGCATTTTGTAAAATTTGAAATAGTCTTAGAGTTAGTAAAATAAAAGGACGTAAATAGTAAACATCAAAACACACTCTTCATACCGGACGGAAACATACCTTGAACATTGTCTACAACCAATTGTTAAGGATGATAAATCTCTTTAAGAGTGTATATTCAAACCATGGCAAAAGGATACATTTATAACAGTGCCATATTTATTTAATCTGTGTAAAACATAGTAAATCTGTATTTCTATTTCTAATCAGAAATGACAGAAATCATTAAAGAATTGATAAAAACATACTGGATTGATTTTTTTTTTTTCTTCTAGGATGTGTAATAGGCCCTGACTCATTAGCCATTTTACAAACCATTGTTGAAGTTGTGTTGCATCTTTGGAATCTGTTAAAACTATCTTCGTTGGATGAAAACTTGGTAAGTTATTGGTAAGTTATTGAAAAACAACTTGTGTTAGGTTTAATATCTAGGTGAATGATGGCATGATCCATTATTTCTGAACAATTACTGAGCAATATTGTGTCATACCTATAAGGTGAAGCCAAAAATATATTGTTGATACACGTCTAACAAGTGTTTTCATACACCTCAATGTAATGAAATGCTAATGTTAGGCCTAATTGAAGCAGTTAAGATAAAATTATGTGGATTGCTCCCTAGAAATACTTGTTATAAGTAGCTTTTATCAAGGTAGTTATAGTATAGGCTTGCAAAGTGTGTTCCAACCTGTGGTATGCAGAAGCCACTGTGGTGGTAAGTGATGACATCACAAGTTCAAGTGTTTTATGTCAGTATTTTGTTGAGCTGGTGTATCAACATCATTTTGTTTTGTTTATTAGTAGTATGATGAGCACAATTAAAACTTTTTCACCCAGTTCTAAGTACTTCACTCAGGTATTCATTTATCAATATTGACAAAATTACCTTCTTGAAAAATGTCCATACTTATAGTCTCAAAATGGGTAGATATGGTAGGAAACAGTCAGTCTGGTTTGCAAAGCCATTATTATTTCTTTTGGAATAATAAAGATAATCCATTCATAAGAAAACCTCCTTGTGAATAAGTAGTGAGCAAATTATATTGTGTCTCGTGAAGTGGTGGCCACAATAAAAGGTTGGGAAACGCTGTAGACCACTCTTCACACTCTAGCCTAATTGTATTTTCCAGTCCGACTGGTTTGTCAAGACCTGGGGCAGTTCTGTGGTGACCAGGATGTTGGTAGGAAGGTTCCCGTACGCTCTCTCTGCAGGCAACCGCAAGAGACAACGTAACGCATCCCACGTGTTGTCAGCTCTACAAGTCACCAAGGAACAGTCGTGTCTGTTGCTCAATCTGCGACTCTGCCTGCTAACTTTCCTGCTCAGCAAGCCTGGTGATTTGTGGACAAGATGCATTGGGTTTATCAAACGTTAGTAGTTCTTTATGTTGGTCTTAGGTGGAGGCAGCTCAGGTTTGATCTAAAGCATATCCATATAAGATTACCTCTTTCCCTAAAAAGTTTTTGTAAGTTAATTCAAAATGCAGACTAAAGTAACTGCTTTAGTTAAAGGAAATAAAAAGGGTTCATTGACAAATAGAAAATGTTAGAATTAAATATGTTTAAAAAAACTCAATACCAAGTAATTGAAAAGGAAAAGTAGTGTTTGGTTTGGTCTTGACAATCTGTTTGGTTGATAAAATACCTTCACATTTTACTTAATCTTTTTCCAAACCGATTTGCTGAGGTTACCTGATGCTTTCACAAACTTTGCTGAAGCCTTTACCAGCTTTGCAAATGACTCTTCCAACTTTGATGAGGCTTCATCTAGCTTTGTTTCAGTACCCTTTTAAATAATTATAATTTTTTTTATTATTTAAGTAGTTTATGCCAACAAAATCATTTTTGACGTTTTGTAATCTTAAATCTAATCCCATCCTCAGGTAAGAAAGTACCTATATTATCTCAGTACCTTTTTTATTTCTTATATTGACTTCTGTTTACTTCTGTGTAATTTTTTTGCATCTTCCCAGCTTTGGCCGGATTTGTGTACTAATTTTGTTATATTTCAGGTACTTTCTTATCTGAGGACTGTATCAGATTTATTGTCCTGAAACGTTTTGAAAACTAGTTTTTTACCAATCCTGATGGAAAGTTTCCGCAATAATCCCTCAAATAACATCATTAACAAATCTGGAAATCCTGACATATTCTACTTGCTCACAATCCAGGTAGTTTAAGAGGAGGGTCGTCACTGCAGTCTGATGAGAAGGATGTGCTCTGCCAATGTCTAGAGGCTACATCAGAATCTTGTGACTCTACTCTGCTGGGAGTCTTGTCTAACTGTGGGATACTCAGTGACCCTGACAACACACGGGCTGCAGACTTCCTAACCAGGACTGCTCTTAGGTTCACTCATCCTCTTCACAGGTTGGTAAAGTAGTCTAGCCGATGTTGTATAAACTATTGTCTTGATACTGTCAAACATCCAACCTTTTGTTCAATCAGTAATTAATTGACGGCCCAAAGACAAATGGCATCTAGGTCTCATGCTGTACTGTAGGCTATCAGTATTTAAGTTTAAATTGATGATTTAATGTAGGTACATCTATGGAACTGTTATATTATACAGGAGCTTACTTAACAAACTTGTTATTCTAGACATTTATTGATGACGAAACCCCTGATGTTTTATGCATATCTGATCACTTTTTTAACCCTAGCGCCGGCAAACGCCGGACATACGGCGCGAACGGCCGCGGCCGAAATGGCAACGTCGAATATACAGCACCAATTCAGGCGTCGATGTTTATGCATTTTTTCAGCCGAGAATCCGTTAAAAACGCCTCAAAACTATCAAACGAAAATTCACGAGTTATAGTACTTATTTACAATACTTTTAAAATTTTTATATACCTCTTTGGAGTGATTTGAACTCTATGTAAAAGATCACGATCGCTTGTTATTGTTTTCGTTGTCTGCCGCTGCCGCTATAAACAGTAAACAGTGTCGATCGGCAACGTTTGGATGTGTTTTTGTTTATTTTTATGCATTTATTAGTGTTATTATTTGTAGTAAGTATTTAAATAAGGTGAATTAACATGTTAGTGGGTAATATGCACTATTTTTTAATATGGAAAAGAACTATAGAGATCGTTCAAGTGAATTGCGTGAACTGATTGAAGGGCCTAAGGGCCTATGATTATTTGGTACTAGTGCGGGGGTATGATTAACATAATAATAGGGCTATCAAACAAAATACACAAAATAAGCTATATAAACTATATATTTTTGGAATCAGCACACAATTTACAACAACTACAATTTACCTTATGATGATAAGTCTTACCTGCACTTAGCTACACGATGGAATATAAAAACATTTTATAAAAAAACTAGCTGTAACCCGCGGGCTTTGCCCCGTTTAACTTCTTAATTTTCAAGATTATCTCGTTCGCATGGCTCAATCACGTCCTGGTTGAAGTTTGTTCGCTACGCTCACTCACCTTTAGGTTGGTGCTCGTTCGCTACGCTCACTCACCTTTAGGTTGGAGCTCATTCGCTACGCTCACTCACCTTTAGGTTGGAACTAAGGTTAACATGGGAAACTCCAGAGCCACTGGGGCGGAGCCCGAAAGGATTTTTGAAATAAGAATATGCCTATATGTTAATCGGGAATGTGAGCTATCATCATGCTAAATTTCAGCCCAATCCGTCCAGTATTTTTCGAGTTTACTTTTCCCATACACACATACAGCAACCACCTCTTTTTTATAATAGTATATAGATTAATAATGCCTACAATTCGGAAAAACTAAAAAAAATTTTTTTGTGGTAACCATGTAAACCACCTATATTATTGTTCTTTGTCTTATTCTGAACAAAATGTTATATAATAATCCATAGTTATGTTGCTATTTCTAATTTTTATGATGGTTTAAAAATGATATTACATAATCAATAATATCCCTATGCCAGTACAGTGTTACACTAGTGCCAGCTCTAGGGTTAAACTTCATGAAATTGAGAGCCTAGTGATAAAAAATTTTGACTATGTGTCATCTTTCTGCAGAACAGAAACAGATGGTGGAGTTGTTGCTATTTCGTGCTGCCCACACCTGAAATATCGACCCCTTGATACTGTCAATTAGAGTGTGGAAGGAGAATGCGAATTATCGGCAATGTCAGTCGAAATCGGTTGTGACGATAAGTTGCTTGTCGTAGCCGGGTATAGACCACCGTCAGGATCATATGACATCTTCTTGGACCATATTGAAGACTGCTTAGATAAATATAATTTATAAACATTTATAAAAGTCATAAATATTTATTGTAATAACCAATTTCCATGAACAACTCTTACTTCATTGATCTCCAATGTTATTACCTTTACAAAAATGTTTACTTTTACTACATTTCTTGATAACACATTTTTTGTTTGAAATGTGTAGTGCAAAATCGTGAAACTTGCCATTTTATTGTTTTTGGGTCATCATAACTTTGTTAAAAAATGGTTATTAAAATCTTTTTACATTTCCATGTAGGGAAATACATTCCATACATTTTGTATATCTTGAATTTGACATGACAAGTTTTTGGTACATGCAGCAAAGTTTTACTTTCAAAATTAATAAAACAATTCATTTTTAATTTTTTTTTACCTAATGTCAATAATTACTGTTCATAATATTTATTTAGCCATTTTCAAATTCTTCATATTATTACAAACAATTCAAGTATACGGCTCAATAGGTTTGCTCTGTTGGTTTAGTTTATATGAGTTTTTGAAAGGCGAAAATGCCTTGCCACCAGAGGCGCCCAGAGGTGGGGTACTGTGGAACACAGGATTTTTTTTGGGGGGGAAGGCTTTTTTAGGGGGATTTTGGGGGGGGATTTTTTGTTAGCTGTCATAATAAATGTATAATTTTGTATAGGCAGCCCGAAAAAGTGTTTCTAAGTAGCTCACTATCAACACCAACAACATTTTGCCCATTTGTAATTAAGATTGCTTCTAAGAATGGTAAAAACGCACCTTGTCAGACAATCTTACTAATATTATAAATGTGAAAGTTTGTGTGTTTGTTTGTTTGTTTGAAGTTCAATCTTGCATTAACTACTGGACGGATTGGGCTGAAATTTGGCATGATGGTAGCTCATGTTCCCGATTAACATATAGGCATATCCTTATGTCAAAAATCCTTTCGGGCTCCGCCCCAGTGGCTCTGTAGTTCCTCATGTTAACCTTATGAGTATTCATATTTAAAGGGAATTAAATAATTTAGTCAGCTGGTTCAACTAAAAAAGTTGGTTCTATGATATGCAAAATCATTAAAGGTTTTAAGATTTACCAACAGGGTACAGCACTATATTTTTTTGCATTTATGAAAACAGCTAATTTTAACTAAGCAGCAACAACAAACTGTGATATGCAATGAGAACTGTCAAAGTAGGATTGTTTACAGTTGTGTTTATGTTTTTAATTTCATGAATAATTTTTGATATTTTGTGAACTTTTAATAATTTATTTTTCTCTATTGTTAGATGAAGTGGTGGAATATTATGGCTATGGTAGATGTGTTTTTACTATAATATACCGTAACTTTAAAGAAGCAAATTTTATCAAAATGTGTCCTTCCCCATTGCAAGTTCAAAGCTTGAGTTGAGTATAACTGCTATAAACATTTTTTTACTTATATGCCACCCCGTACGAAGGACGGGTACTCTGCTAGTCCTTAATATGTACTAGTGTAGAATTTTACTTGCTACATATGTTTTGGTGGTTCAAAACCATCTTTTGAGCAGTTCATCAGCTCATCAATAGTTTACTCAGAAACTTAAATTATGTTTATCTTATGCAGCCATGACGGTTTGCCAAATAAATAAACATCAGCTGGTCAAGTGGGTTGGATAGGTCTCTTCTTCTAATGCTGCCTAAATGTGTTTATTGGAGTATAAGATTGACTTATACATTTTAAAAGTAATGTTATAATTATTGGCATTGTAGTGATAAACACTTCACAACGTGGCTGGACTCCCTGCCAGGCCTGCTGTGTCGTCCGTCCGTGCCTTTATCAGCTGTTGTGAATGTCGCCAACATCGCCAGGTGTAAACACCCAGCACTCGTCAACAGTCTGGATGGCTGGATAGAGGAAATATTGGGTAAATTTAAAATGTAACAAGTATTTGTTGTCTTAGTCACAATTAAATGGGCTTAACATGTTGTGTAGATCCAAAATCTATACTATTATAAAAAAGAGGTGGTTGCTGTATGTGTGTATGGGAAAAGTAAACTCGAAAAATACCGGTCAGATTGGGCTGAAATTTGGCATGATGATAGCTCACATTCCCGATTAACATATAGGCATATTCTTATTTCAAAAATCCTTTCGGGCTCCGCCCCAGTGGCTCTGGAGTTTCCCATGTTAACCTTATGAGAAATGGAATTATTGAATCTTAACAGCTGTTTCAATTAAACAAGTTGGTTCTGTTCTATGATGTTCAATAGCATTAAAGTTACAAGGATTACCAATAGGGTGCAGCACTATTATTTCTTTTACATTTATGACAACAGCTAATTTGCAACCAAAAGGTGAGTGAGCGTAGCGAACGAACTTCAACCTGGAGGCGAGTTAGCGTAGCGAACGAGCTAACCTGAAGGCAAGTGAGCGCAGCGAACGAGCTCCAACCTAAAGGTGAGTGAGCGTAGTGAACGAGCTCCAACCTAAAGGTGAGTGAGCGTAGCGAACGAGCTCCAACCTAAAGGTGAGTGAGCGTAGCGAACAAACTTCAACCAGGACGTGATTGAGCCATGCGAACGAGATAATCTTGAAAATTAAGAAGTTAAACGGGGCAAAGCCCGTGGGTTACAGCTAGTATTGTAATAAAATTACAAGCTAATTTGTAGAATAGATAACAATTCATATTCAATAAACAGAAAATATTCAAATTTGATAATGTATATAAAAATTTTTTAACATGAAGAACTCTCCCCACACCCAGATGAACAGTCTTTGTATGGGGATTTTTTTCCTGTGTACTGTTGTTCTAAAGCCACTTATGTATCATTGTTATTGTTACTAGTGTACATGTTGCTAGAATTCGAGCAATTGCAAAGTATTACCAGAATGATTTAAGTAATTAAGTATCAGATCATGTTTATCTTCGTTATTGATAAACCTAAAGCAATCCGGCCGGGATTCTCCGTCTTAAAATGCCTCGTTGTACAGGCAACACAGGTCATGATAGAGGACTAATTGAGAACGAAAAGTCGTTTTGGGGTAGTGTTAAAGGACGCATTTGTAACCTAACAGTTGAGTTTGTCCAGGGTCAGGTGCTGACTGTGATTAAGCCTATTACCATGGATTAAAAGAAGTACTCCTTTTATCAATCATATCAATATCAATATCAAGTATTGATATAAGTATATTGATATAAGTACTCCTTTTATCTATGCTATTACGCAGCACACTGTTCTGTAGCTGCGGTCGTTATCACGATTACGCCTCCTGTCTATGCTTCGTTGTCGTCGCGTCGGAGGCATTAAAAAAACAACAAATAAACAAATTATAGCTACACAAAACAACGATGAATGCACAAATTTAAATTACAATCATGCTAACACGACCCGTCGTAGCGACACAAAACAACGATAAATATACACACAAATTTAAGATACAACCATGCTAATTCGATCAGTCTTTGGGGTTATGTTTACACAAACTCAAATAGTAAATAAATGTACTCAATGCGTTTCATTGAATTGAAAAATAAATAACAGCAATTAAATTATACAGCTGATCAAAATGTAAACAATTATGTTCTTCATAAGGATAACATGGGAACGTTCAAAGCCACTGGGGCAGAGCCCAAGGGATTTTTTCAAAAATGTAAGGCCAGTTTGCAAATCTACACGACACGCTCTTTCCAATGAGACGTCAATGGATAAAATCGGTTAAGAAATTGCGGAGGAGTTCAACCGACAAAGTTTCATGTAGCGTATTAATTATATAGATTTTGTAATAGATTATCCTATCCTATTCTATCTTAGTATATTTGAAAAAGCACAAACAAGAAAAAACTAAGTCCAGACAGGAAAGAAAGTTTCATGTATTAGACAAAATCAAAATACCTTTTTATGGGTCCCTTTTATTCCCCCTCATACAAAGGATTCTTGTTGCTTGTTTTCAATCAGCAGTCAATCTGATTAAAATCAATAATTTATAAATAATAACTGTTTAAAATACCATGTTTTTAATCACACTATAAATCATTAACTAATTTATTCTTTCCGCATATAGATTGTCTAGACAATTAGTGATTGTAAATATGTTGTAGCTATGAAAATACTTGTAAGATTTAAAACGAAATGCAATAGCTAATCTTCGCCTATTGAATTATTAGATATTTTAACCTCAATTAGGAAATAGGCTATAGATGTAAATCAAACAAACTGTGAATATGTTTGTTTCCTATTGAGAGCTACCCCCTCTTTATTATTACCTATTGCATGTGCACCTCGCTTTTCGTTTTAATTTATCCATGTTTTTGCATCCTGGATTGATAAAGAGTATTAATAATAGGTTAAATACCTTATACAGTCCACTCTTGGTAATTCAAACACTTCATAATTCAAAACTTTCGATAATTCAAAATGAAGGCTCAGTCCCTAGAGAATCTCTCAATATTTCAAATTTTTACCATGCATTTTGATACACTCGGTATTTCAAAATCCAAATAGAGGGCAGGTCAATTTGCAACACGCAGTAATTCGAAGTTTTGTCGGAAAAACACTCTATAATTCGAAGTAACTCAGTAATTCGAAGTTTCGTCAGTTAACACTCTATAATTCGAAGTCATGCTGTAATTCGAAGTTTCGTCGAAAAAACACTCTGTAAATCAAAGTCACGCAGTGATTCGAAGTTTAGTCGGCAAAACACTCTATAGTTCGAAGTGATCTCTTCCTGTTATAACAGGAAACTATACAGTACAGTACATCCTGTTCCCATGGTAGGCTAGTGTTGGACGTTTTGATGTTTGTTTAGTTAGAGCAGTAGTCTGAGTTAGTTCGCTGACTTGTTTTTCTAATCTGGCAATCCGATCACTAGATTGCGCGACATCTCCTTGAGCACAAACGTAGTTGTCGACAGCTGATAGTTCAGCTATTTGGCGAAATATATAGCGCTAAATAACAGATTTCTTTGCAATTACAGTAACTGAAAAATAAGCCGGTGATTGTTTAAAAGTGTACTAAAATACTGTACGATGTTTTATTGTAACGTGCTGTACCTTTGTATGTATTAAACAAATGAACTCTCTGTAATTTGAATGGTTTATTTTTCTCCCGATAAATCAAACTCTTGATAATTCAAATTTATATGCTTGGCCCACCAATTTCGAATTATCAAGAGTCTACTGTATACGTCTTCAATACTAGTCGTATTTTTTTATGACTATAGTTTCGAGGCAAACTGATATTGTCAAATCTTCTTGTTAATTACTGTTAAAGCATTGGCCTTTAACAGTAATTAAAAAAGACAGAAGATTTGACAATGGGGCTGTTTGCCCCAAAACTATAGTCATCAAAAAGACGGCTTGGATTGAAGACGTAAATAAGGTATTTAACCTATTATTAGTTTTGTTTTAAATCTTACAAGTATCATCTTAGATACGACATATTTACAATCACAAATTGTCTAGACAATCTATAAGTGGAGACAATAAAATAAATTATTTAATAGTTTTAGTGTGATTAAAAACGTTCTATTTGAAAATGTTTTTTTTATTTATAAATTATTTTCTACTTTTTTAGTCTTTAATATGTAAATAATAAATATGTTTAAACTATTTTAATCATCCATATCAGATTAAGACAGAGGCACAGGGGAAATGTTTAATGGCACAAATACATTATACATTCTTTAGAAAAAAATTTAATTTTTGGCATGGGTGCAAATCAAATGTCCCATATCTCAGGTTTAGGTAAATGTCGCTTGGTTCCTTTATGCATAACACCGTCCATAGATTATTACAGTACATAACCAAAACCTTTTTTTGTAGTCAGATGTTTTATCTTTAGGCTACTTTTAAATGTTTGGGGACCGAGCTTTGCTTCGGGAAAATTTGTTTACTCTGAGAGCAGTCTTAGTATTGCAGATACATTAATCCATTCCCACACTCCACACTGCTCGCCTTTACTACTTCCTTCACCACTCCCTACGTCGTGGACCTTTTTCCCTCCCTTCCCATAGCATTTTAGGATTGGAGATACATTAATATAATTGCCACAGACAGTTCCCACACTCTGCACTGCTAGCCTTAACTACTTCCTTCGCCATTTCCTACATCGTGGACCTGTTTCCCTCCCATCCCATAGTATTTTAGGATTGGAGATACATTAATCTAATTGCCACAGACAGTTCCCACACTCTGCACTGCTAGCCTTTACTACTTCCTTCACCACTTCCTACGTCGTGGACCTGTTTTCTTACCTTCCCATAGCATTTTAGGATTGCAGATACATTAATCTAACTGCTACAGACGGTTCCCACACTCTGCAATGCTAGCCTTTACTACTTCCTTCACCACTTCCTACGTTTTGGACCTGTTTCCTGTTTGGACCTGTTTCTCTCCCTTCCCATAGCATTTTAGTATTTTAGATACATTAATCTAACTGCTACAGACTCTTCCCACACTCCGCACCTACCCTGGCCTGGTGAACAGATAGACATACCTAGTCCTCTATGGTAATATTGTGCACCTACCCTGGCCTGGTGAATTATACCTCATTTTTATAACATTGACATCATTTTTCAGTATTAATTTTCGATGACTTTTACAGCTAATCTTCCAAGTATAAAAGTCACTGGAGACAAAAACGGAGACGGCAAGAAAATGATAGCGAACCTGTTGTACTGGGTTACTGACTTTGACGAGTTGATTGTCAAAACTCTGCGGGAGCTGATAGAAGGAGAGAAGCTCAGCAGAGAAGTGACAAACCATCTAGCAAACATTGTCTTGTTGAAGTATGTTTATCAACCCTTGGTAAAATAAAATTTTTTCGCTTTTTGTATAAACTGCAAATGAATATGAACTATTTTCATTTCCTCATGATTTGTGATTCAATTAACCCATTGTGCATATGGGTTTTTATTTTTTAATTAAAGTGTAACACGGTGTAAAGTGTACGTTTTTTATGTCTCTCCTTGAAAAAAGCATTTGGAATATATGATACTGCTGTTCAAAAATATCTGTCTAAATATGTAATATTTAATGGAATTACTTTTGTTTCAGGACTGAAAACATTGAAGATGACAGTGAAAAGAGAATGTTTGGGGAAATATTGTGTAAAGTGTAATAAACATTTATACCTTTTTAATCATCTTGTTTACTATCCCACTGTAATTTTCTACTTGTTCCTGATGTAATATAAGTGAATGTTAATGGAAAAGTACTAAATCCAGGCACTTTGGACGTACAATTAAGTCCAAAAGCAACGTGCTAATAGATTAATTAATATACGGTTTTTCACGATAGATCGATATAGAGTGTGTGTTGGTATGTACCACGGTTTCTCAATGACCACTCTCTCATGGTTGTAGTAGTACGGTAGACTGCTACTGGGATGCACTCCAAATTAAGACTATTTCACTTGGATAATTACCTTGGGCTCTACTCCACAGGCTTTCAAATATATGAGGTGAGGTTTTTCAAATTAAACATTTAGTACCTGGGGACCGAGCTTTGCTCGGGGGAAATTATTAGTTTACTCTGAAAAGTATTGCAGATACATTAATCCACTCCCAATCTCCAAACTGCTAACCTTCACTACTTACTTCACCACTCCCTACGTCGTGGACCTGTTTGCCCTCCTTCCCTATACCATTTTAGAAATGAAGATACATAAATGCCACAGACAGTTCCCACACTCTGCACTGCTAGCATTACTACTTCCTACACCATTTCCTACGTCATGGACATGTTTTACTCCCTTCTCGTAGCATTTTAGGATTGTAGATACCTTTTAATGTAATTCCCATAAACAGTTCCCAGACTCCAGACTGCTCACCTTTACTACTTCCTTCACCACTTCCTACGTCGCGGACATGTTTCGTTTCTCTCCCTTCCAATGGCATTTTAGGATTGCAGATACCCTAATCTAATCGTCATTAACAGTTCCAACACTCCGGGCTGCTTGCCTTTACTACTTCCTTCACCTCTTCCTACGTCGCAGACCTGTTTCCCTCCATTCCCATAGCATTTTAGGATTGTAGATAACTTGGTCTAATCGTTATTAACAGTTTTCACACTCCAGATTGCTCGCCTTACTACTTCCTTTACCACTTCCTACGTCGCGGACCTGTTTCCCTCCATTCCCATAGCATTTTAGGATTGCAGATTCCTTAATCTAATCGTCATAAACAGTTTTCACACTCCAGACTTCTCGCCTTTACTACTTCCTTCATCACTTCCTACGTCGCGGACCTGTTTCCCTCCATTCCCATAGCACTTTAGGATTGCAGATTCCTTAATCTAATCGTCATAAACAGTTTTCACACTCCAGACTGCTCGCATTTACTACTTCCTTCATCATTTCCTACGTCGCGGACCTGTTTCCCTCCATTCCCATAGCACTTTAGGATTGCAGATTCATTAATCTAATCGTCATAAACAGTTTTCACGCTCCAGACTGCTCGCCTTTACTACTTCCTTCATCACTTCCTACGTCGCGGACCTGTTTCCCTCCATTCCCATAGCATTTTAGGATTGCAGATTCCTTAATCTAATCGTCATGAACAGTTTTCACACTCCAGACTGCTCGCCTTTACTACTTCCTTCATCACTTCCTACGTCGCGGACCTGTTTCCCTCCATTCCTATAGCATTTTAGGATTCTAGATTCCTTAATCTAATCGTCATAAACAGTTTTCACACTCCAGACTGCTTGCCTTTACTACTTCCTTTACCACTTCCTACGTCGCGGACACTGCGAGCTAAAGCCTTCATTTTTATTCCTCCTAAATGAGCTACGTGTAGTTCTCGAAGCACATGAGGTCTGAGAGATTGAGGTATCATGACTCTACAGCCCTTCAGTACACAATCATCTTGAATGGACAGCTCGTTATCGTGAAATCCGTATTGTTCAACAGATTGTCCCGATTTCAAGGCCTGTAGGACTGGACCCAAAACAGAATCGTTGAGAGTTTCCTTAGCCACCACGGTACTGTTGATATTGAGTGTTTCCAGTTGATTTATGTGGTACTTCGAGAGGTCATCTACAGAATGTTCTTGTACAACTTCGATAGGGAATCGAGAGAGATAATCTGCATTGCAATGATGAGCAGTTTGCCTGTACTCTATGTCATAGTCGAACCCGGAGAGAAAGTGAGCATAGTTGAATACCCGTGTTGCCGAGATTGTTGGTAAGGTCTTTGCTGGATTAAAAATTGACACCAGCGGTTTGTGATCAGTGATCAAAGTAAATTTGCGGCCATAACAAAACGGGAAAAACTTTTTCAGGCCCCAATATATTCCCAAGGCTTCCTTATCGATTTGAGAGTATTTTTGTTCTGATTTTGATAAAGATCGAGAGGCGAAGGCAATTGGCCTGTCTGTTCCATCATTATAGCGGTGCGAAAGAACGGCTCCTACACCTACCGGCGAAGCATCAGTAGCTAAGACTAGAGGCAAGCTAGGATCAAAGTGTACCAACACGTCATCACTTGTAATAATTTCTTTAATCTTCAGAAAACTCTGTTCACAAGCAAAGCTCCATGTAAAAGTGTTTCCTTTTCGTAGCAGCCGATTCAAAGGATGTAGCAGTGTAGCCAAATTCTTTATGAATTTGTTGTAATAATTCGCAAGGCCTAGGAAAGTTCGGAGTTCAGTTACGTTCTCTGGTCTTTTACATTTTAAAATGCTCTGTATTTTAGCATCTGACTTGTGTAGTCCTTTGCTATCGATCACATGACCTAAGTACACAATTTTGTTCTGGAAAAACTTGCACTTCTCTCTATTTAACCTCAAATCATTTAACTTCAATCGTTCAAACACCTGTTCCAGTCGGCGAAGAAGCTGTTCCCTGTTAGATCCTTGGACAATTACGTCGTCAAAGAAACATTGTACGCCTTTTAAGTTATGTAATGTTTTGTCCATGAATCTTTGCCATAACAAGGGTGCCACTTTTACTCCAAACATTAATCTGTTCACTTTAAACAGCCCTTTGTGAGTACTGATTGTTTGCATGATGGCACTGTCTTCGTCCATCTCCATGTGCAAGTATGCGTTATAGCACTTTAGAATTGCAGATTCCTTAATCTAATCGTCATAAACAGTTTTCACACTCCAGACTTCTCGCCTTTACTACTTCCTTCATCACTTCCTACGTCGCGGACCTGTTTCCCTCCATTCCCATAGCACTTTAGGATTGCAGATTCATTAATCTAATCGTCATAAACAGTTTTCACGCTACAGACTGCTCGCCTTTACTACTTCCTTCATCACTTCCTACGTCGCGGACCTGTTTCCCTCCATTCCCATAGCATTTTAGGATTGCAGATTCCTTAATCTAATCGTCATTAACAGTTTTCACACTCCAGACTGCTCGCCTTTACTACTTCCTTCATCACTTCCTACGTCGCGGACCTGTTTCCCTAGATACATAAATGCCACAGACGGTCCCCCACACTCTGCACTACTAGCCTTACAACTTCCTTCCCCATTTCCTACGTCATGGACCTGTTTTCCTCCCTACCATTACATTTTAGGATTGCAGATACCTTAATTTAATCGTCATAAACAGTTCCCACACTCCAGACTGCTCGCCTTTACTACTTCCTTCACCACTTCCTATGTCGTGGACCTGTTTTCCTCCCTTTCCATAGCATTTAAGGATTGCAGATACCGTAATCTAATCGTCATAAACAGATCCCACACTCCACACTGCTACCCTTGACTATAGAATCCAGTAATCTTCAGTATAATCTTTGCTCAATAGTAACAACTGATGTATTTCCTTTTGTACTGTATTTTGTTTTGCTAGTGTACTGTGGATAGACAAATTACAAGTCTTTTGTTTACTTTTTCCTTGTTATTTAATTCAGCCAACATGGTTACCTAGCAACCCATAAGACTAATGTTAAAAAAATGTGATTTTTAGTTTCATTTTTCTACGTATTTAGATTTTTGTTGGCAGTTCTAACTGCAGTAAACTCGTTTTTAGGCCAGAAATAAACTATTTACAACATTTGAAGAAAATCGTCGGAGCCGTTTTCGAGATCTTGGTGCAAGCATACATACAAGCAAACCTTGCTCGTATTAGAGTATAGGATTGAATTTCATGGTAACCATGACAATACTCACAATGTTTACATTTTTGTTGACAAACTGACTAATGCATTTATTTCACAATTCCACACAGCTGGTTTGCACATTAAAATTACAAGATGGGGTCATTGACTTTGGAAATAAAGTAAGATTCTACAACCCATGCTGTATCAACCACAGCTTTGCCCTTGAGTTTTCAAAGTTAAGTTCATTACATTATTTTATCGATCGATTTTCATGGAAACTGAGTTATAACAACAAAATTTACATGTTTTACTAATTTGATTTATTTTAATAATTTCTGTTTACAATTTTGTTTAGCTCAAAGATATAGGTGTTGTTTTTTTTACAAGGAGATAACTTAATCTATGTGCATTTTTAAATTTGCACATTAAAATTACAAGATGGGGTCATTGACTTTGGAAATAAAGTAAGATTCTACAACCCATACTGTATCAACCACAGCTTTGCCCTTGATTTTTCAAAGTTAAGTTCATCACATTATTTTATCGATCGATTTTCATGGAAACTGAGTTATAACAACAAAATTTGCATGTTTTACTAATTTGATTTATTTTAATAATTTTTGTTTAGCTCAAAGATATAGTTGTTGTTTTTTTACAAGGAGATAATCTATGTGCATTTTTAAATTTCGAGATAATGTTTACAAACCAGTTAGGCTTACTTTGTTAATAAATTTCTAATTTTTAAATTTAAATCAAAGTACAATATTAACTAAGGGTTTTTACAAAGAGGTATGGCGGTATAGCTACTCATCTTCTTTCATCATTGGCTTTGGATAATACAAGCAGACTTTAAACTTATTGTTAAATTGTATGTATTTTTATGTTTGATGCGTGGTTCAGTTTGGTAGTTCCCTAAAATTAGTAATATGTTTACTTCTATTTCAACTAACATGCACTTGACTTGAACTTTTTTAAATGTTGACTAATGAAGTAGCATTGTTTTGCTACATAGGCCCATTAAATTAAACCATAGAGAATACAGTATACTGTAAAACAAAGTTGAAAACAGTTGGAATTTATTTTTTAAAGAATCAATAAAAAACCTTTGAACCGTTAAAAATAGCTCAAATTTTAAAATATTTGATACTAAATAATTTTAGAATCTTTTTACGAAAACTCTTTATTATTATACGAAAAGAAATTGCAAGATCAATAAAATTTAGTCAATTTCATGAAGATTTCAACGACATCTTAGTTCAACTTTTAAAGGGGTATCATACGCAAAAAAATCTATAATTTTTTTTATTTTTGGTTTAAGTTAACGCCTGTTACTTCTTGAACAAAGATTACACCTTATTTATGGTTCTAAAAAAAATCCTAAACTTAGAAATAATTTTGTTAATGAAACCTTTCTCCTTACTCGGTTGTTTTTCCTTACATTTGAGTAATAAGTAATCTAGTGATCTTGACTTTAAAGTCTGTTTCCCCGGAAACAACTTTTTGTAATACAAACGTCCCTTTTTCTCAGGAGATAGAACCATGAAATTTTTACACAATATATTTGAAGGTATTTCAAAGAAGTGGTACCAAATTAATTAATATACTCAACCTAAGAAAAATTTTACTGCCATTTATACACACAAAAAAGTGAAATTTAAAGTATGTTTTTGAAAAAAAAATTTTTAGACATTAAAATTTTATTTAAAGTAAATAATTTTGGTGCCAGTTTTATATAAAAGCATGAATTATAACCTTAAAAAATCAGGTTGATAGCTCTAGTGGTTTATAAGCAAATGGGACAATTAAGGTTGCTAATTTTACATTGTTATCATAGGGCGTATGATGCCTCCTTAAACAGCTTCAACAATAATGTTAAAACGTTAAAAGCTTCTTCTGTTGCAATGGAAAAACTGTAGGTATAGCAAGAGAAAAAATCATTGATCAATTATTATTTGTTGATATTGCTTATACACACTCCACGTCTAGATAGGATTATGTCAGAAAATGAAGGTTTTGGCGCTTTCATGTTCAATTGAGATGATACTCAAATGGCTCAGTTTACTGAAGCTCCCTCACCAGAAGCAAAATATTTGCAGAGCAGCCGTTGGGGGGGGGGGGGGGGTAGGATGCACTCCACTTTGGCCTCGAGCTGCTGTAATTTCCGTTGCTCCCATTCCTGCACCTCACCACCGGAGTTCATTCTTAAGATCAATTTTCATTGTATTGGCTAAAACTGTTCAGTATGCAAAAGCAAACTTGTCCCCTAACAAAGAATAACAGTTTTACTATTTCAAACGATTTGAACGGATTTTTCCTTCTCTGGAGACCCCAGGATCAGGAAACTGCATGGACAATGAATATAAACAAATAACGTCACTGGTCCAAAAAATTCATATTTCAGCAAAATGTTAAACAATACCAGGTTCAGATCAGTGACGTAATTTGTTTATTTATGTTATGCTCAAATATACCTATAACGTTTTCTGTTCTTTAGTCCGTTCACAATATTTAGGAGGTTTAAGGACAAGTTTTCCGGGGTTCCCCCACTGTTTTTTGAGCTTAATTAGCTGTCTGATGTCGTTTCAAAGTAAGGGTGCAGTGGAGGGGATGAAATCGCTTTCCCTCAAACCACCTAAATTTTGTGAATGAAGTATAATATCTGTGGAAGACAATAAAACGAAATATTCAAGTAATCCAAGAAATAAGTCTTACCATTAAGAAGTTTGCTAGATCATGGCGAAAGTAATTCGGTAGACCTACATTAATTTAAACATTTCCCTGCTTTACTCTTTTGAAGACCTTCCCTAAAACCTCGACAACGTCCTACGTGTGTGAGCACTTTATACACCCTCAGCCTGTTAACCGGATCACATTATCGTCGCAAACAAACCCGTATAAGCGGTTGTTATCTTATCTTTATTAATCCGCTGTGAAGGTCATGGGGTCGCCGAAGACGCCTCTGATTGGTTGAGGGGGAGGACAGATCACGTGGCAAGCCGCATGACTGACACCGAATTATCTGGTTTTCTCCGCCTTTTTGCTTTCCTTATTCAGTAGGTCACGTTTTTGTTGGTACGAAAGAGAACACTAAGACGTGTAAATGTTTGTATTGTCAATTTCCGATTAATCTGTATTAAAAAGGTGTTGATGGCTTTGGAGTTTGCCTACAGTCTCGAACACGACAGGCTCACTGCCCATGTCAGCTTATTTCATAAAACTACTGTATGCATATTTTTTTTGTTAAACATAGATGTTATGTAAATGGTTAATTTATTTTACACTTCTTTTAATTTCACATTTATGTTTTTTGTTTTCTCCATTGGATAGTTTAGTACATTTTAGCGAATTTCCCTATAGGGAAGTAGCTATTACTGTAGGTGGCACGGTAAGACCTTGGCCCGGGACCTATTTGCTTTTTCATTTTGATATCCCCAGAGACCAAAAACCATCCGTTCAAAATGTTTTATATATACTGTATGTGTGTGTGTGGCCGTGAACTTTAGTTTGAAGGTGAAAGGCGGGATAAACTTGAATAAGTTCGCGAACCAGCATGATCGGACCATGGAAACGGGGTTTTATAAGGTAAAAATTGGGTTTCTAATTTTTGACCCTCATATCATCAAATTTTCATATTCCCTTCTAGACCATTTTAAAGAGCTTAAAAAACAAATAACTTTAGTGTACAAAGTGTTTTGTATAGTTATTGGTTACGGAGAAAATTAAAAAATGTTAAATTTAAAATTCCCATGTTAGCCTTATAGAGAATTGTAAAATGGTGTAGTTTGCTTGTTTATGGATATATTTTGATCAAACTTGGCAAATTTATTTATTTTATACTAAGCTATCACAATTTACTAAAGAACACACTGTATTAGCCTCCCTGTAGCAGCAAACCTAGGTACTCGTGAAACCTAACTGTTATTTATATAGATTTATTAAAAATCAATATTCAGGCAAATGGAAATTCGCTTAGTCTGCAGGCTTGCTGTGGTGGAAATATTTGTAAATAATTTTATAATGCATTCATTTATTTATTCATTCATCCATATCCAAGTAGTTGAGCGGAGCGAAGCGAAGCTCTTTGGGATCAACTTCAATGCAATATTTATAACACATAATCTCAATAACGGCTGAACATATTTTAGCCAATCTTACCAAGGTTGTTTTGTCAAATGTTTGGATGGTTTGGACGTAACCAATTTCAATTTTTGATAATGCCCATACAATTTTAAAGTAAGTCCAAGTTTTTTAAAATTTTAACATTGGCCTAATGGGTTGCCATGATGGTTACTAAATAATGACGTAGATGTAAACAAAACAAAGAATCATAGCATATGTTAAAACAAGCCACGGCCTAAACACAGTACGAAGGAAAAAATTCGGATGATGCGACAACTGATCAAATAATATCGAGAAAGTCTTGGGTTTAGGCTACATTTAAGTCGGAATTTGGAAACGACCACTGATCGAATAGGTACAATCATAGATAAAACATACTTTTATAGGTACACAGATATGATTTGGGTAGCTAAATGCACTAGGAAGGGAGAGAAACAGGTCCATGACGAAGGAAGTGGTGAAGGAAGTAGTAAAGGTTTAAAGGTGCTGAGTGTGGGAACCCTTTGTGGCAGTTAGATTAATGTATCGGCAATCCTAAAATGCTATGGTAATGGAAGGAAACAGCTTCACGACGAACGTAGGAAGTGGTGAAGAAAGTAGTAAAGGTTATCAATGCAGAGTGTGGGAACATTTGTATTCTGTATTATATCTATAAACATATTTATATTTATTGCTTTTTTTAAAACCAAGCTCCTCGAGTGCAGCAAAGGGCCTTCGCGCTCGTGTTACACATTACAGTATATTCAGTGTATAATGAGTGATAACCGGGAATAAAACAGAAATCTTTCTATGCATATTTAAACTAATTATTTATCGATGTTTCATGGTGATCGGATGGATGGTTATGTAATGCATAAAGGACAACTGATTTTTTAAGTTCAAGATGTGTTTTAAAAAACTGTTAGGCTACGATAATAAAGTGAATTTAATCAATTTCTATTTAATCTCATGTAAGAAGGCGCTTGTTAATGACTAATTTCATATGCATGACCATTGATTAATCTTCATATTTCTGTTGTATGGTTTATTTGTGAAGATTAATTATCACATGTTTTAATATTGTTAATTTTTTTTTTTTATTTACTTTACAATCTGTTCTATTATATACTGAACAATAAGTAAATACTATGTAATACGAAAAATTGACTTTGGAACATTAAAAATAGCTGTTAAGCACTCTCAACAACAAATTTTTCAATGAAAACACTTTACAAAAATCTGTAGGGCAGGTCCAGAATTGATGGTCTCTTAAGTCTGTAAATTGTATCCATGTTGTTTAATAAGTTAAGAGCTAAATGATTTTGATGAGATTCCAATTTCGTAATATATCGTTCACTTATGGTCATGATTTCGTACTTAACTGTAGGCATCTTAAGGTCTTGATGTAGTAATTAAATTATTATTGTTACCTTACAATATCCGTTTGGTGTTGGTAGATAGACAACTACATGTTTCGTGGCGACTGCCACATCCTCAGGTTATCCTCTTCTCAGATTCGTCATCAATTTAAAAATATAAAACACTGAACACACGTAGAAAAACACATTACATTAAACATTTATTTTGATACCGTCACGGTGCGTGCACGCGTTTGGTCGGGCCGGCGGCGACCAATCTGAGAAGAGGATAACCTGAGGATGTGGCAGTCGCCACGAAACATGTAGTTGTCTATCTACCAACACCAAACGGATATTGTAAGGTAACAATAATAATTTAATTAATATAAAGCAATATCCAGAAGTAGGACAATGAATTCTTGATGTAGTGTTCTATTGCTGACATACCAAGGTGCATTTGTTATCTTCCTCAGCATTGTCGATTGGTATCTTTGGAGAATTTCTATATTAGAAGTACTCGCCGAGCCCCATAGTTGCACTCCATATGTCCAGATTGGTTTCAATATAGTTTTATATAGCAATAATTTATTTTCTAGACTAAGTTTTGATTTTCTTCCGATGAGCCAATTTAACTGATTAGATTTTAAATTTAGTTGTTGCCGTTTTCTCCAAATGTGTGTTTTCCAAGTTAACTTCCTATCTAAATGGATACCTAAGTATTTAACCTCAGTTACTTCGTGAAGTTGGGTGTTGTTTATTGTGACAGGAGGACAAGAATTTTGATTTAGAGTAAAAGAAATGTGGACAGATTTAGTTTCATTAATTTTGAACCTCCATGTCATAAACCAATCAGTAATTATGTTCAGATTTTGCTGTAAATTTAGAGAAGCTTGAAATGGATCACGATGAACAGACAAAATCGCAGTATCATCCGCAAATAAATTAAAAAATATTGTTAATGAATAAATAAATAGTTATTGAAATGTTGTACAGTACTGAAATTGACTATTCTTTTATTTGACTTTGATAATTGACGATTTAATAGCGCTATTTAGTGTACATTAGCCCGATTAATACCACAATGTACTCCAGCTCAAGTATAAGAGCCACGTAACGAATTAATCTGATCATTTGTCAAAAGGCGGTGGAGCTCGGGCTCTTATATAAATGTTATACAACGAAATTAACAAAGCTTTAATTCAGGAGACGCTGGGAAATGGGGAAAACCGACAAATATATACGTAACTGGCACACTTGTCCGCTCACTAAAACAAACATGACTTGTCATTTTAATAATAATTCAATAAACCTGAACTCAATTGGTGGTACACTTATTGATTGCCATACTTATTGATGTTACATAAAGCGAGTAGGCTGCCATTCGAGGTAGCGTCAAAATATAGTTTATTGCGATTATGATTTCATTTCAAGAATTAACATTGCCGTCCGATATTATGGATGAAATTTTAGTGGTGGGGATTAGTTTCTGACAGTTTTGTCTAGTCAGTAAGAGAGTCATTGAGGACAAAACCCTCATCTCAAGTCATTGACCACTTTAGATTAAATGATGGGTGACGTTGTTTCTGAAAGTTTATTTAAGTCATAGAGGTTTGACGTTTTTGGACGTTTAGTGTCTGAAACCTTTTTCTAGAAACTGTAGGCAATTTCTTGTGTAGTGTTTAAATATGTAAAAGTCAAAAGTTGGAATTTTTTAGACATTCAATTACTCAGGTGGACATCACTAGGGGGATTAATAATATACGGGTTTAGTCTAGTGAGTGAGGTGAACATTGTAGGGTTTCTGAACGAAACTTTTCGTTTTTTAGATAGAAATTTCAGGGACGATGTTCAAATTCTCATAGTTTACTATAGTAATGGAGGAGGAAGTTCTAGGGATAATATTTGGTTCCAAATTTCCTATAGTTTCGACTAGTTTACACTTCAATACCCCTTTTGGAGATGAAACTTTAGAGGATGATATTAAAATTGACGGAGAAGAGAGTTGTCATTCAATGTGTTATTTAATGGTGATTAAATGTTATTAATGGTAATTAGATAAAAACATAAATGTAGATTTGGTACCGTAATGAAATTAACAATATTCTGGTTGAAAAAAGATCAATTATCATCATAGTACTGTATTTAAACAGTGTTATTAATAAAAATATCTCATCTCTGTGAAAAATGTATTTTGACCCATACTGTGCAAATATACAGATCTTTTACCACATCTATTCAGAGTTGATTTCAATTAGACCTACAGTTCAACCATTTCCATTCCTTGTTACGAAACCAAAGCACTAAATAGACCAATAAAAACAACTCACAACTTATTATGGAAGCTACTTTATATGAGCCACCTTCCTTAATGTAATGAATAAGCCCGATGTGGTTGTACTTGTAAATAAACTTCCAAGGCCTTCAAAAATAATATGATGATTGTAAAATACCCCAGTTACGTCATTGAAATTCAAATCCCCAGGTTCTATTCTTTACGCAAATCCGCGACCAATTTGCGTGTGTTAATAGCAAATAGTGTAAGGGTACACTGTCGCTTTCTTGGTTATGTAATGCCAGGTCGATATTGTATAATTCGATTAGGACTATCGGAACGTTTTGTCGATTCATCGATACATAGCTTACCCTTGTTCCTATTTAATATATACATCGGTCGGCACATATAGGCTAATCGGTTGTGCGATTATCGGATCTGCGGCCTCAATTAGGCTATAGTGATTGTCAAATAGCGCTCTGATGGTATACTTTTGACGATGAATGAATTCACGTCAAAACCTGATTGTTGAATTGTATGAGGGAAATTGCAAAAAAGGTTGGTGGGGAGACTGAAAAATCGCAAACAAGACAAAGAATGCTTTCGGATTGCATGCAATTGTACACTGAGATCTGCTGTAGCTTGGTGGTTAGATATGGGAGATTTTAATTAGTTGTTATTTATCTATTCTATCTATACTATTATAAAATTGAATTGTCTGTCTGTTTGTTTGTCTGTGCGGCTGCCAGCACAAAGATGGTCCACATATCTAGGAATGTCATAGGCCCATTCACTTCCCTGAGTTCACCTCCCGGGCTACGCCCCTTGGATGTCCAAGGTTTTGAGGTGAAGTTTTCAAAAGTAAACATTAACTGGTCTCCACGTAAGCATGAGAAAATTCACACTATTTGTTTACCTTTGCGTTGACATTATAATGTAAACAATCAGAACTGCTAAATGCTTATTTTACAATTTCATACAGCTGATCCAAACAAATTGAATAACATATTTTATACTACAGAACTATGTTGTAGGTTTATTTATGTCATTGATTATGGAAAATTGTGTTGTACGGTATATTTAAATGTAAACAGTTATGAAAACTAGAATGCAGGTCATACTTTTTTTAAGATTCGGTGGCTCTTCTTCTATATATATAAAATCCAATGTATGTTTGTTTGTTTGTCCTTTATTGGCTCCAAAACCGCTCCACAGATTGTAATGAAACTTTCAGGCATTATTAAGCATTATTCAAGGATGGTTTGTGTGAAGTTTGGTGCAGATCCTTCAAAAGGGCTCCGCCCCAGTTGCTCTGGGATTTCCCATGTTAACCTTATGAGCAATCATATTTAAATGGAATTAAAGAATCTTAACAGCTGGTTCAACTAAACAATCTGATTCTGTGATGTTCAATAGCATTAAAAAGTTAATAGGTTTACCAACAGGGTGCAGCACTATTCTTTTTTTTTTATTTATGACAACAGCTAATTCGCAACCAGAATGTGAGTGAGCGTAGCGAACGAGCTAACCTGAAGGCAAGTGAGCGCAGCGAACGAGCTCCAACCTAAAGGTGAGTGAGCCTAGCGAACGAACTTCAATCAGGACGTGATTGAGCCATGCGAACGAGCTCATCTTGAAAATGAACGAGCATTTGACATAAAACCACATTAGGACAGGACAACGTCTGTCGGCCCACCTAGTTGTTTATAAATTTGAACTACTTAACAAAAATGTTTGGATTAGGCGGTATAGTACATCTTACTTACTCTTACTCCTGTGGCCATTGGAAACCTAGGTGGTTTTTGGCCTCGCCAACCATGT
Source organism: Macrosteles quadrilineatus (assembly GCF_028750875.1). Taxonomy (NCBI): domain Eukaryota; kingdom Metazoa; phylum Arthropoda; class Insecta; order Hemiptera; family Cicadellidae; genus Macrosteles; species Macrosteles quadrilineatus. Next base: position 10,796,274 of record NW_026542596.1, on the reverse strand, counting down.
GCCTCCAAGCTCTTCTATCCTCTGCCAGCTCCAAGTCTGCTCCCATTCCTCTCAAGTCCTTCGCCACCTCATCAACCCATCGCATTCTTGGTCTACCTAATGGTCTCCTTCCTTCTGGTATACCTCTGAGTACCATCTTTACCATCTCTCTCTCACTTCTACGGTTAATAGTACATCTTCCCGTTGCAAAACACGGGTACAGCAAATAGTAAATAATAAAATACGGCATTTTAAAAAGCAGCAATCCCATAGCCATATTTATTGGGTTATTACAGTTCGATAGGGGTAACACAAGATAAGAATGCCAGTACATAACTATCTAAATCGACGAATGCAGTAAGATCGCAATGATCGCAGTGTGTGGTGTGTAGGCGAGTGTTGAAGTGCTCACCTCCAAATCTGAAGGAATCTGGTCCAATTCCGATTAGATTGGTTCTGGTACTAGATAATCTACTATACTACCACTACTGGTACTTTTCATTGATCTAACAAATGATTGACTCGGGCTTGGACAATTTCCTTGAAAAACATATAAATGCCATTGGCTTACATTTTAAAACCACATAATAAAGAGTTCATGTCAAAAAGAGTTAAGTTGTTGTTGAAGAAGGATCGTACAACCTCATAATAACGATGGTCTTATTGCGGTGATTGCAATAAGATTAATAAGATAAGTTGTAGTTAGTGCAAGTGATTGCATTGTGATGCAATCACTCCATACAGAGCTACAACAGTGACGACAATAGTACGGTGGGTACAGCTTGCAAGATGATTATAATAGTCACCATTGTGTTATAACATAGACACATAGAATAAATATAGACTGTCAAAGGAAAGCTCCGCGATGTGCCGTTAGGAGTGCCGTGGGCGAGGAGCCGTATGCTACCAAACAGACGCTGGCTGCACCGGTGTGCGCCGTAACTACACGGCACTCCTAGCGGTGGACGCAGGAACATGTGCTAACCGCAGCTCTGCCGTCGGTCTATGGTTATTATAGTGGATGCTGTACAATACCCAGAACCCACCGAAGCAGTGTCTTGTACATTAATTGAAACTTGCTTGGTCAATAAAAATGTATTTTTCCTACAGTTACCTAACAATGTACATGTTCTCTCACTGATTTGAGAAAGCAAAGTGTCCAATTCGCTCATCAGTGAGACAATGTTAACATTTTCTCACTCTAATTACTTTGTCCCACTCCAGATTTGCAACGTGAAGGCACGAAATAGTGAGCGCGTAACATGCAGGCAACATCGTATGCGCGCGAAATACGTTTGGCAGCACTGGCTGTAAATCAGCTGGTCAGCTGTTGTACTGTTGTATTCGTCACTTCACATTAAATGTTATATTAAAAGTTCACTTCTGTGTAAAAATAGGTTATGTTTCTTCACCAATTTATTTGTTTTATGGTAACTGTAGGAAAAGTATAATGTGCAACACGAGTTCAAAGTACAATTGCCTCACTCGAGAAACCATTCCTCACTCGCCTACGGCTCGTGAGTAAGGATTTCTCTCGAGTGAGTCAATTGCTTACTTTTCTCACTAGTTGCACAAATAACTATTCTTTTTTATCAATTTACTATTTGATTTGTATACTCACAATGTATAATCGTATGGTGAGTATAATGTGTAGTGGCAGTGGATGATCGCTTGTTATAATAATATTTGAAATTTAGCAGTGATAGTTTAATATATACAAATATATACAACGTGTCCCCAAAAAAAAACTGAACAATTTTAAATTGTTATATAATACGTCCAGGCATACCTAATCTACTTTGAAGGTGATCATATGACAACTGCTCTCATGAAGTTTTGTTCAATATCAATTGTAACTATCAGCTGATTCATTGTTGTCGCTTGAAACTTGAAATTTAAAAACATTGCCCTGTCATTAAGCAGGCACCATGAACGCACGAGAGAAAGCGCAATGCGTTGAGTGGTACATTCAAAGTAAGTCAGATATTGCAGTGCAAAGAACATTTAGAAGACGCTATGGTCGACGTCCTCCATCACGGAACAGCATTCGAGCCTGGTATGACAAATTTATGTTAACTGGAAGCTTACAACATTTAAAAGGTAAAGGTAGGCCAAAAATCCAAAATGAATTGATTGAAAACGTGCAACAATTATTTCTTCACGACCCTCGAAAGTCTGTTTGCTGTGCAGCATGTGAGTTAAATTTGTCAAAATTATAAGTTTATAAGACAGAAGTTTCCGATGTCCGAGAATTGAGGCAAAGAATAAATGCAGCCTTTACTAACATTACTGACGAAATGCGCCATAGAGTGTGGGCTGAATTGGACAGCCGTATTGACTATCTTTTTGCCATCAATGGCAACCATGTTGAAAATCATTAACACATATGATATCAAAAAAACTTAGGAATATTTGTGTCAGTTGAAATGTAATTAGTTCATCGTGTGATTGTTAATAAACTTTTTATAAGTAAATAAAATTGTTCAGTTTTTTTTGGGACACGGTGTATATAATCGCAAATACACTATCATAATTAATTATAGATTATCGCGAGAATACCTCCAACCCTCTATAGATCGTTACGTTGTTCTATTAAAAATTTGGAATAGTAGAATTGAAATAGTAATCACATTATAGCTATAATAAGTAGGCCTATAACTGTACTTATAGCTGTATAATTTATTCATCTCCATCGAAAAATATTAAGTTTTTTCCTAGTTTAGTCCAAGGAATACCGTATTGTACCTGATCTGAACGTAAAGTGTGATAGTTTGATCAATTGATGGGACAAATATAACCATTGTTTGTCGAAAGTAGACTACGGATAAAGAGATTCAGAGGTTTATACATTCATGTCGAAACTGGCGACCAACCACAGGCCGCAGAAGTGGGACCTCTTGATGTAATACGAGTCATTCTCTCCGCATTTGTTGCATTTAGACCTGAGTTTATGACGTATGGTTAAACAGTTGTAAAATGACCATGACTTATATTAGAAAGAATATGGGTACATTGAACTTGTTGAAATTGTGGTCCCTTCTGTTGTTGTGGAACCCTTTGTGGTAATTTCTTGAAGTTACCTACTGCCACCAAGGTCACACTATGCTGCCACCAAATGTTCGGGGCTTGGTTGTAAAAACGTATTGTATTAGGAGATTGTGGTGGAATATTTCAGTGATTTCATCACAAGAAGTAAATATCCCCGCCGCAGGAAATCTGCAGTCTAAGCGAGTTTCCATGTGCCTGATTTGATTTTCAATTAAATGTACTGTATTTCAATAACATTAAGTTTACCTAGGTTTACTGCTACAGGGAGGGTAATAATGTTTTTTTTTTTTTTTTTTTTTTTTTTTGAAAATAATAGTTAAGTTTAAGTTAAATGAATTTCCCAAGTTTAAACCAAATATATCCATAAACAAGCAAACTACAACAGTTTCCCCTTATTCTCCATAATAACGACATGGGAATTTTAAATTTAGATTTTTTCCCTCCGTAACCAATAACTGTAGGCAAAAAATAACACTTATATGGGAAATTCACTAAACAAAATCTCACTATCACCAAAATTAAAATACAAACCAAGATTTTTAAATCAAGATTGAAAAAGAAAATGAATAACGAACATTTGATAATACCCAATATGACACCTAAAGCAATCATATATGAAAGGTAAGTTTCGTTCTAAACTGACACGATAAACCCAATGAGCAGGTCAAAGATGAAGCAAAACGTATAATTTTGTAATTATAATTTATATAATTGTATTAAATTGTTTTAGTTTCATCTTTATTTTTTATAATTTAACTTTGTAAGTATAGTTTATAACCGGAAGTCTTTTATGGCTCCAAAAATTGCTATGTCCTGTAAAACGATGGGCGCGCTCAAAAAGTAGTTCCATTACAGCTCACGTCAGAACTACGTCATACATTTATGTTACTTACCGTTAATAATACCACCCTGGTAACCATGATTTATCAGCTGATATTACTACCTCGGTTATTTTACTGTATCAACACTAGCATTGTTGTCCTTTACATTTTGTTATTTGAAGTGTGAAAAGTACATAAACTGTCTAGATTCTGAGTGTCCTTGCCAATTATTTTAGTGTTGTTTATTAAAATCGTCTACATTAATTATCGTCAACAATGGAAACACGTGTCAGTAAGTATTGCTTACTCTTCCAAGAGTTTCAAGCGCACGAGGGCGGTATTTGGAGCTTGGCTTGCAAGCGGTTAAACGGCACAAATACAGCCAACGTTGGATCTTATCTATCGAAACAGGCCGAGGTCATCGTCACAGGAGGGCTCGATGGGTTGATCAAGATTTGGGAACTACACAATGACGGACTCAAAGAACGTAGCATTTTGGAAGGACACGGTTTAGGAGTTGTGTCTGTAAATTTTAACAAGGACGGAACTCTTATAGCCTCGACCGGGATGGACGCGAGTCTTAGAATTTGGAATGTCGCAAAAGGCAGTTGTGTAAGTAAGATGGACATAGCTCCTAGTGACACAAGCAACGTTACGTTCTCTCACGACGATAGATACGTCGTGACAGGTAGCCATCACGGGAAGCTTAGAATGTATAACGTCAAGACGAAACTGCAGGAACGTCAACTGGTCAATCCAAGAGAAAGATTTTTGCTAGCCGTTGCCGTCAGTCCAGACGGAAAACACGTCGCATCCGGAGACGAGGACGGGTTCATCTACATCCACGAATACGTAACAGGGAATCTTGTGCAGAAAATGGCGAAGCATGCGAAACCGATTCGCTGTTTGATTTTCTCTCCAGATTCAAAACTGTTGTTGACTTGCTCAGACGACAATCAAATGAACTTCACCGACATGGTGTCAGGGAATACCACATCTATTTGTGGACACTCTTCTTGGGTTTTGTCGGCTGCGTTTTCAAACGATGGAAGATTCTACGCTTCGGCGAGTGCTGATAAATGTGTTAAAATTTGGGATTTCGCCACTCATCGGTGTCTACACACTTTCAGTGACCATCTAGATAAGGTTTGGGGTGTCGGTTTTAACTCGGAGTGCAATCGGGTCGTTTCTGTTGGTGAAGATGGGTCTGTTATTGTGTCTGGGATCCCAACCTATTTTTAGTGTTAAGTGTTAGGCCTATAAAATAGGTTTCTGTAATGGAATTTCTAAAACTTTTAAAATCACATTTTCAGTTTGTAGCCCATTTTAGCGTATGTTTTGTATTACTTATCAAATGTGGTTTTGAAGAAGCTTTGTCCATTAAGTGTTGTGTAAAATAAAAGTATTATGTGTCTGTTCGTAAACTTAATTTATACCTCATCAAAGTTACTATTCGTCGAGATTACTTATCTGATAAAGTTGTATGATGTCAAAATCTTTTACAAACATTAACTTGACAATGAACTAAATAACGACTATTCTTGATTCTGAGAGGATGTTTTGTAAAAAAATAGACTAGGTGTACAGTGCTGTTGCCAGTTTGCAATATTGAGCTGGACTACCATATAAATCCAATAATTTTTCAAAGTCAATGCTACATTTAGTTAATATAAATGGGATTTATACTTGCAGTATCATAAGTCAATGCTAAATCTAGTTCACGTAAATGAGATGTCTCCTTACAGTATCCAAGTCAATTTCACATAAATGGGATGTGTGTGTTTAAATGGGATGGGGTTTCAGTACCGCATCCAAAGTCAATGCTTCATCTGTTTTTCGTAAATGAGATCTCTACTTGCAGTATCTTAAGTCAATGGTAGGCTATATTTGGTTCACAAAAATGGGATGGCTATTGAGTATCTAAAGTCAATTGGGGTATTAGCCTAATTCCGTCGACCATAATTAGTTATTCATTTTGTAGTAAATTATGCTCAAAGATATTAATCCGATTGCTATTTTCTTTTGTTCTGAATTTTGTAATGCACTAGTTTAGATGATTAATCGTCTAACATATGTTATGACTCTTTTGTTTACCTTTTTTGTTCTTGCTAATAATTTTATAGCACAACTAGCTGTAACCCGCGGGCTTTGCCCCGTTTAACTTCTTAATTTTCAAGATTATCTCGTTCGCACGCTAACTCGCCTCCAGGTTGAAGTTCGTTCGCTACGCTCACTCACCTTTTGGTTGCAAATTAGCTGTTGTCATAAATGTAAAAGAAATAATAGTGCTGCACCCTGTTGGTAATCCTTGTAACTTTAATGCTATTGAACATCATAGAACAAAACCAACTTGTTTAATTGAAACAGCTTAATTGAAACAGCTGTTAAGATTCAATAATTCCATTTCTCATCAGGTTAACATGGAAAACTCCAGAGCCACTGGGGTGGAGCCCGAAAGGATTTTTGAAATAAGAATATGCCTATATGTTAATCAGGAATGTGAGCTATCATCATGCCAAATTTCAGCCCAATCCGACCAATATTTTTCGCGTTCACTTGTCACAAACATACATCCATACATTCATACATCCATACATCCATACATCCAAACTTTCTCACTTATAATATTAGTAGGATGTTAAATTTCTAAAAGTTTGAATTCATGTAGGGAAAGCCCTGTTGTCGATTTGTACCATTTCAGATTTATACCTTCCCATGGTTAGTTACTATGACTGTGCTAAATTTCGTGCAGATCGCTTCAGCCGTTCAGGAGGAGTATTTGTAAAACAAAAGCAGGAGTGTAGTATAAGAGCTTAGCTCGCTTTGCTCAATAAACAGTTCCTGCGTATCACGTACACGTCTCCATTTTAACTGTGAATCTATCGTATACTTAGACAAGTAAGACTAGTGTATGCCAACAATTTTTTTTCATCTTTACTTACTTATTGACCCGTTACACTTAGTGATATCTTAAAATCTACCCTTTTTAAACCAGCTATAAGCCAAGCCTCAACCGCCATGTCACTTGAATTGGTGCGTGATTCGAGTGCGCCCGGAAAACCTAAGCTCTCGTTACATCTCTTGAAATTAGTGATCTCAATCAACTAATGGTGATATTTCACTCGAACCTTGCTTTGTATTTGGAGTTATGATTAAAGTCAGAACAAAAAAGGTGCACAACAATTAGATGGTCATAATTTTTCTCAATATTCTACGAATTTAATATATTTTAATTCAATTAATTCTTGATGGTCCACTGAGAAAAAATAAGGGATTTGGGGCTTAAATTCCTTGGAGCAACCACCTCAACGCATCGTATCACGATTGAGACGCAGTCTTCCTTCGACAAAGCATACAGTAAAACGGCTCTTTGTCCCTTCAGTCCACGGTCCGTCTCCTCCGGAGCACATGAAAAGAGCCCGAAATATTAATCCCCAAAAAGATTCACTAATCTTAAGTATGGAAAGAGCCCGGGTCTCCACAAGTACCTGAGGAGGAGGACGCTGACTCGTGTTCTGAAAAGTGTTGTGTTTGGTTGGGTTAGGTTAGGTAAACAGACTATATCTTTTAGTAATGTAAATATCTTTTAATAATCTATATTTTAATAATGTATCTTTTAACAGTGTATCTTTTAATACTATAAATAAACTCATGCATTTCGACTGTGTTATTAGTTCTTTCTCCTTTGAAGACCCGTTGTGAAAGTTCTAGGAAGAGCCCGGGCTCTTTTCGCACCGTCCTGGGAGGGACCTTGGAGTTCCGGGCGCTTTTCAAACTGCCTGAGTTTTTGGGCTCTTTTCATGTGCGCCCGTCTTCTCCTATTGACGGTCTATCAGGGTCAAAGGCCTCGATTTTCTTAGTTCAAACTTACCAGCCTCAAAAGGAGAAAAAAATTGATGTCCCTCCAGCAAAAGAAAAAAGGTCAACCGGGGACTATCGTCTATCGTAAGTGGGTCATCACTTACAGAATGGAATTCCACCTTGGCAGGAGGAAAACTCAATAATAGAAAGCCAATCAGCTCTATTATACAAGAGGCGTTGGTAATGATCAGACCTTGCCTCCAAGGCCGAGCCTCGCCAGACCTGTGCTGAGAGCTCACGTGCTACGAGTCGGCTCCGGTTTTGGACATTTCAATTGTAAACAGGTGCTTAAGTGGTATCAGGCGATTGTCAAACAGCCACAGAGTTGCAAATGAGTGCTCCTTGCATGTTACAGAAGATGGCACGGCACGGGTGGGCTGAATGGGCTGTCCAAGAGTGCCATTGTCTCTCATTCATACTTTCGGCTACGTCCAAATTCGCCAACATTTTTGGGGTCGTTTCTGATGTCCAAATTCACCAACTTTCTACCTGGAGCAGGTACGATATTTCTCCCGGCGGGCGGGGAAGGAATTCCGAATAGTTTGCCCTCGCCTGCTCCGTCTCGTCTCGGCGAGAGTGTACTGCTTAGCCCTAATAGTACTGTTTAAGCTGTGATTGTTTCAGGCAGCTTTAGGTTAGGTTAGGTTAGGTTAGGTTTGGTTAGGTTAGGTTAGGTTAGGTTAGGTTTGGTTAGGTTGGGTTTGGTTAGGTTAGGTTAGGTTAAGTTAGGTTAGGTTAGGTTAGGTTACAGTACACTCTCGCCGAGACGAGACGGAGCAGGCGATGGCAAACTATTCGGAGGGAATTCCTTCCCCGCCCGCCGGGAGAAATATCGTACCTGCTAAAGGTAGAAAGTTGGTGAATTTGGACATTAGAAACGACCCCAAAAATGTTGGTGAATTTGGACCTGGCCATACTTTCAGCCCATACGACGCTGATTCACAATAGGTTAATGTACGAGTAGCATACAACATTCTTTTAATGTGCGATTATTTGATTCAGTACGGTGATTGACTGCATTGGTGGAATTCAATGGTTTCCAAGAATTAGAATAGGTTTGGCTAATAGGATATATGGGTAACGTTTACATTGTCCCTTAGATTCTTAATACAAACAATATAATACTCGTATGCGTAATTTGCATATCCCACTTACCATCTTTTTGTGTATTTACCGTCTTGTGACTAAAACAGCATAAGAGTAGGCCTAAATATATGTTTTAAGTGTTATAAGACGTTTATTTTATTTACTTTCAGTAATTTTGATATGTCTAACAAATATTAGTAATCGTTGTTTTATATATTACCAAAACCGTCGCACATATGAAGCAGTTCTGTCATGGCCAAGGTGACCGATGCATTCAAAGGCGGAAGAAAAATCGCCGGAAGATTCATTCTTATTCAGAATAAGAAATTCATATCCTGCGTCTCGACGGATTTTTGTATTTTCAAGGTCACGTATGAATGTTATATGAATTATGATCTCTTTGAATGAGTAGGCTTGAACTTTTAGTGAAGTAGACAGCATAAGCTACGGTATGGAAGTATATCCACACCGTAGTATTTAGGAAAACCCATTCTTATACTTTATACTTTTGCGGGTGATTGGGGTGGTAAATTATTCTAAACTAATAAAGAGACACAATAACTAACTGTCATTATATGACATCAAATTAATCGATACATATAGGAAGAGGACTGCAAAAATAAAATAACTATTTTCCTCACGATACAAGCATTTGCACGTTACAAATTGTAATCGATAACACATTACTCAGGTTGACTTTCATTTCAATAATTGATACCTGGCGAAGAATTAGACACTTGTAGATAAGGAGGGTGGGTGGGTGGTATGTTTTAAGTGTTGATATCAGTGACAGATAGGCAGATACTCTTTGATACCAGTGACAAAGAGGTAGGCATTTGTAAATAAGGAGGACCCGTGGCGTGGTGTCAATTTAAATATTTTTTAGCGTGTTGTAAATGTTTATATCCATGACAAATAAGAATATACAGATTGACACCAGTAACATACACCTAGATACTCTATGATAGCCGGGACAAAGAAGTAGCCACTAGTGTAAGGAGGACGGGTTGCATGTCAGCTGTTCCCAACGCACCACGCATTCTCATTATACATACGTTCATGGTCTAGATCTGGAATGACGCAAAATGCCGTTTACAATTCCGAACCGCTACCTGATATTTTTAGATCAAGGCGGATATTTTTGGTTTCCAAGTTGAAGTGATGGATTTTCCTCGTGCAGATATGGATTTTTGTACAAAATATAGTTTTGAATTTTTCGTTAAACCGCACTATGGGATAATACTGTACGTTTCAACAATAGACAAATAGAATTAAATGTACCGACAGCAGTGCTGCATTTATCATTAGTTCTAGCGTCCACCGCTGGGAGCTCCGTGTAGTTTCTGCGCACGAGAAACGTAACTACACGGCACACCCATCGACATATAAAACTAACTGGATTGCGCGCAGGCCGTAAGGGTCGTGTAGAACTTTCCGAGCCAATACAGGTGTGTATCGTGGTTGCCGCATTGGCAAATTGAAGGCAGCATGTGGGATATAGCGCGCGAAACCGTGTTGTCGACACCTGACCTTGGGCGCATGTGTGTGTTACAATAACCTCCCTCAAAAACTATTTTGTTAGCATGTAGAACCTTTGCTGGTAACGTTTTTCTTAATCATAAAGGTAATAATGAATTTGGTGAGGAAAGCCATGACATGAAATTAATCAAATTAATTGGTATTATGTTTAACAAAATTATATGCCACAGCATTTCTAAGCGTAAAACAGCAGAAGCTTCTCTGTCAAAGCTTGGTATGCGGCAGAAATTAAATAAGCTTATTCTTTTTAGCAATGTTTAGGCTAAATATGTTTCTTTGTTTTACAAAGTTTCCTAAATAAAATGTTCTTATACAATCTAACCTCGTTCTTACTAATACCTTACCCCAGAATATTTGGTATTTTACGAGAAACTGATAAAACCCATTTTAACATAAACTATTTTGTATTGTAACATTAAAACATAATTGGTTTCGTTAGAGTAGTAAGTGAAGAAAGAACAAAGTCGTAAAGGTTTCTTAATTGTAATATTTTATTACTTTTACCAGCTGTGTGCCCGTTCTACGCACGGGGCTCTTATAGTAGTCAGTTGAAACCTTCTTATATTAAGAACAGCAGTTGGTTTGCATATTTTCAGATTATGCTGGCAAAACTATTACCTAATAAACCTTCGCAAATACAGTATCTGACAGTTTCAAGCCAAAACAAATGCTTCGCAATTAAATGTCACGCGGCTCGTGTTGGTCCATACGTTAAATCCAATGATTAAACTAAAAAGAGCTTTATAGGCCTAGATCTATGAGGCATATCCCTAAGGTAAGTCTATAGTTGAAAGTTAGTTCCACAATGGCTAAAAGTATTTAAAGTATTGCCTCAACCTCACCATTTAACACTTTATTCGGGTTGACATTTTCATTACCTTTTTTTCGTGACATTGAGAAAAAGGACACTAATGCGTTAGCAACAGACATACACACAAAAATACAGAACTTAATTAAGGAATTTGCAACGCTTCAAGCATAACAAGTACATATAAAATTAGTATTTGAAATCTTTCTCAAAATCATAAAATTTTATCATAACAATTTATATTTGCTTAGACCGAAGATGACCCAAAATGCTGTCAAAATGACGGCTTACGATATGAAATGAAGTACTATTAGACGATTTAGATTGGTAATTTATAATACAAATTACCAAAATAGGCCACGAACTATTGATACATGAACAACGTAAATCGTAACGATTCATGATGGTTTGCTGAACAAATGTTTTACTAAAATGAGTTATCATTGTCTTAGCATAAACGAACATTTTGGAATCCAGACAGAAAAAGCAAAACTTATACAGCTAAGACATCAATTAAATTGAATACGGCTGTAATAAGGTGCAACACCAACGATAACTTATTTGTATCTAATCTATATTTATATAGATTCCATCATAAAAAAATTAAAACCCGAATTTAAATTATATTTGTTAAGGAACCTCAGTGTGAAATATCCGCCGTCAGTTAATATTTATTAATTGTTGTAATTAATAACTAAAAAAACTCGGTTATTTACAGGGTTATTTTTACACTTTTATTACTTGTACAAAATTTCATGAAAATTGATTATTAAAATGCCTTACATCGTTTTAGTAGAGAGTAAAGGGCTGGATAAAGTGCATCGTCCTGGCCGCGACAATGCTAAGATGTGGCGCAGCGAGACGCTTAATCCCACATGACGCCTGAAAAATCTAAAACGCAACCCCGGTCGTTGGCTCGGGTCGCGGAGCCTAGCAGCCAATCCAGTTAGTTTTATATGTCGATGGGCACACCCAGCGGTGGACGCCAGAACTTATGCTAAGTGCTGCACTGTTGTCGGTATATTTTTAATTCTATCTGTCTATGGTTTCAATAAAGGGAAATTAATGTTTATCTAGGATTCCACTATACTCCTCATTTTACCCAAATCGTACGATAAAATTTTAAACTTTACTAATTGTTGATTAGAATTCAAGAAGTTCCTAAATTATTGTTTCCTTTGGAGCATGATTGACAACGTTTTCTTCAAACATGTTCCATTGATTTTATGATGCTGCATTTTATTTCAGCTTATAGAATGGCAGTAAAACACCCTTTGTACGTTAAAAATACATTTTAATATAACAACTACTTCAGAGTTGTTCCGACCCTGAAACAAGGGTTGGATTAGGTTTGACAGAAATTCTAAGTTTGAGTTAAATTTTTATTTTCAATGTGTTACATGTGTCTGTTTCTTCAATTATAAGTGACTAGCAGTTACCCGGCGCGCGTTGCTGCGCTTAACAACTATTATTTTAAATGGTAATTTGTTCTTTACGATGAATAATAAAAGTGTATACCAAAAATAAAAATAGAATATTTTACTTAATTGCCAGTGGATAAACAATGTTTTTTTTTCATAAGGTGTATAAATATATAAGTTTTTATGCGTACCTACCACCACTGTGGGTATAGAACAAAAGATAAAAATATTAACGCATTGCCATCCCATTTAGTGTTTATAATACTTTGATAAAGGATTTTATCTTCACATATTTAACATTGGAGAATTTAATCGTCGTTGAGTGCACAGGTGTGCTGCGATTGGGGTTTAATATATTTGGACTTATTCAAAAGTAAAATAGTTTTCTGTGCTGCACTCTGTGGAACCATTGTGGCACCATTTCAAATAATGACTAATACAGCATGGTGTGATTATTATAACCTACAAAACAGTTGCCGGGTAACAGCTTGTTATATTTATTTGTAAACATTGTAGTTCAAAAAGTCTGACATTGGCCCACTTAAAACCCTCTGGGGCGGAGCTCTTTTGACGGATATGCGCCAAACTTCACACAAACTATCGTTGAATAATGCTTAATTATGCCTGAAAGTTTCATTACAATCTGGCAAGCTGTTTCTAAGTCCATAACGTATATACATAGTTCCTCTTTTAAATTTAAGCTCTTTAATCTGAGGGAGGGGTGGTCGTGCCGGTTCGAATGGTATATTAGGTTTTAACTTTAAAATACAGATAATTTAGATAGTTTAATTGTTGCTCTGAAATAGGCTAAGTTTATTACGATATGTATTGTAATATGTCAATATCCAAAGAAAGATGCCAAATGATTTCACTGAATTTAATGTAATAAAATAAGATTTGTGCATTAAATTTAGAAAAACACAGTTCAATATGAAGTATGTAAATCTTAATCTTGATGAACTTAAGTTATAATTACGCCTATTAGGCTATGCTGATTTAAAATGCCCAATGAAGATATGTACTTAGATATAACAATACCCCCGCCGCAGCAAACCTGCAGACTAAGCGAATTTCCATTTACCTGGCTGGATTTCTACTAAAATATTCCCTTAAAATTGTCAGATTTATTTCCTATTTAAACAACATTAATTTTAATGAGTACTTAGGTTTGCTGCTACAGTGTATGGGGGGAGGTGTGTTTTTTATTGAAATATTAATAGCTTAATGTGAAATAAATATAATGGCAAAATTTGATTAAAATATATCCATAAACAAGCAAACTACAACAGTTTATCTATTCTCCATAAGAATAGCATGGGAATTTTAAATTTAAATTTAAAATTTTTTTTATTATCTCCGTAACCGCTAGGCATACAACAAAGCTCCAATATACAAAATTATTTCTTTTTTAAGCTCTACAAAATGGTTTGAAAGGAAATTGTAAAATTTTGTGTTTTTAGGGCAAATAATGGGAAACCAATTTTTACCCCATAAAAAACCCCCATAAACCCCTGTTCCCATAGTCCAATAGCACATTATACAAATAATCGATAGTATTAAATAATTAAATAATTGTAGCGATAACACATTATTAGGGACATTAACAAACATTATAGGAGAAAACATACGAAATAATAGAGAAATTAATATTAATGATGAATGAATGACATGTAATATTACAAATGAAAACTAGCCAACCTGTGCGAAGCATTCGCAATCCTCGAATCCCACTTAATTGAAGTACTTAAAATTCAGTTAATACTGCGTAGTAAGTAAGTGCATAGTTGATTTAAGTATGTGTCCTTACTTTAGGAATAGATGAGTTTACATTTTAGATTAACTTTTAAAAACATAATGTTAAGCTATTTACGTTTTTACATGTATCCAGAACTTCTTTGAACACTATGTTTGAAGTAATAATATGGACATAATGACTACGTGAGCGCAACTTCCAGTGAGCGGACACCCTACGCCTACAGCCTGGCGTATATCTTCCGGCGGAGTTTTATCAACGTACCCACTACGCTGCTAGGCCCCTACGTTATACAGACGTGGCACCCAGAAATAGCGCGAGATTCAATTGTACTTAGTCACCCTTGTATAACACGGAAGGACAAATAACCGAAAATCGGATGGTCAATACTCTATGTATAATATAAAACTGCGGTTGACCCAGTGTGCAATGACGTAGGTTCGACTCGTGCTCCTTGTTGTCTACATGTGCTGGCTGAAGACTAGTAAACAACTTGGAAAGCTTACCACTTACTACGTGTCATGTTAACGCGTGCTATTTAAAACTATTACCTTGTATAGTTCGTAAATGAAATGAGGTCTAGTTGTAAACAGTTAAAAATATCATGTGTACCCATACGGTAAATGCATTTTTGGGTTTGCACAAGATTTTTGAAAGATTGTTTCATTCTACTCGAAATTCAACGCTGATATCGAAAATCACGTTCAATTTCCGCGGAAAACGACTATAACAAGGAAAAAAACAGCCAAAAATACAAAATATGTTAAAACATGCCATGTGGGTACTCAAATAAGATCACAATTCAAGAATTTTTTGATCCGACGTCAAACCATGCATTGAAATTTGTGTAACTAGTGGGCGAAGTGCAGTAAGGGCAGTTTGCACTCGGGTTACACATTATATTTTCCTACAGTTACTATAAATCATATAAATAATTAGTCTTTCAAACACTGTACAACACGTTTTCAGGTTAGGTTAAATCCAAACATTGAACGAAATGGGAAACGCTGCACCAGCTGATCGTAGTCATAATATCTTTAAGTGCTGCCAACCTATTTCTAAGCATACACGGATTACGTGCATAATAAAAGCACGATGTTTTGTGTTGTTTGGTTGCAATACTGGAGTGCGTGAAAAAAACCGTGCTGCAAAGTCAAAAGTGTGCGGCAATAGTTATTTGTGCAACTAGTGAGAAAAGTGAGCAATTGACTCACTCGAGAGAAATCCTTACTCACGAGCCGTAGGCGAGTGAGGAATGGTTTCTCGAGTGAGGCAATTGTGCTTTGCACTCGAGTTGCACATTATACTTTTCCTACAGTTACCATAAAACGAATAAATTGGTGAAGAAACATAACCTATTTTTACACAGAAGTGAACTTTAAATATAACATTTAATGTGAAGTGACAAATACAACAGTACAACAGCTGACCAGCTGATTTACAGCCAGTGCTGCCAACGTATTTCGCGCGCATACGACGTTAACTGCATGTTACGCGCTCACTATTTCGTGCCTTTCACGTTGCAAATCTGGAGTGAGACAAAGTAATTAGAGTGAGACAATGTTAACATTGTCTCACTGATGAGCGAATTGGCCACTTTGCTTTCTCAAATCAGTGAGAGAACATGTACATTGTTAGGTAACTGTAGGAAAAAGTAAGTAAATGCAGCAGTTGGCAACTTTTTGTACTATAATCAGTGCAAGGAAGCCCACTTTTACAGGTGACTGTAGGAAATAGTATATTACGTTACTAGTCCTGAAAATAAGTGTGGTAAACACATTTTGGACGAGTGACGTACGATAGTTTACGCCATACTACTAAATCTGTACAAATCCTTATATATTACCACCAACTAAAGGACTAAAAATCACTAGTCTTTTGTTTATAACTACTCATTGCCGCCCAAATACAGTATAATCAGCTGATTGGTGTCCGGCAAAACTCATTGCAGTACAGTAGTACGCATTGAAACCCCATTTGATTAAGCTGGCGGCAAACAGCTGTTTACTGGACTAAATCCTTGCGTGGGAAGTTCGTTAAAATGGTGTAGTGTGGCGTAAAGTTATTTGTGTAACTAGTGTGCGAAGTGGCACTCTGCTGCACATGAGAAAAATGTTTACGCACGAGCCGCAGGCAAGTGTGGAAAGCTCCTCGAGTGCAGCAAAGGTCATTTGCGTTCGTGCTACACATTATATTTTTCCTACACTTACTATAATATAAAACATAGAAATAATTCATCATTTAAACACTAAACAACACTTTTTAGGCTATGTTAAATCCAAGCGTTGAACGAAATGGGAAAACACTTCACCAGCTGATCGTAGTCTATATTGTGTTGCCAACTTATTTTCAAGCGTACACGTATTACGTGCCTAATATAAGCACACTGTTTTGTGTTGTTTTGTTCGAATAATTCGAAGTACTGTAAGTAAATGCACTAATTAGCAACTTGGCGTGCTATAATCAGTGCAAGGATGCTAATTTATTTTATAAACAAAGACCTTTAATTTGATGTGCATATCAACCTATGTTTACATTTAAGATTTTCGTCTGACACCTAGCACACCCATTTAGGAGGTAGCGCATCACTAAATAATGTGTTAAAATTATTTTAATGCCCAGTAACTGTGTACCAAGTATTGAAGCTATATTTTTATTACTCTTTGAAATATTTGCCCCTCCCGGGACTTTTTTCGCCCTGTATAGAGAGAGAACACATTACTACTTTGACCCAGAGATATAAACATTACCAAACGCTATACTAGATAGGCTATACTACAAGGCTATTGTGTAGAAAACTAACTAAATATACTCGCAAGTATACGAGTAGCTTAAGATAGTAGAGCTAAGATATACTAGGTTCTATAGAAAACCAGAAAATAGCTGATATAAAAGCTATAACATATTACAGTAATAGAAACATAGGAAGCTTTCACATCATTGTGATTTAGTAACTGTGAGTACAAACATAGCAAAGCTCGGTCACCTGCTTAGTTAAACAATGACAACTAATCACTTTCTTCAACTGCCAGTCTATGAAACGCTAAACATTGTGAATTTAAGATTGCCAATAAGTATATACAGTTTTATATGTTGACTTCTCACATCTATATATACTTACTGATTAGTTGAGGGCCAAGTCGCAGAATCGCAGCTGTTATAACACTAGTAGTGATTCTCCCCTCCCCCTCATCTAACCACGCCCACTACTGCCATTAGTTGCCAACCCAGCAGACGGTCGTATGACCATTGTTGTATGTGCATGAATCAATTTATCGTACCCATTTCATGTAGCCTACTGTACATAATATGTATTAATAAAGCACTTTTCTATTCTATTCTATTCTATTCTATTCTACTGCCATTAGTTAGCATATTCCAGCCGTCATTGGGTCCAACTTAATCTGTAGACTACAGTTCTCTAGTATGGGAGAGCAGTCGGATTCTTAGCAACATTATTACTGTTGGTATGCGGTAAAGAGAAAGCGAAATTTGAATAGAGTTTGAATGTATTTCAAGGACTCTTGTGTTATTAAATATAAGGGGTTACGCGTACTTATGATTGAAATATTTGAAATAGCTTTAAAAAATTGCATTCATATTTAGTTTGTTACAATTTCATCTGCAATAATTAGGAACACTGTAATGTTTCTCGGAAAATAAATGAAAAACCTGTTTCATTTCGGATGTTAAGTCATGTCTGGTTTCACAGTCAAAACATTTAGACCTTCCTAACAGTTTCAGTATGTTACCTAATTTTATTTTAAGTCTAAAACAAACAATGTCCAAAGTGCGGTTCTAATGCACCGGTACTGAACCCTATTAATAAACACCTTCTTATGTTAATTTTTTCTAATTAAATTTGAGGAAAGCTGCATAATGATTCTAGTTAAATAATGATGATAATAACAAAGTCAACAGTATAATTTATGCTATAAACATCACTTATCACGCAAACATCACGTATTGGTAGCACTGAGCATCCTACATTAATTCTACGACCATTCTCTGTTTATTTAGCATTCATCCTTGGTAAAGCTTTCGAATTAATAAATTATTATTAACGGAGTTACGTTATGCTAAAACTTTAACAGGTCCGGTACAGAAGATTTCCTGTTCTAATATCTGTATGTATGTGTCAGTCGCAACCAATGTGTCAATGTAACTGTTTCTAGCTCTATGTACTAATCTTTTACGCGTCAATGTGAACTTGATAAACATCGAATAAAGCGATGATTTAAATCAAAACTGCCGATAATGGACAGAAATGGTTGGAACTTTGTTCCAGCAAAAACAACAAACAGCAACAAAAATTTATCACCATACAGATCCACGTAGGCATTAAATAACCATTAACATTCTTCAATCGATAATTGACACATAAGAAACACACAAGTGCTGAGTGCTGGGTCTGTTACGCGACCTGCCGTGAAGTTACGTAGGGGGTACCAATTATTCAAGCACTTCAAGATGAGCGATGGTCTGAGTTGATCGCATGCTGGTGACCTGTTGAAAGTGTCCAAAGTAATTTATAGATGCCGCACACCAATGTATGGTAATGTGGCCAATTTGTGTCCACTGATTTATTCATCTGAAGATGAACCGAATCGTATTAACTTATTCCAACTTATTTGTATGCTATTAGCTTATGCGATCTGGAAATATTTTCCAGGTTTTGCATTGTAATGTTGAGTTTGAAAGTTTTAGCAAGCAAGATTAGATCTCTACATAGTGGATTCGCGTTATGATTGCAGAATGAATTGTTTACGATGAGACGGCCTAGTTACGAGTGGAAAAATATTGTTTTAATTTGAGATCGTCACTTTTGACCCGGCAGAGTCAAACAACAACATGTTGGCTTTCGACTATTCTCCGTATTCGGTTTAACCTAGAAATACTAGATGCATATCTGATGCCCTACCTAAACTAGATATGCTACGATGTCCAGCCGAATTATAATGCTCAGGCCAGCTTAGAAATACTGAATGGTATACATGATGCTCATCTCAACCTAGAAATATTGATATGTATACCTGATGATCATTCCAACGTAGACATACTAGTAGTTATGCCTGATTCTCCACTAATTATAGAAACACTAGTATGCCTGCTCCTAAAAACTTTAGAAATATAGTATATCTGATACTAAGCCCGATCTAGAAATACTAGTACATCTGATATCAGTATGCCAATCAAGTGTAACTTTTTTAAGATTTACGTTGTACAGTACTATTGTAGTACCATAGTATTTTCGCTCGTTTTAGGTTTAGTTAAAACAGCTAATGCTAAGTGTTGATATCGACCAGTTTTATTCATTAAATTTATATATACGAATTTATCTTCAAGAATGTAAGACGCATGAATGATTTACTGTCCTATTTGTACATAATATAGTTATACTGAAACCTTTTATATAAATAATTTGTATATTTATGTATCTCCTCTATACATTACCAAGCTGTCTATCTAATCACCTTGTATCTTTGAGAAATTGCTTAACATTTACATAGAAAGGTTTTGGGTTTGTTCATCTTAAATTCCCTCCCCTGGGCTCAGGCTAAATACTTTAGTAAGATTGTAATAGTAGTTTACGCAACAATTGCGTTAAGTTAGTCTTTACGACACGAGTAGAAAATTTAAGCTAACACATAAGCTTAAACACTTCTACGAGTGACGTAAAGACTATTAACGCGAGTTGCGTACACTACTTTACCTACGACAGTTTTTTAATTACTAACAATCTGGTTTTTAATTACTAAAAATCACTACTCATTACTTCTTAGAGAGGTTATGTTTTCGTTTATTGTCAGTGCCACTGAAAGTGATGCAACGACTTATTGTATAATCAGCTGATTTCCTGTAATTACGTGTTTGTAAAACTTCGTTAAAAATACGTTACCTTTTTCAGGGAATGTGTTCTGCTAGCAGCATTCTTACCATAAATACTGTATCAGGTACAATTAGGAAAACTTTGCATTTTGTTTTTGACAACTGAATGATTATAGTGAAACAGTTAATTTACAGTTAGATCTCAGCATCGAATATTATAGAATATTATAAACAGTTTGTTCTCTCATTTCCATCTCGTCAACTTCACTTTAACTAACTGACATTATTAAATCAGTTTAATCTACCTTCCTTTAACTTCCACAAACTTAGGTTAAGAATACGCGAGTATCAACAGGAACAAGTCAGATCAACAATTAAATTGGTCAATTGATCAGCTGATTAGTTTACGTTCGAAGCATTACAATTTTAATTCTTTTCTCTCAATACTTGAACCTCATTGTTCCGTTACCTGTGTTGATATGAGAAAAACTATGCTGATATGAAATGAAACTATGCTGATATGAAAGTAAACAGTTGTTAAGTGAAACTTTTCAATTCTAAGAACTGAACTGAAATGGCTATTTTAAAAAACGGTCGTAGGTAAACATATTTTGTTAATAGTCTACAATGGGGAAAAATAAATTTATTATGTAAAATAATGTCATTTGAATACTATACTGCTGTTCAGTTTATTTTTTTACTGTTTTAAATATTGATAGGTTTTCATGGAATTGACAAACAATGTAATTTGGTCATATTTCTTGATTGCTATTGATATTTTTACTCTGACTATCAGATGTTATATGATATTAAAGATTCAGAAGAAGGCAATTAGGCTTTTAACTAACTCTAGTTGGCACGCACATTGTAAACCTCTTTTTATGTCAAAACAAATCCTTACTGTTGTAAATCTGTACATACTTGAATGTGTGTAACAAGCAACCCAAACCTGTTTGCACAAAGAGTTGTTTTTCATACTCATCAGACAAGAGGCAGGATGGCACTTGATAGGCCCTATACTAGATTAGCAACTGTTCAGAGGAGTTTCTGCAGTGTCTCTATTAAAATTGTAAACACCCTTCCTAACACCTGGCTAGGCCTATCAAGCAAACAAATCAAACACAAGTTGTTAGAATGGCTTATGGACCATCCCTGTTATGACTTGAATGAGTTTTTTGTAGAAAGTGCCAACATGATATTCTAGTCATTATATTTATTTAGTATTCATCTTATAACTCTATGCACGTTTTTTTCTATCTATTTAACTGTACAGCTATTTATTTATTGTAACGTCTGTGATATGATAGCCTTTCTATTTTGTATGCAAAAATGTGACTGTGTTAATGTATCGCTATTGTTTTAAATTTATGTGTGTCTCTGACGAGGTCTATTGTAATCTATGATTATTTAACGACCAATAAATTACTTGATGACTAAAATTGTGTTCATAGGATATTTAATAAAAATAAGTAAAACATTGTGTGTATTATTTGGCGGTGTAATTGATTCAAATATGTAGTTTTCGATTCTATAGCTGCGATGGGGTTTATACTCTGGATCTGTTCCCTATAGGTAAAGACGTGTAAAATAATTGTACATTTGCATTTTAAATATGTTTTACAAATACAGTTACTTTTCCTTCTTTAGTCAAATCTTAAGTTTGTTAACGTTTGTTTCATTTCCCTTGGTTGCACTTATGTGCACTGATGACAGCAAAATATTTACTGTATTTGTTATTCGAGGATATAATTTAACATATTTGTGTTATTATTTCGTTAATATTTCAGAAGACTATCAATTATTTACAAACAAACTGTCGCAACAAATACAAATAGTGCTACAGTTGATTTTCACGAGATACAAATTCCAAACATCAAAACGTCCTCTACATGCATCGGATGGAAACATATTGCACTTAATTATTTATCTTCAGTTTAATTATGATAAAACTATAACGACTATGCTGCAATCTAGGCGCAGATATGCAAAATGGATACAGCGCTCTTGTTGCCTGTGAGCGTTGCAGGCGCGCTCAGATCCGATTTTTACAATACTACTACATTACTATACTACTATAGTACTACAGTACAAGAATTAATTGCATAATTTATCAGAAAACTATCCAAAAGGCTACTGACACTTGTTAGATTTAAATCCGGAATAATTTAAAAGTGTGTTTTTTTCCTAAACAACTTCTTGATCAGCATTGTAGGTTTTATTAAATTTACGGAAAGTAAATAAAAGATACGTCTAATAACACTTTAAACATATATTTACGCTTGTACTGTAACTGTAACTCTCAAGACGGTAAATATACGTCATAAAAGATGGTAAGTGATCGATTTCGATTGGACACTCCATTCATCATCAGACCCAATAGGCGAATGACAAGAATCAAAATCGACTTATATCCTATTGGCTACCGGAAGTACCGGCTAATACATTTTTATTGTTAAAAATGCAACCAAACAACTGGAGTAGAAATTTACTCGTTCATTAATCAGCTTATGAACTCTCATTCTATATCCAAAAGCCTTATTTGTGTATTTTTTTAATAAACATTTTTGTATGAGCCTGTCTGGCCGATGGTATGATAATGTATGTCCATCTCATAGCATATATTAAACATATAGGTCACTACCCTTGTACATCAGCTAAAGACTATTTACATGCTAGTTACGCCCGGATTAGGTAGGCCTAGAGTGAATTTCGTTATTTACTACTGTCTAACTAATAGTAGTTTACGCAACGATTGCGTAAAGATAGTGTTAATGACACGAGTAGAAAATTTAAGGTACGAGCCTTGGCGAGTGCTTTAAAAACTTCTACGAGTGTCGTTAACATTATTTACGCGAGTTGCGTACACTACTTTACCTACGACATTGTTTTAATTACTAAAAATCACTACTCATAATTTCTAAAAGAGGTTATGTTTTCGTTTATAACCTCCCATTGCCACTGACAGCGATGCAACGTAACACACTAATTGCACCAATCAACAATTAAATTGGACTGAACAGCTGATTAGTTGAATTTTGAATCATTACAACTTTACTTCTCCTCTCTCAATCCTTCAACTTCATTGGTTCGTTACCCGTGTTGTTATGAGTAAAACTATGCTTTTATGAAAGTAAACAATGCTGTTATGAGATACTTTTCAATTCTAAGAACTGTACTGAAACGGCTACTTTAAAAAACGGTCGTAGGTAAATCATTTTTTTTTTACATTTAAAACTATTTTATGAAGTATTTTATTGTGGCTTGTCCTACTGCATTCATTATCAACTAATAGTTGCAATACCGGTATGTCGGCTATATTCCTGCAAGATTTCAGCTCAATTGATCCAGTAGTGTTGAAGTGAATCACAACGTGACGTATTGAAAACAACCAAACATTACTAATGTCAGTAAGTTAAGATGACTAAAACACAAATCGTAAAATGTACGTAAAAGATAAAAAAGAAAAAGAAGAAAAACATTTAATCTACATTAGTACTGTAAAACCCCTAATGAAACACAATCATCAAAACTGTCTTTGGATTTTACAATAGTAAGAGAAGTTTGCTTCCACTTTTATAGAAGATTCGCCAAAATCAGGTGTAAACTTCAACTTCGATTTTATAATGTAACAAAAACAGTATAGTATTGGATTAATGACTCTTTTATTAGGCCAGAACTACAAATGACCCAAATGATTCTTATCCACAACAACTCTTAGCTGTAGTGTTGGGTTGACAAAGAGTAGAAGGGTGTGAATAAGTAACGTTCCTACATAGAAACTGTTCTAATTTACAGAGAAACAGTTTCATTCAATAGTCTCAACTAGAGGTCCACAACCATCGAGTCTTTACCGCTATTGTATCTTCTCTAAATAACCTTCAGGCCTCCATAAGCAGCTCTTTACAAACAAATGGCATCCATAAAGTACAAAAATAAAAACAAACCCATGATTGAACAAGTGTCTCTTGTGTCAATCGATAATTACTCTCAGCGTTTCAAAAGGTTCCATTAGGTATTAAGTAAACAACGGGTTTTCATGTAGAGATTAAAGATTCTCAAAACTCAGAACACGATTTTCAGCACTAAAATGGCCAAAACTGGATACAACACAAACTATCCTCATTCATAAAGTAACAAACTCAGGACATACACGCAGAGCATTTCACACCATTGACACCTGGTCCAATACGGGCTTTGACCGGCAATGTAACTTGTTTACACCATTTTCACAACTGTCCATTGACACAGATAGTTGGTAAACAGTGTGAACCGTTGGCCAACCGTTATAAAACCAATTATCCAACCACGGTCAGACGGGTCACTGTCGCTTTCGTTCACCGGTCAACACTCGCCAGTGGCAGTCACTGGCACGCATGTTGGTCAACCTTACTCTGTCAACACACGGTCTTGGGGAAAGACAACCATCAACATCAACTTTAGTTCACCGGTCAACACTCGCCAGTGGCAGTCACTGGCACGCATGTTGGTCAACCTTACTCTGTCAACACACGGTCTTGGGGAAAGACAACCATCAACATCAACTTTAGTTCACCGGTCAACACTCGCCAGTGGCAGTCACTGGCACGCACGTTGGTCAACCTTACTCTGTCAACACACGGTCTTGGGGAAAGACAACCATCAACATCAACTTTAGTTCACCGGTCAACACTCGCCAGTGGCAGTCACTGGCACGCATGTTGGTCAACCTTACTCTGTCAACACACGGTCTTGGGGAAAGACAACCATCAACATCAACTTTAGTTCACCGGTCAACACACGCCAGTGGCAGTCACTGGCACGCACGTTGGTCAACCTTACTCTGTCAACACACGGTCTTGGGGAAAGACAACCATCAACATCAACTTTAGTTCACCGGTCAACACTCGCCAGTGGCAGTCAGTGGCACGCATGTTGGTCAACCTTACTCTGTCAACACACGGTCTTGGGGAAAGACAACCATCAACATCAACTTTAGTTCACCGGTCAACACTCGCCAGTGGCAGTCAGTGGCACGCATGTTGGTCAACCTTACTCTGTCAACACACGGTCTTGGGGAAAGACAACCATCAACATCAACTTTAGTTCACCGGTCAACACTCGCCAGTGGCAGTCAGTGGCACGCATGTTGGTCAACCTTACTCTGTCAACACACGGTCTTGGGGAAAGACAACCATCAACATCAACTTTAGTTCACCGGTCAACACACGCCAGTGGCAGTCACTGGCACGCATGTTGGTCAACCTTACTCTGTCAACACACGGTCTTGGGGAAAGACAACCATCAACATCAACTCTTTAGTTCACCGGTCAACACTCGCCAGTGGCAGTCACTGGCACGCATGTTGGTCAACCTTACTCTGTCAACACACGGTCTTGGGGAAAGACAACCATTAACATCAACTTTAGTTCACCGGTCAACACTCGCCAGTGGCAGTCACTGGCACGCATGTTGGTCAACCTTACTCTGTCAACACACGGTCTTGGGGAAAGACAACCATTAACATCAACTTTAGTTCACCGGTCAACACTCGCCAGTGGCAGTCACTGGCACGCATGTTGGTCAACCTTACTCTGTCAACACACGGTCTTGGGGAAAGACAACCATCAACATCAACTTTAGTTCACCGGTCAACACTCGCCAGTGGCAGTCACTGGCACGCATGTTGGTCAACCTTACTCTGTCAACACACGGTCTTGGGGAAAGACAACCATCAACATCAACTTTAGTTCACCGGTCAACACTCGCCAGTGGCAGTCACTGGCACGCATGTTGGTCAACCTTACTCTGTCAACACACGGTCTTGGGGAAAGACAACCATTAACATCAACTTTAGTTCACCGGTCAACACTCGCCAGTGGCAGTCAGTGGCACGCATGTTGGTCAACCTTACTCTGTCAACACACGGTCTTGGGGAAAGACAACCATCAACATCAACTTTAGTTCACCGGTCAACACTCGCCAGTGGCAGTCACTGGCACGCATGTTGGTCAACCTTACTCTGTCAACACACGGTCTTGGGGAAAGACAACCATTAACATCAACTTTAGTTCACCGGTCAACACTCGCCAGTGGCAGTCACTGGCACGCATGTTGGTCAACCTTACTCTGTCAACACACGGTCTTGGGGAAAGACAACCATTAACATCAACTCTTTAGTTCACCGGTCAACACTCGCCAGTGGCAGTCAGTGGCACGCATGTTGGTCAACCTTACTCTGTCAACACACGGTCTTGGGGAAAGACAACCATCAACATCAACTTTAGTTCACCGGTCAACACTCGCCAGTGGCAGTCAGTGGCACGCATGTTGGTCAACCTTACTCTGTCAACACACGGTCTTGGGGAAAGACAACCATCAACATCAACTTTAGTTCACCGGTCAACACTCGCCAGTGGCAGTCACTGGCACGCATGTTGGTCAACCTTACTCTGTCAACACACGGTCTTGGGGAAAGACAACCATTAACATCAACTTTAGTTCACCGGTCAACACTCGCCAGTGGCAGTCACTGGCACGCATGTTGGTCAACCTTACTCTGTCAACACACGGTCTTGGGGAAAGACAACCATCAACATCAACTTTAGTTCACCGGTCAACACTCGCCAGTGGCAGTCACTGGCACGCATGTTGGTCAACCTTACTCTGTCAACACACGGTCTTGGGGAAAGACAACCATTAACATCAACTTTAGTTCACCGGTCAACACTCGCCAGTGGCAGTCACTGGCACGCATGTTGGTCAACCTTACTCTGTCAACACACGGTCTTGGGGAAAGACAACCATCAACATCAACTTAAGTTCACCGGTCAACACTCGCCAGTGGCAGTCACTGGCACGCATGTTGGTCAACCTTACTCTGTCAACACACGGTCTTGGGGAAAGACAGCCATCAACATCAACTTTAGTTCACCGGTCAACACTCGCCAGTGGCAGTCACTGGCACGCATGTTGGTCAACCTTACTCTGTCAACACACGGTCTTGGGGAAAGACAGCCATCAACATCAACTTTAGTTCACCGGTCAACACTTGCCAGTGGCAGTCACTGGCACGCATGTTGGTCAACCTTACTCTGTCAACACACGGTCTTGGGGAAAGACAACCATTAACATCAACTTTAGTTCACCGGTCAACACACGCCAGTGGCAGTCACTGGCACGCATGTTGGTCAACCTTACTCTGTCAACACACGGTCTTGGGGAAAGACAGCCATCAACATCAACTTTAGTTCACCGGTCAACACTTGCCAGTGGCAGTCACTGGCACGCATGTTGGTCAACCTTACTCTGTCAACACACGGTCTTGGGGAAAGACAACCATTAACATCAACTTTAGTTCACCGGTCAACACACGCCAGTGGCAGTCACTGGCACGCATGTTGGTCAACCTTACTCTGTCAACACACGGTCTTGGGGAAAGACAACCATTAACATCAACTTTAGTTCACCGGTCAACACTTGCCAGTGGCAGTCACTGGCACGCATGTTGGTCAACCTTACTCTGTCAACACACGGTCTTGGGGAAAGACAACCATTAACATCAACTCTTTAGTTCACCGGTCAACACTCGCCAGTGGCAGTCACTGGCACGCATGTTGGTCAACCTTACTCTGTCAACACACGGTCTTGGGGAAAGACAACCATCAACATGAACTTTAGTTCACCGGTCAACACTCGCCAGTGGCAGTCACTGGCACGCATGTTGGTCAACCTTACTCTGTCAACACACGGTCTTGGGGAAAGACAACCATTAACATCAACTTTAGTTCACCGGTCAACACACGCCAGTGGCAGTCACTGGCACGCATGTTGGTCAACCTTACTCTGTCAACACACGGTCTTGGGGAAAGACAACCATTAACATCAACTTTAGTTCACCGGTCAACACTCGCCAGTGGCAGTCACTGGCACGCATGTTGGTCAACCTTACTCTGTCAACACACGGTCTTGGGGAAAGACAACCATTAACATCAACTTTAGTTCACCGGTCAACACTCGCCAGTGGCAGTCACTGGCACGCATGTTGGTCAACCTTACTCTGTCAACACACGGTCTTGGGGAAAGACAGCCATCAACATCAACTTTAGTTCACCGGTCAACACTTGCCAGTGGCAGTCACTGGCACGCATGTTGGTCAACCTTACTCTGTCAACACACGGTCTTGGGGAAAGACAACCATTAACATCAACTTTAGTTCACCGGTCAACACACGCCAGTGGCAGTCACTGGCACGCATGTTGGTCAACCTTACTCTGTCAACACACGGTCTTGGGGAAAGACAGCCATCAACATCAACTTTAGTTCACCGGTCAACACTTGCCAGTGGCAGTCACTGGCACGCATGTTGGTCAACCTTACTCTGTCAACACACGGTCTTGGGGAAAGACAACCATTAACATCAACTTTAGTTCACCGGTCAACACTCGCCAGTGGCAGTCACTGGCACGCATGTTGGTCAACCTTACTCTGTCAACACACGGTCTTGGGGAAAGACAACCATTAACATCAACTCTTTAGTTCACCGGTCAACACTCGCCAGTGGCAGTCAGTGGCACGCATGTTGGTCAACCTTACTCTGTCAACACACGGTCTTGGGGAAAGACAACCATCAACATCAACTTTAGTTCACCGGTCAACACTCGCCAGTGGCAGTCAGTGGCACGCATGTTGGTCAACCTTACTCTGTCAACACACGGTCTTGGGGAAAGACAACCATCAACATCAACTTTAGTTCACCGGTCAACACTCGCCAGTGGCAGTCACTGGCACGCATGTTGGTCAACCTTACTCTGTCAACACACGGTCTTGGGGAAAGACAACCATTAACATCAACTCTTTAGTTCACCGGTCAACACTCGCCAGTGGCAGTCACTGGCACGCATGTTGGTCAACCTTACTCTGTCAACACACGGTCTTGGGGAAAGACAACCATCAACATGAACTTTAGTTCACCGGTCAACACTCGCCAGTGGCAGTCACTGGCACGCATGTTGGTCAACCTTACTCTGTCAACACACGGTCTTGGGGAAAGACAACCATTAACATCAACTCTTTAGTTCACCGGTCAACACTCGCCAGTGGCAGTCACTGGCACGCATGTTGGTCAACCTTACTCTGTCAACACACGGTCTTGGGGAAAGACAGCCATCAACATCAACTTTAGTTCACCGGTCAACACTCGCCAGTGGCAGTCACTGGCACGCATGTTGGTCAACCTTACTCTGTCAACACACGGTCTTGGGGAAAGACAGCCATCAACATCAACTTTAGTTCACCGGTCAACACTCGCCAGTGGCAGTCACTGGCACGCATGTTGGTCAACCTTACTCTGTCAACACACGGTCTTGGGGAAAGACAGCCATCAACATCAACTTTAGTTCACCGGTCAACACTCGCCAGTGGCAGTCACTGGCACGCATGTTGGCCAACCTTACTCTGTCAACACACGGTCTTGGGGAAAGACAACCATCAACATCAACTTTAGTTCACCGGTCAACACTCGCCAGTGGCAGTCACTGGCACGCATGTTGGTCAACCTTACTCTGTCAACACACGGTCTTGGGGAAAGACAACCATTAACATCAACTCTTTAGTTCACCGGTCAACACTCGCCAGTGGCAGTCACTGGCACGCATGTTGGTCAACCTTACTCTGTCAACACACGGTCTTGGGGAAAGACAACCATCAACATGAACTTTAGTTCACCGGTCAACACTCGCCAGTGGCAGTCACTGGCACGCATGTTGGTCAACCTTACTCTGTCAACACACGGTCTTGGGGAAAGACAACCATTAACATCAACTCTTTAGTTCACCGGTCAACACTCGCCAGTGGCAGTCACTGGCACGCATGTTGGTCAACCTTACTCTGTCAACACACGGTCTTGGGGAAAGACAACCATTAACATCAACTCTTTAGTTCACCGGTCAACACTCGCCAGTGGCAGTCACTGGCACGCATGTTGGTCAACCTTACTCTGTCAACACACGGTCTTGGGGAAAGACAACCATTAACATCAACTCTTTAGTTCACCGGTCAACACTCGCCAGTGGCAGTCACTGGCACGCATGTTGGTCAACCTTACTCTGTCAACACACGGTCTTGGGGAAAGACAACCATCAACATCAACTTTAGTTCACCGGTCAACACTCGCCAGTGGCAGTCACTGGCACGCATGTTGGTCAACCTTACTCTGTCAACACACGGTCTTGGGGAAAGACAACCATCAACATCAACTTTAGTTCACCGGTCAACACTCGCCAGTGGCAGTCACTGGCACGCATGTTGGTCAACCTTACTCTGTCAACACACGGTCTTGGGGAAAGACAACCATCAACATCAACTTTAGTTCACCGGTCAACACTCGCCAGTGGCAGTCACTGGCACGCATGTTGGTCAACCTTACTCTGTCAAACACACGGTCTTGGGGAAAGACAACCATCAACATCAACTTTAGTTCACCGGTCAACACTCGCCAGTGGCAGTCACTGGCACGCATGTTGGTCAACCTTACTCTGTCAACACACGGTCTTGGGGAAAGACAACCATCAACATCAACTTTAGTTCACCGGTCAACACTTGCCAGTGGCAGTCACTGGCACGCATGTTGGTCAACCTTACTCTGTCAACACACGGTCTTGGGGAAAGACAACCATCAACATCAACTTTAGTTCAACGGTCATTTCCAAGACATGTAGAAACATCTCGGTTTTGGATTAGGTTTGATGTGACTGCGTTTCGATACATGTTTTGGCTTATGTTAATTTCTTTTATCTAAAATGGTTAGTTAGCTCAATGTAGAAAACACGAGTGCGCCTGATGTTCAGCTCTTTAGGTTTAAGCATAGACTAGGCAACACAAGTAGACTCCTCATCGCATTGTAAATTTTGAAGCTTGTTTTTTGTGTCTAGTTCATGTACGTCCACACTGATCGCTAGTGTAGACAACATTTTGTTTCTATTATTTTAGGGTTATTTTCATGATTTGTGCTTTACTATTTGGTTATATAACTGGGAGACCAGTTATTGTTTATGATTATATCGTTTTATTAGGTTAAACGAGGTTTTAAATGACTGCAATAACAAGAACCAAATTGTAACAAAACATAACCTCTATAGTTAAACGTACAGAACTAACAATAAAATTGGCTTTAGCTGTTCCATTAGGATGACTAATCTACTAAGGGAGTATGTTTTAT
Organism: Macrosteles quadrilineatus; assembly: GCF_028750875.1. NCBI lineage: Eukaryota > Metazoa > Arthropoda > Insecta > Hemiptera > Cicadellidae > Macrosteles > Macrosteles quadrilineatus. The sequence continues at coordinate 10,764,935 of NW_026542596.1, read as the reverse complement.
CTATGGTTTAAGTATGTTATTTGAGGGATTTTTGTGGATATTTTTCCAATTGGGGAAAAACATAGGTTTACATCTTTCAGTACAGAAAGAAGCTTTTTTCTATAACAGCTGGTATCAAAGAAAGCAACTGTTTCCCAAGCTCAAGCTTATAGCAAGGGAAACCGATCAGCTTTTTTTTCCCTTGATCTAAATTTACTTTCCTTTGCTCTCAATCAATTCTCCATTTGCCCATGCCCAAAGTACCCATGAAGTTTTGAGAAAACTTAAAGTCACACCCCCATAAACCATATACTAAAAATGTTTGTCTAACAACGCATTGACTACTTGCTAATTGTACATATCTTGTTAGGTCGTCATGACGAGAAACCTTGCGCAAAACTATCCATTATTTAATAAATTGCCCTTTAAGGTCGTAATTCCTTTCTAAAGAGAACTTTCTATATACCTAATGTTAAAAATATCTCAGCTGTACTTATTTGTATGCTATTCTTTCAATTTATTGCCTTATTAAAATCAGGTGTGATTAATTTTTTTGCGAATTTCCCATATAGGAAATAAGCTATTACCGTAGTACTCATGGTAAGACCTGGACCCGGTACCGATTTGTTTTTTTTTTATATTTTTGTGTGTTAATGTAACTTTAATATATTATAAAATTTACAGACACCAGAGGTGTTTATCTGGTTATGGTCTACATCTACTCACGCACACGGAGAAAAACAAGTGGAGAGTTTGGGAAAAATAATTCCAACGACGGTGAGTTGTCAGGAAGGAACGATTAAATTCAGGAGAAGTTGAGATTATCATGTCGTTTACTCTGGACCTCTGTTAAAACATTCAACTTCACAGATTATACAGGGACTCTGCGAAACATCCTGGACATTCTCAACTACACCTTTACGGAAACTATTAAGGCTCTCTTCTTAGGCCTTAAGTTATCCTTAGGTATACTTATCTAAATTAAAACTGGTATTCCAAAATCTTATTATTTATCTTTTAACAATTTAGATGGTTAACACGTTCAATATGTGTATTTTACACCATTTTACTACTGTAAGTATAACTATCTAAATCACACAATCTAAGACAAATACATAACTGAGTGTATTTTAAAACAAATATATTTGAAAGATGTGGGACTCCCCGCAAACCAGTCGGGGGTATAAGGGAAATGTAGATTAATGCCGTGTTGTTATTCTTGTCTATTTTGTGATTTTTTAAATTTTGGAAGCTGTACTTCTTCCTATCGTTTTCACCCCAATCTCCTTCAAAACAGAACGTGATATCAATATCTGGGTGACTGAGAGTCGTATTGCTCGTCCAGCAATCAATCCTGATAAAAGTCAAAGGCTAGGTTTGATACTGGACCCAGCTGTCCATTGGGCTTTTAAAGAATTGTCCTGACGAAGGAACCGGCTAATCTTGGTCAGTTAGGCTACAAGCTTTATCTGATTTATTTTAGATTCATCTTTCATAAATGTATTTGCTTTAAATTACGTACCCAAGTTTCTTGATGCCGTACATGTCTAATATAACAATGCTACACATATCATCCACCATCCACCATCCACCATCCACCCAGCATTCATATGATTTCATGAATACTTACTTACATGAATACTTATGAATGAAGTACTTACAAGTAGCCTATATCTCGGTCTGTGTGAAGTGATTTATTAAAACTTTTCGCAACAAAATAAGGTATAGTAATAAACAAACAACTTGCAGCAGTAGGAGAAACGTGTCGGAGTTCATAGTGCACACATTTACGTCTAACCGTACTGAACCAAATAGAACCAGGCTAAAAATAACTAAAACATCCAAGTCATATAACTGGTAACCGACTTAGAATCTCGTATGATATAAAGCCTTACATCGGCCGACAACACGTTACGGAAGTGTCATCAACTGAATAATTCAGTCACAAGATGGCCTGGAAAGTATGTGATAGCTTTGTTTATCTACCATGAGACATTACGTGAAGATCTGTTGTGTCGAGTCCTTTGCGATCTTTGACTCGGTTAGTTTTACAATGGGGCTTACTGACTGCGCATCGATTGGTTGTTTCCTACGAAGTAGCCGAGTGGTCAAGCGCTCTCCTTATGATACAAAGGCTGCTGGTTCGATCCTGGTTATAGGTGTAATTTACATTAAGTAATTAATGTTGCTATCTAACGAAAGGTTGGCGTTAAAGTAGAACAGGGCCGTAATTTGGATGGTTTTCTTGCAATAATACGTAAAAGTGCCAATCGAATGGAAAATATATAAAAATACCCCCGCCACAGCAAACCTGCAGACTAAGTGAATTTCTATTTGACTGACTAAAACAAATTCTTAAAAACTTTAGGTTTATTCCCTATTTAAAAAAATATCTTTCATAAGTACCTGATAAGGTTTTCCACTACAAGGAAGGAAAAGATTGCTTTTTTCAGTGAAGCTTTAATAGCTTAGTATAAAATAAAAAAATCGATCAAAATATATCCATATTTTGACGAAATTAGGTAAAATATAACGGTTTTCTTTTTCTAGATATGAAGATTAATATGGGAGTTCTAAATATACAGTTTATTTTTTTATTTTTTTCATAAACGATTAACTTACGGCAACGCTTCAATATAGTTCATTATTGTGTTTAAGTTCTACACAATGGCCAAATATACAGCAAGAAACTGCAACATTTTCTGTTTGGAGGGTCAAAAATGGGGAAACCCCAATTGTTTGGCCTCTGGGGACATCAAATTTCAAAATATCTTCAGGTGTGTTTGCAAACTATTTTAAGGCCAATCTTCAAGCTGGGGATTTGTTAATGCAGACTGAAAGAATTATAGTATCTCTGAATTTCAACCAGATAATTCTTTAGAGTATCTGAGATACTCCATTTAATTTTCCACCCGCACTTTATGTCGCAGGGTGTCAATTAAGTATATAGATGGCGTGGTTGGGCTAACGTTTAGTGACTGTATCTTGGAGGTTGAATATAAAGTGGTGCCAATCATCATTGGTTTAAACGCGTGTGACAATGCTATGTATCAGTTTGTTATGCTCTTAAATAAATTTTCGATTCGATTAAAATTGCATGCACACCCATTTTCTATGAATACCAATATATCCTCATTTGCGTAAATACATACAACTACAACAATGGTGAGTTTTTGTCAACCCAATCAAAGCTTCAACTAGTTTATTGAGTAAACTTACCACATCTCATTATGTAGATTGAGATGAGTGTGCTTTATCTATCGATCAACTGGATACAGACAAAACTAATGTTCAGGTTGTATAGTTAATTAATTTATTAAATAACACATTTTTTTCAGGTGTAAGTTTCTGAAATAAATTTTCAAAAATCAGTACACAAATTCAGTAAAATATTTGGTTAAAAAATTATGAAAATGAAGGCGCAAATGCAAAAATGGTACTTCACTTGTGTTGATTCTAAAAACTGCAGACGTCTTTACCAAATCCACAGAAACATTCTACGTATAAGTTAAAACAATTGTTCTATTTTAGAAAAATGTACAGGTTCTACATAACTGTCAAATTCAGTTAGCTTAAGGACTGTATTATGCTATAGGCTAACAAATTAAAAACTGGAATAAATCAATAATATTAAGACAAAAAATAAGTAAAGGCTTACAAGCGAGAGGAACAGAACACAAGCAAATCGTTGTTTAAGTTCAAGAGATATTTGTGTATGCAGTTCGAGCCTCATAAGTAAACATTTACTAAACGATTTTCCGATTATTTTAATAAATGTTTTCATAAATGGTTTTTTAGTCCATTCTAGCGATCAAACAAACTGTAAAGTAATTATGTGTGCATAGCAATCAAGTATGCAGAACATAAGATGCGTATAACACGTCTTACTCTTAATATCTTTACCTCAAAGATGTCCCCCATTGAAAACCAGAAAGTGGAAAACGCAAGGTATGTTTACCGGATCCTCAAACTTATATAGAAATGATATGTCTAAAGAGTAGCGTATCTTTAGCCAAAGGTCTAAAAAGAATCCAGCCAAGTAAACAAATACAGTATACAAGTGGCAGATTAAGGCGAATTATTTATGTTACTTACCAAGGAAGACTCTACTCGAACCCCGAAAAGTATGAAACATACGGAAGATTACACTGGATCACTACACTGGACCGGATTTAAAAACTACCTAAGGACTTAAGGAAGAAGAATTCTTCCGTGTAACGGCCCAAGCTGCACTTGAAAACCGAGCTGCATCCAAGTAAACAGACAGTCAAAAATGCATAAACTATGCCAAATCAAATAATTTCCCAGTAAGTAAGACACAGCTTAAAAACAGGAAAGTAGGAAACAGACAACATATTATACTGGATCGATAAACTTGACTTGATTATCCTCCTATTGGTGGCTAAGATCTTAATATGGATATATAATGTCTTCTTCACATGTGATAGACGAAGCTACACTTGAAAATCAAATGCTGGACAATCAAGAAAGCAAAAGATTATGCCACATTTTAAATGTCACAGTAAGGAAGACTCTACTCGAAAACCGGAAAGTAGGAAACATACGGCAGATTATACCGGATCGCCCTCTGAAAGAACGTGCTGAAAAATAGAAAGTCTTGCTCACGTTGCATTCACGTAAGTTGGGAACGGAACCAAGCCAACTCGCGGCTCACATGTGGTGAATCCGATCATGTAGATACTAACACACAGAGGTACGCAACCATAAATTGTGTGTGAACCGTGGAGTAGGTGCATGGACGCCGAATCAGCTGAGGAAATCTTTCATAATCTGTCGTTTACATCTTATTCGTTTGTGGAGTACCCTCACAAAAATCCTTTCATAATTTGATTAGCATATGTTGTGCGAATTTGTGTGTAGGTGTAACTAATCCATTAGAGTCTTAAGGTTTTTTATTGTTAGTAAGCGGTTCTAACTTTGGTGTTGTTACTATTCAACGGTAACATTGTGTTTAGTATCACTAACTGATGGATAGGTGAGACACGTCATCTGGATACATAATAGCCTTAGGATCAGCTGATCTTAGTAACAAAGTTACAAAGATCATCTCACAACATTCTGATTCTACACTAATCCTCTTTATAACTCACTAGCTGTACCCGCGGGCTTTGCCCCGTTTAACTTCATATGTGAACTCGTTCGCATGGCTCAAGCACGTCCTGGTTGAAGTTCGTTCGCTACGCTCACTCACCTTTAGGTTGGAGCTCGTTCGCTGCGCTCACACGTCCTGGTTGAAGTTCGTTCGCTACGCTCAGTCAGTCAGTGAGGGCTTTGCCTTTTATACAGGGTGAATTTAAAATGAGTTCCCCCCCTACTTTTTACTACATTTCTTAAGATATCAACTTCGGACCACGTCAGATCATTGTAGTGTAGTAAGTACTTCATTTTGACTGGGTAAACATTTTTGGCCGCCATCTTGGATCCGCCATATTGGATACAACATTTTTTTTTTTAATGTAAAGGTAGGGTTGTGACCCATTGTTTCAAACTAAAATCTTACGCGGATTACAATGCCGCAATTAGTTTAAAAAAATCTTGATCCGTTCTAAAGTTATGAGGACTTTTTATAACTTGATTTTTAGCCAATTTTAACATTGTGCATTTACAAACTAAGACCATAATCCCAAAATAGTGCTAGATAAAGATAAGTATACACCACCATTCATTGTCGACCTATTATCACTACGTTATGACGGATTTATTTTTTTCGGCCGCCATCTTGGATCCGCAATCCGTTTTTGTTTCTCAGGCTTTCTTGATGAGGTATTAAAATTATCTTACTTGAAATTTTCAATATTTCAAAAAACAAATATGAAAATGCAAAACGGATTGCGGCATTGAGTTCAGCATAAAAAAGTAGTGCAAAACGATGGGTCACAACACCAGCTTCATATTTAAATTAATTTATCACATTTCAAAATGGCAGATCCAAGATGGCGGCCGAAAAAAATAAATCCGTCATAACGTAGTGATAATAGGTCGACAATGAATGGTGGTGTATACTTATCTTTATCTAGCACTATTTTGGGATTATGGTCTTAGTTTGTAAATACACAATGTTAAAATGGGCTAAAAATCAAGTTATAAAAAGTCCTCATAACTTTAGAACGGATCAAGATTTTTTAAAACTAATTGCGGCATTGTAATCAGCGTAAAATTTTAGTTTGAAACAATGGGTCACAACCCTACCTTTACATTTGAAAAAAAATGTTGTATCCAATATGGCGGATCCAAGATGGCGGCCAAAAATGTTTACCCAGTCAAAATGAAGTACTTACTACACTACAATGATCTGACGTGGTCCGAAGTTGATATCTTAAGTAATGTAGAAAAAAGTAGGGGGGGAACTCATTTAAAATTCACCCTGTATATATAGATACTTCACTCGTATTTGGGTTAAAATACACACCTAGGTGGTGTTCCCATTTTAAATAATTGATAATAGAAAACTAGCTTTTTGATTTGAAGGTGAGCACGATATTAAGACATGTTTTGCTTGCATTCACGTGTTGCTTAAGAAGAATAAATGCAAAAATAAGCCCTGTAAAGTCTTAATACGTCTCTTTGTCTATCTGGGCAGTGGAGTGCCGACCTGGTAATTAGATGAAAGCTGATTGAACCCTGAGAAAAGTCAGTAGTTTTGTGTGTGTGCGTGTGTGTGTTTTTTTAATTCCAGAAATGCACTTTGTTGTTGTATAATCAATATTCGAATCCCCTTCCTTAAGCACCAGCTAAGGGATGGTTTATCCAAATCAGTAACAGAGTTAACCAAGGAATTTGAATAATAGGTTAATTTACCTTAATTTCATCTTGTGACTCCTTTACCTCCTCTAGGATGGATTACGGCCTTCTTCAAGAAGGTGACATTGTCGCAGTAACGATCATAATCCACCCTAGGACATCTACGGTGGACGTTGTGACGTTATCAGAAGATGAAATTACGGTAAATTAACCTATTATTTATATGTTGTGACTCGAGACTACACTAACACGAAAGAAGGTATTCGATCTCCTTTTAATCTCAACCTTTCTAAGATGCAAATTAAAATACTGAATTAATAAGATAATGATACTTGAGATATGGTGATTCAGCTAGGCCCGGACTGACTTTTCCCAGGATTGAACAGGTGACTTACTCAAGGAAAGTAACAATTATTATAGAAAATTACAAAATTTGTCGACCGTTTCCCCCACATTTTATATTAACAAGAGTAATTTAAACCCATCTACTTTAAAGCCAATTCAATGCTTACATCTTCGAATCCAGACATAAGCGTAGAGGTCACCATACTTATATAAGGGACCTTACATGAGATGTGCTTGGCGAATCATCCGACTACATAAGTACATAATCTGTCCAGATGATTGCGGAACTGTTAGGAAACCGTTAGTAAGCTGGTAACCAACCCAGGAGCATCGTATTATGTAAAGGTGTTACCAGGGGTATGTATAATTGGGGATAATCTCAGATGATCCGGAATGGGGTAGTTATGTAAGGGGTCATGGCCTGGGTTTAAGCACTCCTGGATTGACGTAGATTATGCTAGAGGTTAATGCCACTTACTGTATTCTTATAACATTGCTTAAAGGATAAATAGGCTCAGGAGTGTAAAGATATCTCCCAGTAAGGCAGTGTTGGTATTTTTATTGTCTAAAATGTATATATATTATGTGACAAACAAAAGAGATATATTTAATTTGAGGTGAAATTTAAAACAGTTTTAATCTTCAAAATATTTAACGCTTGGTTTGAAATAAAATACACACTCAAAGTTAAAAACTGTTTACTGTCTAGTTGGAGATTTTTAAGGGGATTTAATGTGTTTAAGAGTTTACAGGGTTTAAATTTTAAATGTGTAGTGATTTTAGAATTTACCAATATCGGACTAAAATATTCGTGCAAATTTGGTTTCAAATTGGCCGAATCGACAAAAACTTATTAAACACATATGACCAGGGTAGAAATTGATAATGTTAGTAAATTGAGTCTTAATATAAATGATTTAGCGTTTTCAGGTACTTTATAATAGTTTTATCATGATTTACATATCAGATATTAAAAAGTGTTAATGTTTTATTAGTTTTTTTACTTCCTGAAAAATCAGTTTTTAATCATTTATATTTAGGAATAATTTATTATTTTCGATCAAAAACTTTTCTATTTTAAGATGCGAGCTTTTAGCGGTAAGACCTTGTCCCAGGACCGATTTACCTTTAAGTTTTGAGGTCCTCAGAGGTAAAAAAAACTCTCCGTCAAAATTTGTATATACTTAAACATGTGTTCGTTAGCGCGATAACTCTAGCAAACATGATCCTATATTAATGAAATTAAAATTGGTACAAACCTTTGAACTCATGTTTATTTGAACGAGTTCGCGAACCAGCATGATTGGACTATGGTGCGGGGGTCTATGGGGGGAGGGTTTTATGGTGTAAAAATTTGGGTTTCCCATTTTTAACATAAAATTTCTTTTTAAACCATTTTGTAAACCTTAAAAATAAATACTTTAGAATGTGGAAACGCTCTTTGTATGCCTAATGGCTTCGGAGAAAATAAAAACCCCAAAATTAAAAATCTCCATGTTATAGGGAGAATAAATCAACCACTGAAGTTTGCTTTTGTGGATATATTTTGTTCATTTCATCCTAAGCTATCAAAATTTCAATTAAAAACACACTTCACTACTTTCAATGTAGCATCAAACGTAAGTGTTCATACTCATTAAAATTCATGTTAAATTTGGCAATTGTAAGGGAATGTTTTAGTTTGAATCTAGTTCTGCAGGTTTGCTGCGGCAGGAGTATTTGATCAATAAATAATCATTTTCGTATCATTGAGGAAAAAAAGTAAGACAAACAAAACTTTTCGGAATAGTAATCGAATGGAAATGGAAGTTAAATACTCACAGTGGGTGCAATCTTTCAACGATAACCTACCTTTATGCTTTGTAAAAATGTTCCGTTCCAGTTTGTTCCAAGTTGTTTACAGTTAAGGTGAAGACCCAGTTTCCAAAGAGAAATCTCAGTTCCAAGAAGCGACTTGTGTAACATAGAGTAAACAAGTCTGGGTACAAAAATAACTGAATTTCAATAAATGCAAATCTTCATACTCAGAATGATAAGCGATTTTTTAAGCCACTGGTTAGTAGCCTTGTATAATAATTGCACAATTTTAGCACGACTTCAGCAGGACTGGGCAACGGCCGTTTTGCATATTGATATGAGCCCTGTGAACTCAGGCCTGGTCAGGTCCATAGTGAGCGACTAATGCGTTCATCTGTCTGATCGAAAATTAATCGTTAAAATTTTGGGGTTGTTAGAAAAAATAGACTCAAAATTGTCAATTATGGCAACCAACTTCCTAAAATGTATGGTGAAATACAGGAAAAAGAATAAGTATGTTTTCATCATTATTTTATGTTTTTTTATTCAACACAGTATTTCATAACGTTTTTATTGTTCATAAATGTTATAAGGCGTTTCGTTTTTGGTGAGTAATCAGACATTCGACAGTTATATTTTCGAATTTACAATGTGGTTGCCTATTTCAGAAGTCTCATAGAATCACTTTTTATATAAAACTAGCGTTGTACCCGTGCTTTGCAACGGGAAGAGGATACAAAATAGAAACATTTTAATCATTATCTCTTGCATATAATAGTTACAGATTCGCCAACGCTTTTAGAAACAAAATTCAACTTTTATAGCCTTAATAGAAACGTTTAAGTTATGACTTTTAAATCTGGTAAGTAGTGGATACCACCATTTTGGTTTTGATTAATTTTAAATCTTTTGGAGGCTGATATGAGAAAAACTGACCAAATCTTCGAGTAAAACTTGAACATGATTTACCAGATTTACCTTCATCTCCCTTAATTACACATCTTTTAATTTATTATTGACATTTTTAATTTAAATTTTGAAGTTGCAAAAATACTAATTATTAAATTTAAATATCTTTATATTAAACTCTTCTTTATATTAAATCACAATAATCCTTTCACCTTCAGTTTTTTCACTCACAATAAATCATTAGCAAAACTAAGTCAGCTGTTATAAACTTTAGAAATATTGCTGTGCCTTATCAATACAGTCTTTTGAAATATTAAAGAAACTATATCCATAGGTACTATAAAAAATGTCAAACAAATAATTTAGCATTAAAGACAGCAGACAAAACTAATATGATTATCAAAGCATCAAGGACAAAAATGTAATAGCAAATACAGAATATGTATCATTGATCTCTGATTCTACTATACAAAAATATCAACAAACATCTTAGTGTACAAACAAGTTCTTTTAATCAGTTCCATCGTCCATTGCCTTTACATTTTCACATTTACCATTAGGAAAACATAGTAACAGATATTTCATTGATTGTAGAAACAAAAGAACACTGTGTACTGCTTAGTTTTATGATATTTTCCTTGGTTTATTTTAATCAGTGGTGTGGCAAAACACAAACAATAAATTTATCAAATAAAGTAAAATTTGAACTGAAAGCTATGTTAAGATAAAATAAAGAGTATTTTGTATTACCGCACATATACAACAGATTTTAGAAAACAAAAATCAAAGACAATTTAGTTATTGATGGTATTCTTTAGTTTAATTTAAGCATAGGTTTAGCAAAACACGATAACTTAATTTACCTAAATATACATATAAAAAACAATGTGATGTGCAAATTATAGTTAATCTAACACATGTGAAACAGTTTGAATTTATTTAAAGTAGCCTCCTAATTCATACAAAAAATCTATACATTGTAATTTTCATACTGTTTCCATGAAAACATATCAATAACATTATTTTCACTTAAGATTATTAACTTAAGACGCTTTAAAAAATCCAAAGCAGAGCCGGATTTGACACAGCAACGGTTATAAAATCTTTTTTTTTCTATAATCATTGACATAGTTTTAGAATAAATAATCCATGATAAAATGTTAGATCAAAATAAACCTACCTCATATTTATGGAAAATATTATTTCTTTGTATCAGCTGTCTGAAATTGTGAAATATGCAGTTTAGCAGTTCTTGTTTATATTTAAATGTCAAAGCAAATGTAAACAAACATTGTTAGTGTTCTCATCACAACCATGGAGACCAATCAATATTTACTTTTAAAATGTTCACCTAAGAACTTTTAAAACCAAAGGGGCAAAGCCTACGGTCAGTATCGAAATGTGAATAGTCCTATAATGGTCCATGGGATGGTAACTATATTTTTGTAAAATTTAAGCCCAGTTTAGTTCAGTAGTTTTTGCACCTATTAGTAATACACATACAGACAGACACCATTAGATTTTTATATAATAGTATAGATTTCAAGCTTAACTGTTAACGGAATAAAATATTGATTCTTGATTCTTGTTTCTTGTGAAATTTTAACAGTTAAGCTATAGTCCCATTTAAGAATCAATATTTTATTCCGTTAGACATTTGCATGCATTTGGATACGTCAATAAAGTTGATTATATGCTGCAAAAACACAAGTCAAAGAGAAATTACAGTACATAAACAAATCAGGCATTAACAAAAAACACAAAAGTCATTTAGATTGCACAGTGAAGACTACGACATACTTACAAAAAAAAAAACAGATACAAGTTATAATTTAGTGAAATACATTATTTACAAAAGAAATACTTATGAAAAAGGCAGTGACTAAATTACGATTTCTTTGGTTGAACATTCAAAAAATTCTCCCAGCACATAAAAAGGGTGTAAAGTCAGCCACTGAAGAATTTTATTTTTGAAAGCTTTGTTATTTAACAACAGTATTTCCTTGGGGAGTTTAGGCATTTGAGTCCCAGTACATCATAATAAGTTTTCATTTTTATAATTTTTATATGATAAAAATCACTTAACAGTACTACAGCTATTTCAACTGAACAATCAACTAACTGTCTATGAGAAACAATAACACGCCTTTGTTTACATGAACATGAACAACGTCTAAAGCGTGCTTAATTCAGTTTCCCCCCGTGTTTAGTGCGACGTAAACACATCGCCCGAATAATGTATTCACAGTCTAAGAAAATCGTAGTAAACTAGACCAAGCTAACGGTATAGGTCGACGTCTCTTCGGATAAACAATGTGAGTGACTGCTACTGCATTCGCAAACGTGACCCGGGCTAGGAAAAACTCCATGTAAACTGGTGCGACCTGTGACCTGTGATCGCGCGACTCTTCTGTAACTTGAACAAACGTGAGTCCTCAAACTGTGACTTTCTCGATAGCTGTAAATGTCAGCACTCAAACCCGGTCGATCGAACTACTATCAGTGGCAATGCTGATTACTCGCCGATTCGAATCAAAAGGACGCCGGTTCGATCTTCGAAAAGCGAATAGCTTTTTAATCGTTCAAAATTGAAGGTGTCCTTGGTCATTCAGATTGTAATAAATGGCCAGGACTTAAAAACTAAACAGCTGGTATTAGTCATTAACAAAGCTACAGAGATCATCACACTTCATTCTACACTCATCTGGTTAATATACCAAGTTAATATAAGACACCAAAGTTTGATTCGCCATCTGAAATATTTGGATTAAATGTTTCTTTTATTTAGTGTTTATTTATAACCTTTAACACATAACTACTATCAAGAAGGGTGATCGTGGTCAATGGATTGCAATTAACCTCCCCCTTGTAGTGCGTCGACGAAACAGCTTTGGTCAGTATGAAGGATATGCAATTCATCTCCATTATTCACTATTGTACATTCATCTTCAACTTAAATTTAGATAAATATTTTTAGAATTGAACGAGAGCTCTCCCCGTGGTCGAAAACTCGACCAAAAGTATGTATTGTGCAAACTTCGCTATTTTCACCCCCACGCTGTAAATAAAACATATGATCGGAATTTCTTCCATTTCTTTTGATTTTATAATATATTTCGTTGTTGTTTTGTCAACAGCATGGCAACCCATAAGACCTATGTTAATTTTTTTTAATTTCAAATTCACATTTTTGCTTATTTTTGAGCCTATTTAAATTTATTGAAGGATTCTGCACATCTACAGGAATATATCTTTCATTTGGTACCAACCACGTGTAATTCGGTCCAGTAGTATGGTCAGGCTAGCTGTCATAAGTGTTGCAAGTATATAAGATTAAATTTAGTTAACATAAACCTAAATTCTGAATCATTTCAAAAATGTTCAATGGAGCTCGCTTGTTTATATAGGCTTATATATTACTAGTGGTCATCCAGTGGTCGAAAACTCGACCAAAAATATGTAATGTACAGGGTTTTCTATTTTCATCACACACAGTAAATAAAACATGTGATTGTAATTTCTTCAGTTTGTTTTGATTTTCTTTTTATGTTTTGTTGTTATTTCGTCACCAGCATGGCAACCCATAAGGCCCATGTTCGTTTTTTATTTTAAATTAATTTGTTGTGCTTATTTTTGAGTCTATTTTAATTTATAAAGATACTCTGCAAATCTACAGGAAAATACCTTTCTAAGAGTATGGGTAGATTTTTCCTGCGATGCATACGAGCTGAGAAACAAGTTTTAAAGAAACATGCTTGCCTATTAATATAAAGATTTAGTTACCTCGTTTTATTCATTTACATATAATCTGCTCTTGTTGTTTCTGTCCCAATAGAAATTGTATTGGCAGTTTGTAAGTTGAGCCTATACCTATTCTGCAATATTTTATAAACTTTCCTCAGACAGTTTTCATGCGGTCTATTCTGTTCTTTGACTCTATCATAGATCCTTGGATACTTGGAGAGTTTACAATGGTATCGCATCAGCAACGTGGTCAAGTCAGTTTGTATTGCATTTTAGCAAATTTCCCATATAGGGAATAAGCTATTACCGTAGGTCTAATGGTAAGACCTGGGCCCGAGCCTGATTTACTTTTTTCATTTTGAGGTCCCTAGAGGCCAAAAAAACCATTCGTTCAAATTCATATATATATATATATATATATATATACAGTTTATGTGTCCGTTAACACGATAACTCGAGCAAAAATCGTCCAATTTTATTGAAATTTGGTATAAACCTACATTTATTCGAACGAGTTCGCAAACCAGCATGATCGGACAATGGGAACAGGGGTTTATGGGGGTTATGGGGTAAAAATGGGGGGTTTCCATTTTCACCCTGTAAACATAAAATTTTGAATTTCTTTCCAAACAATTTTGTAAAGCTAAAAAAACAAATAATTTAGTATATTGAAGCATTGTTGTATGTCTAACGGTTACGGAAAAAATCCCAAAAAAGTATAAATTTAAAATTACCATGTTATTCTTATGGAGAATAAATAAACTGTTGTAGCTTGTTTGTCTCTATGAACATATTTTAATGAAATTTTGAAATTTCCTTTACTTCGTGTTAAGCAATAAATATTTCAATAAGAAAACCCCCTATTTTCTTCCCTGTAGCAGCAAACCTAAGTAGGTACTCATCAAAAATATTGATATTTAAATAGTAAATAAATCTGACAATTTTAAGGGAATAACTTAGTATTCCAGCCAGGTAGATGAAAATTCGCTTAGTCTGCAGGTTTGCTGCGGCGGGGTATTATTTTCTCCATACTGTTCACACTTCCTCTTCCAGGAATGAGGAATGCTTCTGACCTAGAAATACATATCTTCGACAGTGTAGTAGACCACATGATTTAAATATACTTTGAACATGTTCTTGAATGTATTAATTGAAGAATGTTCTATTGGGTCTCATGATGATTAATTTGTCTAATTTAAATCGATCACCAATACCACCTTTTGTATTTATAGTCTTAGAATGTTCTAAGACTTTTCAGTTAAACTGTATGAACTGATTAATGTGTAAACTGTTCAGTTTACACCTAAGTGTATACGTTTTAAGTTCCTTGCCATGAACTTTCTAGTAGTCTCGCCGTCTCATCGATCAATCTGATATTAACACCTTGAATTCACCCCGTAATTCCCTGCTGGAGTAGTAAACAGTTTGTAAATCTACTCATTTGTAGTCTGTTTGTGTGACTTTCGCAACTGACAGCTTTTGTTTTGACTTGTGGTTCTGCGACCGATTTTGCGAACTGCGCGTTTCACCGGGATTCACAAATCGTTCTACTTTCTCTTATCAATCAACGTTGTATGAGAACGAGGCGACATATTCGGAGTGAGGTGGTTTTATGCTTCCTGGTTTTGGTTACTGTATTATTTAATCATGGAATGGAATTCGAATAACCTCATTCGGTGACTGAATAATCTTACTAGAGTTTTCGTTTTAACAAAATAAAACGTTTTGTCGTACTCTGTATAAGCAGTTTAGGGGTTAAGGAATGTTTAAAATAGACAGTTAATGATTTCGTCGGGATAACGTTTGTAAACTAAATAGTCAGTTTGATAAACACTTCGATTTTTATCTTATAATACAACTTTCTGAGATACTATTTTACTATGTACATGTTTAAATACAACTATTGTATTTAAATTAATAACTACTAGAGGTCGTCCAGTGGTAGAAAACTCGACCAAAAATATGTAATGTACAGACTTCTCTATTTTCACCCCACGCTGTAAATAAAACACGTGATAGGGACTTCTTTTGAAATTAAGTCTTGAAAAAAGCATTTTGTATCAAGCATTGGAAACAATAAAATTTTACTTATGTGGCAACATAAGTTATGTATTCCAAGTTCATAAGTCCAATGTCTGAGCCTCTTAACGCACATTTAAAACTATCTATCAAATTCGGTATAATAACTACATATTGTTGATTACCTCTTATATTGTAGAGACGGTTACGGTTTCTTCTTTCTTCCCGGCCAGTTAATGTTCGCCGTAGAGGTATTTCAAAATGGTACTTGAATGTCACTCAAGTTTATAATAAACAAGTACAGTAAAATGATCGAAATTTCACTAAACAAAAAGCAGGCTAAGTATGTAATAATCGGACATAACACACAACCCACAATCAGTGCAAAATCGGACTCACCACCACTGAGAGGTAATAGTAGTTTACGCAACGATTGCGTTAAGTTAGTCTTTACGACACGAGCAGAAAATTTAAGGCACGAGCCTTGGCAAGTGCCTTAAAAACTTCTACGACTATTAACGCGAGTTGCGTACACTACTTTACCTACGACAGTTTTTTAATTACTAACAATCTGGATTTTAATTACTAACAATCACTACTCATAACTTCTTAGAGAGGTTATGTTTTCGTTTATTGTCAGTGCCACTGAAAGTGATGGAACGACTTATTGTATAATCAGCTGATTTCATGTAATTACGTGTTTGTAAAACTTCGATAAATAATAAGTTACCTTTTTCAGGGAATAGGTTCTGCTAGCAGGATTCTTACCATAAATACTGTATCAGGTACAATTAGGGAAATATTGCATTTAATTTTTTTTTTTTACAACTGAATGATTGTAGTGAAAGAGTTAATTTACAGTTAGATCTCAGCATCGAATATTATAGAATATTATAAGCAGTTTGTGCTCTCATTTCCATCTCGTCAACTTCACTTTCACTAACTGACATTTTTAAAACAGTTTAATCTAACTAACTTTAACTTCCACCAACTTAGGTTAAGAATACGCGAGTATCAACAGGGACAAGTAAGATCAACAATTAAAATTGTCAACTGATCAGCTGATCAGCTGATTAGTTGTTCGAAGCATTACAATTTTACTTCTTTCCCCTCAATTCTTGACCCTCATTGGTCCGTTAGGCTACGGCCACACGGGCGTTTTTTCACGCAAGAACGCAGCGTGAAAAAAACGCGAGAAATATGAGCAGCATTAAATGTAATGAGGTATGCCACACGCAGTGTGTTTTCCCGCAGTAGCGGGCGTCCATTTGTTTCAATGCTACTCTAATTTTTCGCGTGTTTTCACGCTGCGTTTGTGCGTGAAAAAAACGCCCGTGTGGCCGCAGCCTAACCCGTGTTGTTATGAAAAAAACTATGCTGTTATGAAATGAAACTATGCTGTTATGAAAGTAAACAGCTGTTAAGTGTTTTCAATTCTAAAAACTGAACTGAAATGTCTAACTTTAAAAAACGGTCGTAGGTAAATTTGTTTATGTTATTATTTTAATTTTCTATTTTAGATGATGATTGCATTACAGCTGTTGAAAATACCACAAAACAAAAAACAAATATTAATGTACACACGACAACGTTGTTTGCAGTGCATTTAATACACAGTACAGTATACATTTTATAAGTATACATGTGATTGGAATTTCCTTGATTTGTTTTGATTTTAGCGAATTTCCCATATAGGGAATAAGCTATTACCGTAGGTCTCATGGTAAGACCTAGACCCGGGACCGATTTACTTTTTCGTTTTGAGGTCCCCAGAGACCAAAAACACCATCCGTTCAAATTCATATATATAATTCATAATATAACAATTTCCATCCAAAACAACAAACATTCTTTTAATATATTCAGAAAACCCACAACTACAGACATAATAATTCCAAAAAATTCGAATCATCCATGGACACACAAAATTGCAACTTTTCATTCATTAATACACAGATTAGTCAACGTTCCTTTAAATAAAAAAAATTACAAGAAAGAAGTCGACACTATAAAATATCTAGCTGAAAAAAATGGATATAGAAGCAAAATGATTGATAATATGATCAAGAAGAAAATTAAGAAAAGAAATGAATTAAAATCAAACTTAGAAAACAATTCGAAACACAAAGAAGAAAAGAAATTCATGTGCGTCCCATACAACAACAATTTTAACAAAGCAATCAGGAAAACATTCAAACATACCCCAGTAAAATTAAGCTACAGAACAAAAAATAACATTTTTAAAATCATACAAAATAAAACCAACAATCCTATAACAAACAATACAGCAAATATATACAATGCATCTGGTATCTACAAAATTAAATGTTCTGACTGTGACAACTACTACATTGGACAAACCTATCGAAATTTTAAAGTTAGATTCAACGAAAATATACAGGCATATAAATCGAAGAACAAAACATCAATGAAATCAAATTTTGCAGATCATTTACTAAAATCCAAACATAAATTTACTAAGTTCGAAGAAAACTTAACAATATTAGAAATTGAAAAAGACATAGAAAAATTGAATGTAAAAGAAGAAATTAATATTTATATGAACTACAAAAATAACAAATCAAACATTTTAAATACAATGATTCCAAAATTGAATAATCCAATATATGAAAAAATAGCAAAATTGAGAAAATATTAATGAAAATAAGTACAACACATCATATAGTATATAAATTAATCAATGAAGACAAAATTATGTTACAAGTTAGAAAAGTTTTATAATATCATATGTTATTTATTTATTTACATATCTTATTTTGATTTTTGTTTACTTTGAAAATGGCCTTAGAGCCAAAACTATAGTCAGTAAATATTTTAATAAATAATTTTACTTGGGTACTAAGTTTATTAATGTTTAATCTTTATACTGTATATATATATGTGTGTGTATCCGTTAGCGCGATAACTTAAGCAAAAATGATCCGATTTTGATGAAATTTGGTACAAACGTGTAAACCTACGTTTATTCAAACGAGTTCGCGAACCAGCATAATCGGACTATGGGAACAGTGGTTTATGGGGGGTTTTATGGGGTAAAAATGGGTTTTTCCCATTTTTTACCCTAAAAACAAAAAAATTTGCAATTTCTTTCTCAACCATTTTGTAGAGCTTAAAAAAAGAAATAATTTAGTATATTGAAGCGCTGTTGTATGCCTAACGGTCACGGAGAAAATTAAAAAAAAGTGTAATTTAAAATTCCCATGTTATTCTTATGGAGAAAATAGAAACTGTTGTAGTTTAATTGTTTATGGATATATATTGATAAAAGTTGGCAAATTTATTTATTTCATCCTATATTACTATATTTGACATATGGTCAAAAAACACTTTTTACCTTCCCCGTAGCAGCAAACCTAAGCACTTGTTAAATCTAATGTTATTTAAATTGGGAATAAATATGTCTTATTTATGGAAATATTTTAGTAAAAATGTAATCAGACAAGTTGAAATTCGCTTAGTCTGCAGGTTTGCTGCGGCGGGGGTATTCTGTTTATATTGCGTTGTTATTTCGTCGCCAGTATAGCAACCCATAAGGCCCATGTTAATTTTTGAAATTTCAAATTCATTTTCGAGCCTATTTTAGTTTTTAATGAGATCTGCACATCTACAGGAAATATCTTTCTAACAGTATGCGTAGTTTTTCCCTGCGATGCACACGAGCTGAGAAAAAGGGTTTTTAAGAAACATGCTTGCCTGTTAGTATATATAAGATGTGTTTAAATTGTAGGCTAGGCATTTAACGAGTAAAGTTACAAGTTTTCAATTTATTTTCCAAAATACAGTAAAACACACTTTTTAAGCTGAAATATGGGTAAAATCATACAACAGCGTTTTTGATTGTTGCGTTTCTAATTTAAACTGAGATCCTTTAGTGTAGAATAACGTAGCTCAATAATATGGTTACCGTAATACATATTATATTTATTTTAAGAATAGTGGTTAATCCGCCCTAGAGATGGGGTGGGAGAGACACGACTGATCCCCATACACACACAAACATTCGAAAGGGCTTTGACCACTTTGATAGGTATAAGAGTTCATTCTTATACATTTTCAATAATGAAAAGGTAAAAAATATACCCAAATAAAAAATAAACCGAATGCTAACAAAAAAACTGCAACAGCCTAAAAAAGCAATGTATGTTAAACGCATAAGATGGTTACAAAAAACCGTGATATATCAAGTAGGTGGAAGTGTTGAGTAGATCAGACGTTATTTGTTGATTTATTATACGAGATCACATAAATGCCCCTGAGAGATGGCTCTGTAGTCTGTGAAGGTCGGAATCTCGATCTCTATCTCGTAACACCACGTCCAAACTCTCAAATATCACTCTAGATAGGGGCCTCATAATACCACCAACCAACTATCAAACATCACTTTAAATCGGGGTCTCATAACACTACCTACAACTGTCAAATATCACTTTAAATCGGGGTCTCATAACACTACCTACAAACTGTCAAACATCTCTTTGAATAGGGGTCTCATAACACTACCTACAAACTGTCAAACACCCCTTTAAATCGGGGTCTCATAACACTACCTACAAACTGTCAAACATCCCTTTAAATCAGGTTCTCATAACACTACATACAAACTGTCAAACATCTCTTTAAATCAGGGTCTCATCACACACTACCTACAAACTGTCAAACATCCCTTTAAATCGGGGTCTCATAGCACTACCTACAAACTGTCAAACATCTCTTTAAATCGGGGTCTCACAACACTACCTACAAACTATCAAACATCTCTTTGAATAGGGGTCTCATAACACTACCTACAAACTGTCAAACATCTCTTTGAAAAGGGGTCTCATAACACTATACCTACAAACTGTCAAATATCTCTTTAAATCGGGGTCTCATAACACTACCTACAAAACTGTCAAACATATCTTTAAATCGGGGTATCATAACACTACCTACAAACTGTCAAACATCTCTTTAAATCGGGGTCTCATAACACTACCTACAAACTGTCAAACATCTCTTTAAACCGGGGTCTCATAACACTACCTACAAACTGTCAAACATCTCTTTAAATCGGGGTCTCATTACACACCTACAAACTGTCAAACATCCCTTTGAATAGGGGTCTCATAAAACTACATACAAACTGTCAAACGTCTCTTTAAATCGGGGTCTCATTACACACCTACAATCTGTCAAACATCCCTTTGAATAGGGGTCTCATAAAACTACCTACAAACTGTCAAACGTCTCTTTAAATCGGGGTCTCATAACACTACCTATAAACTGTCAAACATCTCATTCAATCGGGGTCTCGTAACACCACCAACCAACTGTCAAACATCACTTTAATTCGGGGTCTCATAACACTACCTACAAACTGTCAAATATCTCTTTTAATAGGGGTCTCATAACACTACCTACAAACTGTCAAACATCTCTTTTAATAGAAGTCTCATAAAACTACCTACAAACTGTCAAACATCTCTTTAAATCGGGGTCTCAATACACACCTACAAACTGTCAAACATCTCTTTAAATCGGGGTCTCATTACACACCTACAAACTGTCAAACATCTCTTTAAATCGGGGTCTCATTACACACCTTCAAACTGTCAAACATCCCTTTGAATAGGGGTCTCATTACACACTACCTACAAACTGTCAAACGTCTCTTTAAATCGGGGTCTCATAACACTACCTACAAACTGTCAAACGTCTCTTTAAATCGGGGTCTCATTACACACCTACAATCTGTCAAACATCCCTTTGAATAGGGGTCTCATAAAACTACCTACAAACTGTCAAACGTCTCTTTAAATCGGGGTCTCATAACACTACCTATAAACTGTCAAACATCTCATTCAATCGGGGTCTCGTAACACCACCAACCAACTGTCAAACATCACTTTGAATCGGGGTCTCATAATACTACCTATAAACTGTCAAACATCTCATTAAATCGGGGTCTCATTACACACCTACAATCTGTCAAACATCTCTTTAAATCGGGGTCTCATTACACACCTACAAACTGTCAAACATCCCTTTGAATAGGGGTCTCATAAAACTACATACAAACCGTCAAACGTCTCTTTAAATCGGGGTCTCATAACACTACCTACAAACTGTCAAACATCTCTTTGAATAGGGGTCTCACATCACTACCTACAAACTAACAAACATCCCTTTGAATAGGGGTCTCATAGCACTATCTACAAACTGTCAAACATCTCTTTGAATAGGGGTCTCATAACACTACCTACAAACTGTCAAACATCTCATTGAATCGGAGTCTAATAACACTACCGACAAACTGTCAAACATCTCTTTGAATAGGGGTCTCATAACACTACCTACAAACTGCCAAACATCACTAGAAATCGGGGTCTCGTAACACCACCAACAAACTATCAAACAACACTATAGATTGGGGTCTCATAACACTACCTACAAACTGTCAAACATCCCTTTAAATCGGGGTCTCATAACACTACCTACAAACTGTCAAACATCACTAGAAATCGGGGTCTCATAACACTACCTACAAACTGTCAAACATCACTAGAAATAGGGGTCTCGTAACACAACCAACAAACTGTCAAACATCTTTTTAAATCGGGGTCTCATTACACACTACCTACAAACTGTCAAACATCTCATTAAATCGGGGTCTCGTAACACTACCTATAAACTGTCAAACATCCCTTTAAATCGGGGTCTCATAACACTACCTACAAACTGTCAAACATCACTTTAAATCGGGGTCTCATAACACTACCTACAAACTGCAAAACATCTCTTTAAATCAGGGTCTCATAACACTACCTACAAACTGTCAAACATCACTTTAAATCGGGGTCTCATAACACTACCTACAAACTGTCAAACATCACTAGAAATCGGGGTCTCATAACACTACCTACAAACTGTAAAACATCTCTTTAAATCGGGGTCTCATAACACTACCTACAAACTGTCAAACATCACTAGAAATCGGGGTCTCATAACACTACCTACAAACTGTCAAACATCACTAGAAATCGGGGTCTCATTACACACTACCTACAAACTGTCAAGCATCTCTTTGAATAGGGGTCTCATTACACACTACCTACAAACTGTCAAGCATCTCTTTGAATAGGGGTCTCATAGTACACTACCTACAAACTGTCAAACATCTCTTTAAATCGGAGTCTCATAACACTAACACTACCTACAAACTGTCAAACATCACTTTAAATCAGGGTCTCATAGCATTACCTACAAACTGTCAAACATCACTTTAAATCGGGGTCTCATAACACTACCTACAAACTGTCAAACATCACTTTAAATCGGGTCTCATAACACACTACCTACAAACTGTCAAACATCACTTTAAATCGGGGTCTCATAACACTACCTACAAACTGTCAAACATCACTTTAAATCGGGTCTCATAACACACTACCTACAAACTGTCAAACATCACTTTAAATCGGGGTCTCATAACACTACCTACAAACTGTCAAACATCACTTTAAATCGGGTCTCATAACACACTACCTACAAACTGGCAAACATCACTTTAAATCGGGGTCTCATAACACTACCTACAAACTGTCAAACATCACTTTAAATCGGGTCTCATAACACACTACCTACAAACTGTCAAACATCACTTTAAATCGGGGTCTCATAACACTACCTACAAACTGTCAAACATCACTTTAAATCGGGATCTCATAACACTACCTACAAACTGTCAAACATCACTTTAAATCGGGGTCTCATAACACTACCTACAAACTGTCAAACATCACTTTAAATCGGGATCTCATAGCACCACCAACCAACTGTCATCTGGGTCTCATAACACCACCAACAAACTGTCAAACATCTCTTTAAATCGGGGTCTCATAACACTACCTACAAACTGTCAAACATCCCTTTAAATAGGGGTCTCATAACACTACCTACAAACTGTCAAACATCCCTTTAAATCGGGGTCTCATAACGCTACCTACAAACTGTCAAACGTCTGTTAAATTCGGGGTCTTGTAACACACCTACAAACTGTCAAACATCTCTTTAAATCAGGGTCTCATAACACTACCAACAAACTGTCAAACATCACTTTAAATCGGGGTCTCATTACACACCAACAAACTGTCAAACATCTCTTTAAATCGGGGTCTTATAACACTACCAACAAACTATCAAACATCTCTTTAAATCGGGGTCTCATAACACTACCTACAAACTGTCAAACATCTCTTTAAATCGGGGTCTCATAACACTACATACAAACTGTCAAACATATCTTTAAATCGGGGTCTCGTCACACTACCTACAAACTGTCAAACATCTCTTTAAATCAGGGTCTCATAGCACTACCTACAAACTGTCAAACATCACTAGAAATCGGGGTCTCGTAACACCACTAACAAACTATCAAACAACACTATAGATTGGGGTCTCATAACACTACATACAAACTATAAATTATCACTAAAGGTCGGGGTTATTGTTGTAAAATAGAAGTATCCATAGGTGGTTGACCTTAATAAATACCTCGTGATCAATTTACGGTATGAGTTTTAGGTGATTTATTCTCAAATGTAATATTTTATCACGAAACGTTGGAAATCCACTAAGTAAAGTAGCTTGAGGTTTTTTAAGTACATTATTCTTTTCAACCTGGATAAAACAGATAACAGATAACACAGCCATAATCCACTTATACTTTACAATAACATAGATATTACTGCCAGTATTATCAAACCATTTTTTACCAACTCGTCTCAATCAAGTAAATGTCTTAGTGCAAATCAAAATAGCTCTCTCACAATGTTAATGCGTTAGAATTTAACTTAAATGAACACTTGCAATACTGAATACTTGGATAACCGTTTTTTAGTATTTGCAAATCAAAAGAAAAATTAAAACAATATTTAAATTTCACCACAAATATTTATATGTTCAAATATAAAATGTATTATTATTTTCTCTCAAGACTTTTCCACCATAATAAAGAGAACGAATGTTTGATATTCATAAGGATAAACATTAAAAGATCAGCCAGACAACAAAGATGAAAGAAAAGAATGACTTTCAGCGGATTATGGAAATGATTCGTGGAAATTAGTCTGCAACACAGAAAGTGGGTTAGTATCTCAGTGTACTTCTAGGTTAGAATTTCCCTACAAAACTCACTGTACAAGAAGGAAAACATTGTTGCCTCCCAAAATATAAAGTTTTATGGTTTCCGAGAATAATTTTGATGGGGTAAAACTGACGATATGTTTAAATAGCTCACGTTGATAATCACAGTTTAGTCTCGGGTGACTGGTTTTGAAACAACAGTTTCATTTTCAAGCCTCCTGTGTATAAAATAATGGAAACTAAACAAGGATTGACAACGTGTTCGACTATAACAATGTTGTAAATATTGTTGACTCGTAAATAGTAGGTTACGCAACGATTGCGTTAAGTTGGTCTTTACGACACGAGTAGAAAATTTATAAAAACTTCTACGAGTGTCGTAAAGACTATTGACGAGAGTTGCGTACACTACTTTACCTACGACAGTTTTTTAATTACTAACAATCTGGTTTTTAGTTACTAACAATCTGGTTTTTAGTTACTAACAATCACTACTCATAACTTCTTAGAGAGGTTATGTTTTCGTTTATTGTCAGCCCCAATGAAAGTGATGCAACGACAAAAGCTGATTTCATGTAATTACGTGTTTGTAAAACTTCGTTAAATAATAAGTTACCTTTTTCAGGGAATAGGTTCTGCTAGCAGCATTCTTACCATAAATACTGTATCAGGTACAATTAGGGAAATATTGCATTTTTTTTTGTCAACTGAATGATTATAGTGAAAGAGTTAATTTACAGTTAGATCTCAGCATCGAATATTATAAGCAGTTTGTGCTCTCATTTCCATCTCGTCAACTTCACTTTCACTAAATGACATTTTTAAAACAGTTTAGTCTACCTTCCTTTAAATTCCACCAACTTAGGTTAAGAATACGCGAGTATCAACAGGAACATATAAGATCAACAATTAAAATTGTCAACTGATCAGCTGATTAGTTGACGTTCGAAGCATTACAATTTTAATTCTTTTCTCTCAATACTTGAACTTCATTGGTCCGTTATATTACCTGTGTTGATATGAGAAAAACTATGCTGATATGAAATGAAACTATGCTGATATGAAAGTAAACAGCTGTTAAGTGAAACTTTTCAATTTTAAGAACTGAACTGAAATGGCTACTTTAAAAAACGGTCGTAGGTAAATATAGTTTTATCATTTCTGGTAATAGTTGAGTAAAATGAAGTTAGTGAGTCGTTTATAGTACCGGCCAACATATGGTTTGAGATAAAGGCAAATGGAGGTTCAGAATCAAATTAAGATTTATTATTTAAACAGCTATTGTTTATCAGATATTTTAAAATCCACAATCACTAACGTTTTTATAAAGACCAGCCTGGACCTAAACCATCAGTTTTGTTCTTGAAACAAGTAATTATATTCTAGGATGCATCTTTAATTATTAGCAAAGAAAATAAACAAGTGTTTTAAAATAGTTAAGGATAAAATATATATGCTTGTAGATTTATTATCCTTATGGACCATTAAGACAATTTAAAGGTGTCTGGTATAATGTAGGGAGTGGTTACAGTAAAAGTTAGGTGCTTCCTGTTTGTCATTTTTTTACCAACTTGTAAACTCCTATAAAAAGTGATGGACTGGTCTAGCGTATTTACAACTTGCCTATTTTATATACAGGATGGGAAAAAGTCCTGGGACAGCTAAATATTACAACAAATATTAAATATTAGTAAGATGATATGCACATCAAATTAAAGGTCTTTGTTAGTAAAATTCAATGGCCCATATGTGAGCTCAAATTTGTGGCATTTCATACTACTAATAATGACCTTTAATCAACTGGTTTTTATTTGCATTTTGCATTGTATACTGACAACGATTAAAACTTCACAATTTTTCAAATATATCCAATACATACCTTACAAGTGTAGATGTAGACAATAACATCGATTATTGGATGTTCTGGTATACTTGTTTAGATACAATTTTAATCATCTCGTCGTTTTGACTTGAGAGTTTTCAATAGTTCTCTTTCTTATCCTTATCAGTTTTCAACATTGAAGAATCTAAATAGGTGGGCTTCAACCAGCTCGCTAAAACATATTACAAACTCATTGGGTATTTGCAGGATTAAAACTGTTATCCTGCTCCACATTTTAGTGGTTTTTGAACAGCATAAAATTTATCTAAAACAAAAACCATATCCAGAAACAAATACAATCTTTCAGGTAGAATTTCAACCAAAACTTTGATAACTTTGAACCAAACCAAAACTTTGATACGTCTCTACTCTATGCAAGGTGAATTCATCAATATATCAGGTGGGAGGGAGAGAAAAGTTTATTCAATACTGTATCATTGAAAGTCCGAGACAGACGGATGGCGTGGCGGATCCACGGATACTCCATATGGATGGATGTCCCACAATACCTCGTGATCTCCCGTCACATTGCTCATCTCACTTTCTTCATGCTCAAATTTTAAAACTCGTTGATTTTCAACTGTTTTGACTACCTAATATGTTATCTGTTTGAGGCCCATAGAAGGTGTTTGTGACTTCAATTTACCGAATAACCACCTCACTTACTTGAAAATTAAGATTGATGTGATGTTTGCTTGTTGACTAGGTAGTGAACCTTTTAAAAACCATAAAATCCTAGTTTACAGACACTATACTGTATTTCTGATACAATTGTCATTAGTTAAACTGTGTTCTTATTAAGACTACTCCCCAGCCACTACATAATTTTAAGTTTCCGTCACATTCATTACAGGGAACAAAACTGAAGTTATACCTGCACACAGCTTACATTTCTTGAAAAGCTTCATATATCCGAAGAAATTGTTATAATTTATACAAAATAGGGAAATAACCTAATTCAAATAAAAATATAAAAACAGGCATTTTATTTTGTAGAAATGTGTTCAACCACATACTCTCAAAACTAGCCAGATTTTTGTTTTGTTTCCATTGTTGTATATTTTTATTTATTTTTATTTATATTTTATATATTTATATTGTATATTATTATATATTTTTATTTATATTTTTATTTTATTGTATATTTTTATAACCATATAACATCTTACTGCAACAACCTAAAGCTGAGCATAAATAAACCAAAAACTGTCCATATCAACTTCACAACCAACAACACAAAAACTGACGACTGGTCACAGCTAGAGATCCCAACTGCAGAAACCACTAAATTCCTTAGCATTACAATAGACAACAAATTAAACTGGAACAAACATACTGATCAACTCTGCAAAAAACTGGCATCAGCAGTATTTGTTATAAGAAGAATAAGAAGTATAACCAACCAAGAAACAGCCCTCATAGCATACCATTCATTATTCACTTCACATCTACGCTACGCAATTGCAGCTTGGGGATCTACAGCTCAAAAAAATATGGAAAAACTTTTCACATTGCAAAAAAAAAAAACAATCAGAACAATAACAAGATCAGAAGATTCAACCAATCACAAGCCCCTTTTCATCCAACTCAATATAATGACATTAATCTCACTCTATATCTGCGAAACCATAATCCTTACCATCCGATCCAATCCCAACCTAAGACAATCGCAGCACAACCATAACACCAGAAGTAAAATAAACATAGACATACCTCAACACAGACTTCAAAAAACAAACAACACACCCACATACTCTGGATCAATGTTCTACAATCAATTACCCCAACACCTAAAATCAAACACACCCAATTTTGAAAAAAAATTAAAATTGTAAAATTGTCCTAACTGCAAGGTCGTACGACTCAATAAAAGAATACATAGAGGAGCACACATGCATAAAACATAAACACACGAAACCTGAACATAGAAAACCCTGAAAAAGGAAGAAAGTTGAGGACTCCCCGATCAAACGATTGTGGCGAGGACACCGGAAGTAAGAAGTAAGTAAGTAAGTATTTGTGAGATATCTGAGATATTTTGTTGTTGGTGCTAGTTAACACTACCACACAGGTATGAATGAAGATGTTTTGAATCATTTGTTTTGATGTTCTTAACTTTCAGAAGATATGATTTGAATCTGGCTAGTTTTATTGCTTATCAATGCGAAAGAATCCTGATACAAAAACTCTGCATACATAGCAGGGCATAAAATTTTATGTTAACTGGGCGACATAAGTGTCACCCAGTGCTGAGATTTTGTTGCCCAGTGGCTATGGGTGGTGCCGGCATATTTTTTTTATGATTCACATTTTAAATATATCGGAATAAAAAAAAATACATTATGTAAATATTTTAAAGTATTGAGCTATGATTTTGGGCAAGAGGTTGTGAAGGGAGCCTTGGCCTGTTACAATGTTCTACAATACATAATTAAGTGAGATTATATGGACTATTTACAAGCAAATTTAATTGAAAAATTCATTAAAAGATACGTAGAAATGTGTGATTTTCACTTTAACTTATGCAAAAATTTTCATGAGGGGTTTTTAGTCCGGCGCCACTGTTGCCCAGTGGAAATCCCTTAAAATATGCTCTGATACATAGTACACACCAAATGTATGGCTCAAACAATCTTCAGTTGAAATTACTGTCAGTGCCAGTTTAATATTCAGTTACTTTATAGTGTAAATATTGGCGTTTCTTATGCGAGGATGGACTTTTTTCTTTTTTAGCGAATTTTGCAGGAAATAAGCTATTACCGTATGTCTCGTGGTAAGCCCTAGATCCACTTAACTTTTCAGGACCGATTTACTTTTTCGTTTTGAGGTCCCCAGAGGCCAAAAACACCCTCCGTTCAAATTCATATATATATATGTCCGTTAGCGTGATAATTCGAGCAAAAATGATCCGATTTTGATGAAATATGGTACAAAAGTTTAAAGTTTAAACCTACGTTTATTCCAATGAGTTTGCGAACCAGCATGATCAGACTATGGGAATAAGGGTTTATGAGGGGTTTTATGGGGTAAAAATTAGTTTTTCCTATTTTTGACTCTAAAAACATAAAATTTCACAATTTCTTTCCAGACAATTTTTAGACCAGTCAGTAGATGCTTAAATAGGGTGGTCAAATTGCAAACCGTGGTGTAGTAAATTTTATTTTTGCAGCTTGTATATATGAGTATCAGGAAGTGAATACCAAAAATGGTAGCACAAAAAATGTCAGGGCAACCGTTTGGCAGGCTAAAAACCTTAAAATACTTTTTAGTGAATTTAATATGGAACAGTGATCTACAGTAAGACTCCCTCTTATCCGGACACCTTTTAACCGGACATCGGTTTAACCAAACTACACTCAGCGGAAATGACATCTCTTTAACCGGACAACTTTTATCAGCACATTG
This sequence comes from Macrosteles quadrilineatus, assembly GCF_028750875.1. Classification (NCBI taxonomy): domain Eukaryota; kingdom Metazoa; phylum Arthropoda; class Insecta; order Hemiptera; family Cicadellidae; genus Macrosteles; species Macrosteles quadrilineatus. The sequence goes on along the minus strand of NW_026542596.1, from coordinate 10,734,949 downwards.
GTTTAACCAGACTAGATCGGCAGGAAGTGGGCAGTACTGAAACGACTGTTCTTGTGGGAAAGATTTGAGACCAGTGATCATGTGTCTAAATACTATGCTCTCCTAAATTTAAGGTGACACAGTACTCCCTATCCCGCCCATGTTAAAATGGCAGATTTTAGGTACACATAAGTTTTACAAATATTAACCTATCAACTTGAAATTTTTTTTACTAAGATTAGTACATTATTGCCAACAATAATATCAAGTAAAAAAAGTTTTTGAGCAAAATTAAATTGTTAGTATGATTTAAAAAATGTTATAAAATATTTTTTAATTTTTTAACATAAAATATTTTTTATTTCAAAGGTTTTTTGTTGTCATGGAAACTGATTCGTATTATTGTTCCTTATCATATGAGGAACACACACACCAATTTTTATTGAAATTGGATTATAATTGAGGAAGAAAAGTGTACCTGACTAAAAACCACTTGACTTTCGGCAAACTACAAAAGTACCGTCTGTCACAGGTAGTAGTAGGACCCTTGGGCATGCTAAAGTAAGAGTGTATAAAAGTCGCTGTACAACTTAAAATAATTTTTTCTTCCATAATATTTGGTATGTACGTGTTCAGGAAAGTGTATTCTACAAAACTAAATAATAAAAAATGTTTACAAAAATGTTAATATTTGAAGGAGTACCCTCTGTGTCATGATTAGTAGTAGGACCTTGGGCATGCAAAATTAGGCTGCAAGAGTTGATAAAAGTAGTAGAAAATTTTAAAAATAATTTTTTTCTTCCTCAATATTTTATTATCTACGTGTTCAGAAAAGTCTGTTCTACAAAACTAAATAATAAAAAAATGTCATATTTGAGTACTGTGTTACCTTAAGTCGAATATCACAGTGTAGGCCTAAACAGTCCGTTTTAACAAGTTTTTGGGGACGTCGGGTTAACCGGAAAACCCGCTATCCGGACTTGCTTCGGTCTCTAGAAGCAAGCCCGGGACCTCAGAGTAATAAAACAAAAACCGTTTTTGTTTTATTACTCTGAGCCGGGACCAACAAAGAAGTTCCCAACGTGCTATAATATGTAGACATACACACACACATATATATAATGCAACTGCTAGAGGTCAAATTTATATACAGTGTGGTAGAAAAGGACGTTTTAATATATTTTTACCAATATACAGGGTGAGTTTTAATTGTCCCCCCCCCCAACTTTTTTCTACATTTTTTCAAATATCAATTCCAGACCACTTCCAAACATTGTTGGGTAGTAAAGTACTTCATTTTGACAAGGTGGTCATTTCCGGCCGCCATCTTGAATTCGCCATATTGGATCCAAAATATATGTTTTTCAAATGTAAAGGTGGGGTTGTGACCCATTATTTCGAATTAGATTTTTACCTTGATTACGATGCCACAAACAGTCTAAAAAAATCTTGATCCATTCTAAAGTTATGAAGGCTTTTTATAACTTTATTTTTAGCCCATTTTAACATTGTGCATTTACAAACTAAGACCATAATCTCAAAATAGTGCTAGATAAAGTTAAGTATACACCATCGACCATTCGGCAAACTATGGAAACATAGGAAAGTCATAGAACACCACCAAGGAGAAGAAATATAAATAATGTTTTTTTTTAAATTTATAATCGTTATTATGGACAAACTATAATGCGGCTATGTGTAAGGCTATTTGTAGAAAACACTATTTACAAGAAGTGTTTATTATATCGATCTGTTAAGTACATCTTGAGTATTTCCATAATCTTTGAGTTGAATCTTTTTAAGTCATCAGAAATTATGACTGTTATTAGTTTTAAAATAACGCCTGTAATACTTAGGAATTGCTCGAATTCTAGCAACAGGAACACTAGTTTTGTTTATTTCATAAGCTATCAACATTTCAATAAAAACACACCTCAATACCTGCCCTGTAGGAGCAAACCTAGGTACTCATTAAAATTAATGTAATTAAATAGGAAATAAATCTGACAACTTTCAGGGTATATTTTAGTAGAAATCCAGCCAGGTAAATGGACTTTATTTGTGTACTGGACGCAACGACTCGACTTGCGTGGTGTCCTTATTATATTGTTATAAGTTATCAGTCTGCAAGTTTGCTGCGGCGGGGGTATTTTTCGAGTGAGCCTGCTATCCCGACACGAATGTTTAAAACTTAAAATGTGATGGTTTTATCCTTAAGGTCCTTTGTACCCTACATATAATGTAATTAATCACGATTTAGTAAGACAGTGATACACCACTTAAGTAAAATACTGTTGTGTGCCCTTTTCTTTTGTGTAAGGGTACAGTACTTGTTTTAAGTTCACTATGAATGCAGGGTGAGTGAGTGAAGAATGAAATGAGATGCAAACAATTGTTACTTACCTAAACCAGCTGTTTCTTTAATTTAGAACTAGCCAGATAACAGATAATTTAGTATAGACATTTTAATTATAAACATTCAACCACCATTGCTCCCAGTGGCGGTGATAAGAACCAGCGGGCCTCCCCAACAAGTTTATTTACCGGATCCCCCTTTCCCAGTACAGTAATCTTTAAACACAATATCCCGGGTATTTCCACATAAGCTGGCACTTGGTAGATGGTTCTAATGGTACACTCCGACTGTGTAGTAATGCAGCTCTTAGGTATAAAAATAATTACCTCATCCTAGCAAGATAGCTCAGAAATCTTGAGTTATTAATTCACTGATAAATAACATTTAATGCAAAAAATTATAAAGCGTACTGTAGTATTACAGTGAGATAAAAAAGGATAACTCTAAGCCCACTAACTTGCCTTGTACAAAAGATCTTATAACTGCAGTCCAAACCAATCCAAAAACGGGTTGTAAAGCTGAAAATATAGTTTCAAAAGTTTTGAGAATCTAGAGAAAAGTAAAGTATAGGGCATTTTAAAGCACATTGTAGACACTAGGGTTGAAAAGCTCGTAGTACTGTTGGTATGATTTAAACAAAATATATCTACAAGTTGATGATTTTAAAAAGTGTGAAGTTTTATAAATAATGTTGAAAAGTAGTTATTAAACAATAAATTATAAGGCGTTTGGCAGTTATTTATACTCATCAAACTCAACTGTACCACAAAAAATGTAAGATCTTTCATATTTTCAACTTACAGTACTTGACATTAAAAAACAGAATGACAACAAAGAGGGTTTAAAAGTGTTAAAACATTGAGTCAAACATATAGTTAACCTGAATAAATTGCATTTAAAGATCATATACTGTTGGGACCTAGGTTTATAATAAGAACTGTATGCACATATGACATTTGAAACAATGACACTAAACTATTTAAACAGAAAAAAAAACAAAAACCATGATATCATTTAAACACTCAAGACAACACACCTGGAAATAACAGAGATAGGGAATTCACAAAACAAAACACTTTAGTCAACAGGCTAAACAGGCCGAATCTCCTTAGCACATTCAAACCGTTCTGAAAGGGAAAAGGGGGGTAGATTTGTTATTCCGATGGCGCGCTATTATGCGGACAGAGTATAAAAGCAACGTCAAGCTTGAGACCGGTACAGTCGTACAGCTCACCGCGACATGGAGCCTATCTTTGTACTCAGCTCAACAACATACGTGCTTGTCGCGGTGCTTGCGGCCGTAGTAGTGACGGTCATCGTAGACTACTACCGAAGTCGCTCTGTCACGGATGTCAAATCGGATGGGCTCAAGGATCTACCTGGTCCTAGAGCTTGGCCGATTGTAGGCTCCCTACACCTAATGGGAGGCTACGAGGTGCCGTACCAAGCGTTCGGATCACTCGCTCGTCTATACGGAAAAGTGTTCCGACTCCATCTCGGCTCCCAGCCTGCTGTGGTGGTCAACGGACTGGACAATATCAGAGAAGTGCTAATGGCAAAAGGAACACACTTCGATGGACGACCAAACTTCCGCAGATATCATCAGCTGTTCTGTGGTGACAAGGAGAACTGTGAGTACTATTTAAAACTATTTGTTTTACAGTCTAAAATAATTTACACTTTGATCACTAAATATTTTGTCTTCTATAATTTTATACGTTTTACCATATTAGATTTGTCCAGTTATTGATTTTGAAAATGATGGAATTTATGATAAAAAATAAACTTGTAATTCCTGAATCCTCTTTAAAAAAAGAAATAAATAGAAACTGAGTAAAAATAATCTGTTCAAAGAACTTACTTCTTGTACGTAATCAAGAATAAATTCGTTGAGTTCAAGTTCTAACAATAACAAACAACTCAAAACTTATCATTCACAAATTGGATGACTAATCCTATTAATGTTTTAAAACTATTTAAAATTAAAATATTATTTTGAATAGCTTAAATTTATTAGGTTTCTGATTTTGATTTTAACAGCTTTCAACATTTATTAGTTTATAGTAATTAAATAACAAATCTAACAAGGAGCAATTTAGAATAGTTGAAATTTTTATTTAAGTAACAATTTAAAGTTGTAGATGGTAGTAATATTGATGGCAATAGTGATTTCTCCGTAAAACTTATTCAAAATGTTTTTATAAAAACTAAACCAATGATTTTTAAAAGAGTTTCATCTTTATAACTACAGATTTTACTGAAAAGCTTTTAACTAAGCAAACTTTTAATTTTAATCTTTAAAAAAAATTTCTAAATAAAAAACCTTTCTATTTTAAATTTACTTAGTATAGCATATTTTACTACGTAAAAATTAACAATTTTTTGTACTTCTATCCACTATGTTCTAGCAAAAACAATTCTTTCAAAAGTATTTCCAACCGTACAAATGTTTTGCTGTTGGTTAATATAATAAGAACTTAAAATGTTTCAATCCTAATAGTACTTTTGTTTCCAGCTCTAGCATTCTGTGACTGGTCTGACCTGCAGAGGACTCGTCGGGAAATGCTTCGTGCTCATGTGTTCCCACGAGCCTTCACCTCCCGTTTCCACCACCTCGACTCCATCATCTCCCGAGAACTCAACGAGTTGAAAGCCCGCCTCTCCTCAGACCCGACCGAGATCAAGCCGCTCCTGATGCCAGCGTGTGCTAACATCTTCACCTCGTACTTCTGCAGCAAGCGGTTCGATTTTGACAACCAAGACTTCATGAGGATGGTGAGGAACTTTGACGACGTCTTTTACGAGGTGAACCAAGGCTATGCAGCAGATTTCATCCCATGGCTGATGCCTCTTCACTCCCGCCACCTCGCACAAATGGCCCAATGGAGTCATCAGATCAGAGAGTTTGTAGTTTCATCCGTCATTGAAAACCGAGCGGAAACTTGGAGTGAAGGACAAGAACAGGTGGACTATGTTGACAGCCTCATCGACCACATTAAGGGTGAGCAGCAGCCAGAGATGTCTTGGAACACGGCCCTCTTTGCTTTAGAAGACATCATCGGAGGTCACTCTGCTGTGGGGAACTTCATCACTAAGATCCTAGGGTTCATCGCCACCCGGCCGGAGGTCCAGAGACGTATCCAGGAGGAGGTGGACAGTGTGACGATGAGAGCTAGGGATGTAACATTGGCCGACCGACCCATCATGCCTTACACTGAGGCAGTGATCATGGAGGTCATAAGACTCATTGCATCTCCCATCGTGCCTCACGTCGCCACACAGGACAGTTCTGTAGCTGGTGAGTTTCTACTTATTATTCTGTATGCATTTAACAACAACTTTAAAATTTAAATTTTTTTACATCCATGTGGTACTCTTTTATTCACGTTTTTGGTGTGATTTGGAAACTTTTTGTCTCAACAAACCCTAACAATATACAGTTTATTGTTCTTATGTTAAATGTCAATTTCTTTCGCTAAAACCAAAATTAAATGTACTTTTGCCCATCACAAATACATCTTACAATATTGGTACAGCGTGTGACATTGTGATATCAATTCCAAGTTATTACAAACTAAAACTAAAAGTATTGGAAAATCCATACAACGTTTATCTATTATACTGAAAATTTAGATAATCTTTAATTTAATTTTTCTCTCAGAAGTAACTGTTGAAGTTCTTATATTACACTAAAATATTGTAGTTCACCACTTGTTAAAGTGATGATGATTTAACTTTTGTCGTTTTACTTCTCTACCTTTATCTAACCGACATATTTTTTTGTAGGATTCAGAATAAAAAAAGACACTCTGATCTTCCTCAACAACTACGAGCTCAGCATGAGTCCAGACTTGTGGTCCGAGCCTGAGGCTTTCCAACCGGAGAGGTTCATATCCTCCGATGGTCGACTGGTCAAACCGGAACACTTCCTTCCGTTCGGAGGCGGGCGGCGATCCTGCATGGGATACAAGATGGTACAACTGGTGTCTTTCTCAACTCTGGCCTCACTATTGCAGTCCTTCAACATCTTACCTGTGAAAGGTGACAACTACAAAGTGCCCATTGGAAACCTGGCTCTTCCTTTCCACACTTTTAACTTCAAGTTCGAAAAGCGATAAACTCAACAAATTCCTCCAAAAATGTAATTACAGTAGTATGATACCTTCGGTCTTTCATTGTGGGCAAAGTGATTATTGAGAGTTTAAAAGATTAGGTGTTGAGATTAACTATATGGCTTTAATTTCAGAGTTTCAAACTGAGCATGTACAAATTAAGATAAGTAGTTAAGATTCTTCTTTAAGATAAGGTCTTTAAGATGAAATGTTTTTGATGATTTATAAAAGGTTACAATTATTTATTTAATATTGTCAGTTGAATATATACTAAAAGTTATAAATATAATTTTTCCTATGTTAAAAATTAAGTGGTAAGCGCTTGAAATGGTAGTTAGTTATTTATATTTGTATGAGTAAGTTTATTTATTTCTCTGTATTATATCCTATCATGATAAGGAATACAAAACAAGTTTAGATGACATTTTTTGGATGCTAGAATCTATATACTTATATAAAAGGCAAAGCCCTCACTGACACACTCACTCACTCACTCATCACTAATTCTCCCACTTCCCATTTACCTAGGAGGCTGAAATTTGGTACATTGATTCTTTAGGCATTAAATAAAAAAACTAAGTTATTTTTATTCTGATCGGACTCTCGGGCTCCGCCCCAGTGGCTCTGGAGTTTTCCATGTTAACCTTATGATTTTTCATATTTAAAAGGAATTAATGAATCTTAACAGCTGTTTCAATTAAACAAGTTGGACCTTATTTTTTTTTTTTATTTATGACAAGAGCTAATTTGCAACTAAAAGGTGAGTGAGCGTAGCGAACGAACTTCAACCTGGAGGCGAGTTGGCGTAGCGAACGAGCTAATCTGAAGGCAAGTGAGCGCAGCGAACGAGCTCCAACCTAAAGGTGAGTGAGCGTAGCGAACGAACTTCAACCAGGACGTGATTGTGCCATGCGAACGAGATCATCTTGAAAATTGAGAAGTTAAACGGGGCGAAGCCCGCGGGTACAGCTAGTATAAAATAACATGTAAAGACTAGAACTGATAAATTAGGAGAGGTTAAGTATTTGCGTATAATTTAATATTGTATTCTAATTTTAGGATTTCCATATAACTTATACCAAGTAATAGGTGTTAGGAGGTACACAGATAAATACTATGTACAGAGCGGTATTTGTTCCTACATTGTAACACTAGGCAGTAGATGAAAGTTAATTTATTTTCACATATAAACATTGTAATGTTTGTGATAATGATGAAAAAAATATCAGGTATGTGTTTTTTGATAGCTATGCTGTGTATATAATGTTGTAATGTAATCAAGCTTTAATACCATACAAAACCAAAGACTGAATGTATAGTTTATATTTTTCAAACCTATAAAATAGGTTATGTAAATAGTAAGGTTTCACATATATATATATATATATATTTAAATATTAATTAATTTATATTTGTTACAATAAATTCAGTGTTACTTTCAAACAAAAAACGCATTTTCTTTCAAAGTCAACATACCAGTTCCTTTACAGTTTTCTAATGATTGATGTAAAATTATGAACAAAAAAAGGTTGTTCTATTCAGCCCAGCCTTATCAGACAAGGTAAGATTTTATTGTCAGACACATACCCCTAATTAATGTGGCTATTAAACCGCCAGTATGAGCAACATGATGTTTAAAAGTTGAAAGAACAGTATAGGGCTAATAGATATGATTTATTATTTATAGCCTATAGACAAATCTTTAACAGAGAACATAAATTTTCTAGTTAACAATTTTAAGGGGGATTTAAACCTACCATTGTCCTGTTTATATTTCGAAAAAAGCACATACCTTGTTACCAATGCGTTGTAGGTACAAGACTTATTCAGGAATTTTCCCCGTTTGTTACCTTTACGGTGTTTAATATCAGTTTGCATTACTTAGTATGAATTTGTATTGAATGGATTTTTTGGAACAAGAAAAAAGCAAAGTGGATCCAGAGACTTTTCACTCTAAAGGAATTTAAAATGCCTTTTCAACTCAGGTATGCAAATCAAAGTAACACTTTGATGTACAGAAATGTTATTGAAGACTACGGAAAGCAAAAAATTAATGACCCAAAATGCGCACATAAGATTGGACTCAACTGTTTTTGATCAATAGGCTTTTAATAAATGATCCAAGCTTAATAATCAGCTGGTATAGTCAACAACACCGTATTTGTTGTTCATTCTAACAGAGCCTAATAAATTTTTATTCATCCTCACTTTAAACAAGGCATTATGGTGTTTAGACGCCATAGTTCAGTAAATGAATGAATTAACTAGATCTAATTTGAAACCTTTAGTTTTGTTCTTATATCTATGACTCATAACATTTCCAACAAATTACAGGAAAATCAAACCACCAATTGATCAGAATTTGATGTTTTATTTATATTGACATTCAAAAATTTTACAATTTTATAACTGCAGAAATGGACAATATCTTATAAAGTGTAAAACAAGAATGACATTAGACCAGGATTAAAACTCAACAAGGCGTAGAATAAGTTAAAACTTAAGACTAATCACAAATTATGACTCAGGGGTAATAGCATACCTCCTTCTGGACATGAACAGAAACTATACACACTCACAACCTCTTACATAAATACTGTACAAAATATAAACTCTATCAACAGAATTACTCAAGCATTGGCATGTAGCAAATCAACCTGAGGTGAAATCTGTACAAATGTGCAATGGGACGTGGAATGGGTTTTGTACAAACTAACTGGAATGTGACTTCAGTTTACATGCAGCCAAAATATTAACAAGAAGATATTTTTGGGGGATAAATGATTGGTGACGTTTCCCAATTATGATTAGTATGGAGGCTCTTATATTCTTAAATCAACACAATATATGTTTTAATAGCAACAACTTATTATGATTATTTAATTCGTGTTAATCACCAATAAATGTTTGTAGGACTCCTAAAACTCCATATAAATTGATTAGTTTTTTACATATTAAAATTGGTTATACATAAGTTCTGCTAAGGAGGTTTGTTGAGGGAATATTAACACTATCTTAATTTTACTAAGACGAAAAATCCTACAACTTCAGATAGGAAAGAAAATATTATTTTTTGGGATAAGAGTTATAGGTATTCCTCAGAGCTATTATCAATCATCAAGATGTTTCGTAGGTAAGTAATTTAATTGATTTAATACATTTTATCAACTTTTTCAGTTTACAAAATCCCACTGGGGTTTGCCTTTAATGCTTGCTTAGTCAATTAAATGGGAAATATGTTATGTTTCAAGTACAAATTTACTGTTTCAATTCTGATAATAAATTACAAAATAGCTGCTTCCGGAATTAACCTAAAAAGATCAGTGCTCACAATCAAAGGGTGAAACATTAAACCAAAATCACGACACAAAAATATTGCTGATCGATACTGTGATCAAATATTGCTGTATCGGAAAAAATACAAAATACACCAAGGAAATATTGCGTAGTTGTGGTTTAGGAGACCTGACTGCAAGCCTGTGCTTGGTACATATTCCGTTACCAGCTTACATAGACATAGCAAGGACCTTACAGAGTTAACTTAAAAAGCACCAATAATTACACTAGAAAAAGAAATGACACAGTGTTCCTATGTAAGTACTTATTGTTACAGGCCAAGGAAAAATGTTTATAAAAAATAAACAAATCTCAAAGGGGATTTGCAAAAGGGTTGAAAATAGTAACCTTCCAGTGGCATTGAGATCTAAGTACAAGGAAAATAAAGAAAATTAATAAAAATACAAACAGAAAATGTTTGACATAAGTACAGATTTAGTTAGCAAGTTTGGCATGTTTTATAAACTAATCCCTTACCTGGAGTAACTATCATACGGTACGTGACATGAACAAGATTAAGTCTTTATGTGATTACTTTTACTTCCTCATAAAATGAAACATCAGTGGATTTTACAATTTGTTTTCATACAGTGATGTCACTTTCTGTTGTAAAATAAGCAACGTCATCTACCAATACCCCAGGTATGGAGAAAACATACATCTTCCAGTTTAAATATTTCTAAATGTTTATTTTTCTGACTCTACATACATAAAGTTAATTACATGTGTAAGATAAGCTTAATAACTCTCTGTATAAAAGACTTACGCTCCATTCAAAAAATCAAATATCAGGAATTTTTAACACATAAGTTATTTATTTCATAAGTAGTATGTCTAACATCGGTTTTATAAGCAGTATGAAAAAAATCAGACTTATTTGGGCCCCATCGTTCTTTTCTTGCAAATAGTCATTGGGCCATAAAAAAGTGTTTGTTTTAAAAAACTGGTAACAATTACATGTATTGTTGCACTTGAATTAAGTTAAACTTCAAAGTTGAAACTGGCATTACAAATCTATTAAAACTTTAGGAAATCTTCTTTTACTCCAGAATAGTTTCATAACATTAATACTTTCAATTGCACCTCAGACGTTAACCTTATATAGCACACATCACTGACCCTTATAAATCTAACAACAAAAATTAACAATATAATACAAGAAAACCCATAATACACAAGTATTCAATAAATCACACACTGATTCCCACTTGGTAATGTTATGGACATTCGTAACAATCTTAACACTAAAATTGACAAAAGACAGAAATTCTTAAAGAAAATAATGGACGGGTATCACAATTTGTGTTTAAATGCATTCAAATGTTTTCAAGTAGGCCTAGAATTATAAAACGATAAGTACTTGTTAGAATATTCTTGAGTACAACAATCAACAGTTGCAGGTATAAGCAAATTGAGCTCAAAAGAGGAATATTTTTAAATATTTTACAAATATGACTGTTTGAGAATCAACAATGTAATGTACAGCCTAATACATTGAAAAAAATACCACAGAACATATTGAGACTAAAAAAGTCAAATTAAAAAGTTATCATTAAGAGAAATATCAATAAAAAATAAAACGTATACATATTTCGATATTTCAAACATAGGTCTTTTTAAACCTTCAAACTACTGCTTCTTTTGTGATTCTCAATTATTATTAAAAGTAGTTGTGACAATATTATACATATAATATTTTATTTACTATATATAATAATTTGATTTTAAAATGTGGTAAAATGATATCTCAATACAATACAGTCACTTGAAAAAAATAGCTACATTAAAAACAATGTAAAATAAAACAACAAAAATATAAAAAATAGTTATGTAAAACAGTAAAATATTCAACAAAATCTCTAAAATCGCTATCACAAAACAATAATAGAACCTCAACATTAAAATATGTTATATAAAATCCATTAAAAAACAAAACCGAGCGAATCTCATGTAAGGACCTGTAAGCTGTGGAAGCTATTTACATCTGCGAGAGCGGACAACGGTGAAAGACTAAAACAAGGAACGATCTTACAAAACTAACCGACTCTCTGGTAAAAATATTCTATCAGTGTTAACAAAGGATGATGGACCGGTTGAGGATGGACTCGGACGTATTTTATTGTGTATCGGATGGGCTTATTTGTCTAACCTAACGTACCTTCTCATATTCATATCTACAAGCGCCGAGGGGTCGGCCTACACGACAACCTCCGACTGGAGCTATCTCGTTTCAGCGAGACTTACTATGTCACAAACGTTGTGAATAAATTTATCGAAGCTTCCAAACCTATGCGAGTAGAATTTAAAACACGATATAATACAATTCGCATTTGGCAAGTTATATAATACACGGAGCCAGGAAAGCGGCATGGCACGGGACTCTACGACACGTCGGTGCAAACGGCGAGTTTTCTAGAAAATTTATCACATTTATACAATTGGAGATGTATGTCATGCAATGATGTGTTCAGGCAAGGCTCAGTCGCTTGCGGCTCATCGGATGTTACTTGTTGCTGCGTAGAGCAAGTCTGCCAACACTACTCAGACCCTCTCCTCGACTGTGGGACCTGTGTAGTGTAGACAATCCCTCTCCTGTACAGACACACACATTGATAGAATCAGAGATATATGTCCTGCAAGGCTCAGTTGCTTGCGGCTCATCGGATGTTACTTGTTGCTGCGTAGAGCAAGTCTGCCAACACTACTCAGACCCTCTCCTCGACTGTGGGACCTGTGTAGTGTAGACAATCCCTCTCCTGTACAGACACACACATTGATAGAATCAGAGATATATGTCCTGCAAGGCTCAGTTGCTTGCGGCTCATCGGATGTTACTTGTTGCTGCGTAGAGCAAGTCTGCCAACACTACTCAGACCCTCTCCTCGACTGTGGGACTTGTGTAGTGTAGACAATCCCTCTCCTGTACAGACACACACATTGATAGAATCAGAGATATATGTCCTGCAAGGCTCAGTTGCTTGCGGCTCATCGGATGTTACTTGTTGCTGCGTAGAGCCAGTCTGCCAACACTACTCAGACCCTCTCCTCGACTGTGGGACCTGTGTAGTGTCGACAATCCCTCTCCTGTACAGACACACACATTGATAGAATCAGAGATATATGTCCTGCAAGGCTCAGTTGCTTGCGGCTCATCGGATGTTACTTGTTGCTGCGTAGAGCCAGTCTGCCAACACTACTGAGACCCTCTCCTCGACTGTGGGACCTGTGTAGTGTCGACAATCCCTCTCCTGTACAGACACACACATTGATAGAATCAGAGATATATGTCCTGCAAGGCTCAGTTGCTTGCGGCTCATTGGATGTTACTTGTTGCTGCGTAGAGCAAGTCTGCCAACACTACTGAGACCCTCTCCTCGACTGTGGGACTTGTGTAGTGTAGACAATCCCTCTCCTGTACAGACACACACATTGATAGAATCAGAGATATATGTCCTGCAAGGCTCAGTTGCTTGCGGCTCATCGGATGTTACTTGTTGCTGCGTAGAGCAAGTCTGCCAACACTACTCAGACCCTCTCCTCGACTGTGGACTTGTGTAGTGTAGACAATCCCTCTCCTGTACAGACACACACATTGATAGAATCAGAGATATATGTCCTGCAAGGCTCAGTTGCTTGCGGCTCATCGGATGTTACTTGTTGCTGCGTAGAGCAAGTCTGCCAACACTACTCAGACCCTCTCCTCGACTGTGGGACCTGTGTAGTGTCGACAATCCCTCTCCTGTACAGACACACACATTGATAGAATCAGAGATATATGTCCTGCAAGGCTCAGTTGCTTGCGGCTCATCGGATGTTACTTGTTGCTGCGTAGAGCAAGTCTGCCAACACTACTCAGACCCTCTCCTCGACTGTGGGACTTGTGTAGTGTAGACAATCCCTCTCCTGTACAGACACACACATTGATAGAATCAGAGATATATGTCCTGCAAGGCTCAGTTGCTTGCGGCTCATCGGATGTTACTTGTTGCTGCGTAGAGCAAGTCTGCCAACACTACTCAGACCCTCTCCTCGACTGTGGGACCTGTGTAGTGTAGACAATCCCTCTCCTGTACAGACACACACATTGATAGAATCAGAGATATATGTCCTGCAAGGCTCAGTTGCTTGCGGCTCATCGGATGTTACTTGTTGCTGCGTAGAGCAAGTCTGCCAACACTACTCAGACCCTCTCCTCGACTGTGGGACTTGTGTAGTGTAGACAATCCCTCTCCTGTACAGACACACACATTGATAGAATCAGAGATATATGTCCTGCAAGGCTCAGTTGCTTGCGGCTCATCGGATGTTACTTGTTGCTGCGTAGAGCCAGTCTGCCAACACTACTCAGACCCTCTCCTCGACTGTGGGACCTGTGTAGTGTAGACAATCCCTCTCCTGTACAGACACACACATTGATAGAATCTGAGATATACGTCCTGCAAGGCTCAGTCGCTTGCGGCTCATCAGATGTTACTTGTTGCTGCGTAGAGCCAGTCTGCCAACACTACTCAGACCCTCTCCTCGACTGTGGGACCTGTGTAGTGTCGACAATCCCTCTCCTGTACAGACACACACATTGATAGAATCAGAGATATATGTCCTGCAAGGCTCAGTTGCTTGCGGCTCATCGGATGTTACTTGTTGCTGCGTAGAGCAAGTCTGCCAACACTACTCAGACCCTCTCCTCGACTGTGGGACCTGTGTAGTGTCGACAATCCCTCTCCTGTACAGACACACACATTGATAGAATCAGAGATATATGTCCTGCAAGGCTCAGTTGCTTGCGGCTCATCGGATGTTACTTGTTGCTGCGTAGAGCAAGTCTGCCAACACTACTCAGACCCTCTCCTCGACTGTGGGACTTGTGTAGTGTAGACAATCCCTCTCCTGTACAGACACACACATTGATAGAATCAGAGATATATGTCCTGCAAGGGTCAGTTGCTTGCGGCTCATTGGATGTCAATTGTCAATTGTGTGTGTAGTGTAGACAATCCCTCTGCTGTACAGACAGACCAATATCTAAATCTACCAATAAAAAAGTGATTAATGTCATGTGTACACTGAATGAGTGATGAGACCTGCAACAAGTGAAGGTTGGAGGTTTGAATCAATCTCAACCAGATAATAAATTTGATGAAACTATCACTGAGTGAAACCCTTGACTTTTAGATATCTCATCTACATGGATCAGCCGTCCCAATTTTTTTTATTAACATAATGTAGTTGAATATTCCATTCACAGAATGACTTAGTGTTTACAAATTAAATTTTTCCCCTTTTTTGCTAATGTGATAGTGAAAGTGGATGTTAAGGATGCTTTAACTTACAATAAGTTGTAATACCAGTTTGGCGTGGTTAAAAGGTCCGCATATTTGACAGAAATCAGTATTTTATATCAGTCCTATCTGTTGATGGCTCAATTGAACCTGGTCTAATTTGATTTTTAAAACTGACAACAACTTTAACAGATAGGGTGGAATGTCAAGTTAAGTAGTCAAAGGTTGAACTATAAAACATTCAAGTTTTAGGCAATAAATTATAGAAAATAGTTTTCTAAGAGTCAAACTTTCGATCTACAATATAAAAAATTATATAAATTTAGTAAATAATAAATTTGGTAATAGAATTTAAAAACAGTATTTAAAATAAAAGTTCATTGACATACCTCTGCTGAGACTGCGCCGCATAACACCAGCATCTGGCGCTGTCATGTTGCGAAGAGCTCTACCGCGCCGGTCTTGAATGAGTTTATTAGCCTTTACAAATATTCCGTGTTTTGGCCGAGCCTCAAAATACCTCACACCCTGGACAGTTCCATCATGCTTGCCTGTATAAAAAAAAAAACATTTATTACATTAGGTTGTTAGTGTATGTCAACACAGCTTTTAGCAGATGCATTGACTAAAATGACTGAATAAAACTAATTGAAAACACTTAGGATACAAGGAAAAAATTTATATTTTTTTATTTGTGACTTAAATGTGTTATAACTGGTGATGTGAGGTTACCAAAATTATCAATTGTTCTCAATACCGATACCAGAAAAATCTATTCTCGATACAATACCATTTTTAAATTGTTTTGTCAAATTTTCTGAATGGATTGATTATACTTAGGGGTCTGCGGATCAGAGTATTTTGGTTTGCGTCCGGTCGGGTTGGGCCGATAATGCCTACAGCTTTACATAAGAATGATTTTTTATATGGCCTAAAATAGTAATAGGCTAAGCAACATGACAAGTGGAGAACTTATTGAAGAAAATATGTTGTGTAAACTGATTTACTATAAAACTCAAAAACAATAATTAACACACACATTGTTTATGGTATAACATAACTAACTAGCTGTGTGCCCGTTCTACACACGGGGATAGTGTAGTCAGTTGAAGTCACTGGTTAAAATACTACCTCAACCTCACCATTGAACACTTTATTCTGGTTAACATTTTCATTAACAAAGGTGCTCTTGTCTTTTTTGTGAAACACTGAGAAATAAAGACATTAATGCGTCACCAACAGACATACACACAAAAATGCAGAATTTAATTAAGTAAGGAATTTGCTACGGTTTAACCATAGCAAAGTACATACGGTATAAAATTAGTAAGCACCGTCAATGAGTAGAAACCTAATTTTTGCAAGCTATTGGTGACAATGATTTAAAAAATGTAAGTTTCCCAGCCCTAAACAACACTGATTCAAGGTCTTTTTCCCGGTTATCAAAACTCAAGAACAATTTGATACACAAAGAATCTCCGGTTCCTGACCTGGATGATGCTTAGTTATTTAATTTGGTACTTGAGTATTAAACGGATGCCACCATTACGAAACGCGCCGCGGCACTTATAGAGGGTTAAATTGTTATAGATGTTGTAGTAGAACTATTCTAGTATTGTTGTGAGTCGAGCGTTATCAGATGAGTCATGTGTCTACTCGCAGAATCCCCTCCAAGTAGGGGGGTCAGGGTCGTTGACCGGAGCGCGCGCCATTACCTGTCATCGCCTGTCACTGTGTCTGGTCAGCTATATCAGTTATAAAATTAAACTATCATAACCTAACCTAACCAACCAAACTTGCTGATAGTGAAAACATCGAATGAAGGTTTACTAATAATCAGTATTATCATAGCTAAGTTAAGAAACTGTAGGTTAGGTGGCCTCCGTTTAATACTCAAGTACCTTTAATTTAATTTACGGTTACACATTATTGCACTTGCGATTAATTAAATCCGTTATGGAAAGAAAAACTTTTTAAAATTCATATTTGGCCGATATTGTATTGTGTTTTGTATATTAACGACGCCACTAAGGCTGAACGTCTGATGATGGCATAGATATGCTGAAACGGCCGTAACAATGTTACAACTTCTATGAGCTGATTGACGAAGGTAACCTTATTTATTGATTTAAAAACTTTTTAAATCTCACTTGGTTTGGATTTTCTTTCAAAATGTGATTGGAAATGGTTGTGGTATTTGTAAACAACAGAATGTAAACATATCAGTGACAGCTGAAAAAATTAACCTTGATCCAAACTAACAGCTGTTTGTTATTTCATAGATGACGTATGTGATAAACATTAGGAAAAAACTTGGGAAACTGGGAAAAAACCACCAAATTGGGTTTTTGAACAACCGTCATTTTATTTAAAAAGTAGTGAGGCCATATTTTAATGGCTAAAGACACTCTCGCCAATCCTGTAAATACATTAAAATGATTTGAATCTTGATAGGTACTCTCGTTTTTCAGGAGAAGGCCGCGTAAAATGCCTTCTGGGCCGAGAAGGACAGACGGAAATTGAGATAAGACTTGTTTCGGCTACTTTAACATAAAAATAACACAAAAAATATAATTCTGAGCAATGTACAGACAAAACTCTAATTTTATTTATATAAATTAGTAAGGACTGTAAATATTGCATATCATGTCATACTACTAGACTACTGTATAGATAGATCTACTGCAAGAGATTAAAATCTAAAAACATCTGATGATAACTAATAAATGAAAAGAATTAAAAATCCATAAACTCAAGTCAAACAAATCACGGACTGTCATGGAAATGCCATCGTCGTTTTGCGCGTTCGTGGCAATCGTGCTAAAATCCGATTGCGTGGCACTCGGGGATGTTAGTGGGGTATGGATATTGGAACCGACTTTTGACGATTGATTCTCGATACCAATATCAACGGCCAAGTATCCAAGTATCGGTAGTTTCGAGAATCAACACATCCCTAGTTAGCTATAAGAGCACTGTACTTGCAGAATATTAATTTGGCTCTAGAGTACTCCTCAAATATATATTTCAAACATTAATACTTGAAGTCTAATGATGAGCAAAAATAAGAAGAGAAGAGAGCTAAATACAGAAATAATTTACCCATGGGAGCATCCAGGTCTACTCCAATCCATGTTCCAGGGGCAAATTGTGTTGGGCCAACAAAAGCTATTACTCCAGATGTGTTAGAGGGTCTAATCAACACACTTTCTCCTGTAGTAACCCACTCAGGTATTGGCTCTTCCCTGGTTGTAATCTTAAGCTCACTTTCATCTGAAAAAACACATATTAAAATTGTGTTAAAATTGATATACCACTCGCTTATAGAATGCCATATTGGCTACGGAATCAAAATTTATGGTGGGACAGCACAAAAAAAATTTGGAAAAGGTTTTTAAACTACAAAAACAGGCCATTAGAGTTATTGAAAAATTTAAGGATAAGAAGTCTGTGAAAAAGTACTTTAAAGAAATGAAAATTTTTACAGTGTATGGTTTGTATATTTTTAAAACTATTCGGCATGTTTGTAAAAAAGACACTGAAGTATCCCATAAATACAATACAAAGTAGAAAAATCTTAGTGTAAAAAGTCATCATCGGCTGAAACTTTCAAAAATGAAGCCTTTGTATATCGGCAATTTATTCATAAGAAGTTTGCCTGCCTTAAAAAAAAGATCAAAACAAACCCAATTTTTGGAAGAAGCTAAAATCATTCTTATTTATCTGGGTCCCTATAGTATAGATGAGTTTCTAAATAAAAAATGAATTAGCTGTCCATTCTAAAATAATTGTCAAATTTATGGTTATTCATGTATATAAAATGTTTAAAGTGAATAAAGATAATTTGATTTGATATATTACTGAAGCACTAGGTCTTAGGTGGGTCGCTGGGTCGCTGCATTATGACTTATGTAAAATCACTTAGTGTATGGCAGGATTTAAACCTCGTAAACCAAAGTCCCACACTCTACCAATAGACCAGCTCTCCCAACTCCCCCACAGTGGAAGAAACACATTACTATCACAACTTTTAGCGATGTGTTGGTAGAGCTAGCTTAGCAGCTTAGCTATTACTCCAGATGTGTTGGTACAATTGGTACGAATGAAAAGGGTAAATTCAGATAACAAGTATTGTTCACGTAGATTCTTGTTGTGCCTCAAGTGGGGAAAAATGCAAGATGTCTCGATCAAACAAATTTTAGTAAGAATTAACTAATTCAATTCAATTCAAAGATATTCTAGGGATGGACGGGATTGAATTTTTAGTACGGGACGGGATTTTTTCCTGTCCTTAAAAAGAAAGTCTTGAGTATTGCAGTTACCAAAAAAGACAAAAAAATCTATTTTTACCATTTGTGGCACTGATCTCTATCAAAACCAAAAAATGGGTAGAAGTTTACAGTTATAAAAACTTGTGACTCGCGGTCAAAGTGCAATCGTCGAAATGACTCCGCAGTCACGGAGTGATCGTCGGTATGGCTCGCCTTAAATGACCTTAAACACTGAAAAATTCCTCAAAACTGTATAGCGCTTTGGTCGCAATAAATATTTTTAATTTCCTTTCAAAGCGTTTAAAACTCTTTTCAGATTTTATGATTTCAGGAATGTAGTTATAATATTTTATCTCAGGAACAGTTTGATTTTTGTTTGAAATTGCTTTTTTAGAAATATTAATTTGAATTTTCCCGATTTCTTGTATTATATGTCTGAATATTTCGTTGTCTTGGTAAAGTCTCACTGTTCTATAAAAATAAAGACTAAAGACAGTCATAATTTTCAGATTACAAAAATGATCTCTACAATGATCTGATCATCATCAGGAAGCTTAAGCATAGTCCTAGTTGCAACTTTTTGAAAACGAAGGATTCCGATTCTTTGTAGATTAATAATTGATATTGTGCCATAAAAGCTCTATACCATAAAGAATGTGTGAGTGAATTAACGAATAATAATCTGATTTTAATGAGTCCAAATTACAAAAAGAGGCCAGTCTTCTCAATGCAAAATTACCTGAACTAATTTTAAAACATACTTTCTCAACATGTTTTGTCCAGTTAAGAGTGTGATCTAATTGTAGGCCCAAAAAAGTAGTATTATCAGAATGTTGAAGCTGCACACTATCTGAATGATTTAATTTAGAAATATCTTAAAACTTAAAATTGATTATCGTGGTTTTATTTTTATTCAATAGGAAGTTGAGATTACATAGTTCATCATTAACTTGACCAATTTCTTGTTGAGACTCTGCCAAGACATCATAATCAACAGTGTTTAAACATAATCACATCTCTTAAGTTAATAATTTCATGGTACACAAATGTGTTTTTAAGAGGCATAAATGGTTTTTAGAAGATTGGGATAAAGTAGAAATTGATTCTGCAACCACTACACCAGTTGGAATATGGAGAGGCGTTGTCAGGAAACACAATGAACTGTTTGATCTTGAAGCTCATTTCAAACAGCTACTAGGAATCAGTCACTTTGCTAAAGATTTGCCGATTTTTTCTATGCCAGTGGCATTACAAAAGAAAGGTCACAAGAGGAAAAACGTTTAGTTTATTCTCCTTGGTGTAATATGTAAATGTATGTGTAATATGTAATATATAATATGTAATATTTTTTTAATATTTACTTGGTTTACACAAATTTATCTTTAGAACTCATCTTACTGCATGGGCCAATGAAACTCAAACTGTTATACACAAAAAGTCTACAAGTGAAAGTAATATATATTTACAAAACGCAATTAAGTCGCCCAACAAATTAACTTATCATCTGATGCAACAACAAATACCTTCTGTATGTGTATCTGAGGACAACTCTCCATTAACTGACTGCTGCAGTTTCAGAGCTGCTTTACTGTCAGACACCGGGGTCCTTGCTAGAGGGAAAGAGGCGCGAACTGCTGCGTTTTGTGCCCGGCTGGAACTCTTCCTGCGTCGTACCACCTAAAGGAAACTTCAGATGTAAAAATGCACAGAGCTGTTAACTTGAGCATTAACTGAATATTAGTCAAATAACAAAAATATCTTTAGTTAGTAGCAATAATCCATTTATGGATAGACAGAGAAATTTATGTCGAGCATATGAAGTTGAAACCATAGTTCAATGCCATACTGCATGATGGAATAAAACATTGCATAATATACAGTAAGTTTAATTTTCAAAGCAATTATATTCCTTAAAACATACCTTTGAAAATAGGCTGTATTTCAACCCCTTTAGTATCATGTGGTTTCCAGGTTAAATTTGTTTCAATATTTAAGCCTAAGAACTTTGTATGTTCAACAAAAGATAAAGTATTGCTTTGATAGCGTAATTCAAAAGTTTGATTCTCTCTATTTTAGATTGTTTGAAACCTGTGTTTTAGAACTAATGAGTTGCAGCCTATTTACTGTAAACCAATTGGACAAATCTATGAGTGAGCGGTTGAGTTCTAATTTTAGATTGGGTATATCTTTTGCTTTAACTATGGCTGTAGTGTCATGAGCATATAATATGAGGCTAGAAGATACATTTTGAGGTATATCATAAAAAAAGACCTAATATCGAGCCTTGTGGGACATGGGACACCACATTCAACTTTGTGTCGATTTGAGATAAATTTTTTGCTATTTTTTATAATTGATGTTATTTGTTTCCTGTTAGTTAAATCAGAATCAATCCAAGACAAAACCATGCCAGAAAATGAATAATGTTGAAGTTTGCTCATTAAAACGTCATCATTGAATTTTCTCCGTTACCAATACGTACACCGTACACAAACACTTTGATATACTAAATTATTTGGTTTTTTTTAAGCTCTTTAAAAAATATTGGGAAATTTGGTGTTTTGAGGGTCAAAAATGAAACAAACCTTTTTTTACCCCATAAAACCCCCCTTAAAACCCCGGTAATATGGTAATAGCTACTTCCCTATAGGGAAATTTGCTAAAAACAAAGACACCCATCAATGTTTGTGTAGGTGGTTTTTTCCAGGTTCGCATGGGTTTGTTTATTGTTCTTACAGTAGAACCTCGATAACAAGACTCTCAAGGGGATTTAAATAAGACTTGTTATCAAGGTTGACTTATTATCGAGGTTTGCAACAACATGTGATAAGGGCTAAAATAAAATTCAAGGGGATTAGAAAATGACACTTGTTAAAAAGGGTGACTTGTTATCGAGGGTCTTGTTATCAAGGTTCCACTGTATAAGGTTTTTCAATTTCTCTACTGAGGATGGAGTCAGATTTTAAATCCGGAAATATTGTAAAACCTTTTGTCTTTTCCCAAATTTTGATAGAAAATGTCCACAATAATAAGGTTGCACAATTGAAAGCATGGCAACTCTCTACCAAAAGCATGAGCCATACCAGCCTAAGACTGGTTGAATAGGCCACACTATTCACTTGGAGAGCCTCTTTACCAAACTCATATAGATTAACTAGCGACTTATCTTAATACAATCAAGCTGAATAAAATTGGTCAAAAACGGATTATTCAAGTAAAAAAATTCAAGTTTATTTTATACCTCTATATATCATAATTTGTCATTTCAATGATCTAACCTTGCCAGGAGGCAGTGCGGGGGTGTTAGCCTCGCCAGCAGAGTCGTCGTCTGCTGAGTGAGTGTCTCCATTGGTGGGGCCAGTTGAGGCAGCTGCAGGTGTTGCGGGGACTCTAGGCTCCAAGTCTGGTGTCTCCACGCTCATACTGCGCAGAGAAGCGACATCGTCGTTTGTCAGGTTAGAAGATGACACTGCTTCTGATCCGTATCCGCTGGTAGAAAACAGAGTAGACAAATAAACAGAAGGTATTACAATGTCAGTGAATGCAGGTGTAATTAAAGTGTTCTAGATTGAACTATATTATAATACCTTAAGAACCATATTTAACCGGTATATAGTGACGCAGGGGCCCCATAATTTCCCGCATCTGGGACATTTTCCCACCAGCGGGCAAACCTGGACATACAAAGTGTGTGTTGTACCTGGACGGCAGTCACTGTGAGGAGCTAGGAGTCGTCGGTTGAGCAGGGTGTCGCAACAACGGATAGCGGGTGTGTTGGGGCCACCAAGACCAGACGCCTCTTTAGGGTGTTACTTGTATACTTAACTCGTATTACTGGTGGATAATGTGTGAATGAATAATAAATTATAAATTGACCGCTTGTCCTCGATAAATGTTGAAAGAAATAACTGATATTAGTGAATAACGATTTAAGTACTACTTGGTTGCTGCCCATTTAACAATAATGTTTAGTGATCATGTTTCCTGAATTACAAAATCCCACGCAAGATCACTCCACCTACCTGATGAGTTGTATTTCAGGCTGTTGAAAAGAATAATATATGTGGCCAAAACAGTGTCACATAAATGTTCAGATGTTAATTGCTCTAAAGTGTCTTGGACTGAGGCAATAATCGCCCCCGTTAATTTATGACTTTCACATTAAGACAATAATGTATTTTAAGCCAAATGTGAATGGTGGTGAGTGAGAATGATCTGTTCTACTTTGCTGACTAAGATCAACTGTTTTTAAGCCACGACCATTTTATTAATCCAATTTTTAACAAGTAGGCCTATAGCTAGGTCCAGTTTCAAATCATCTAAAAGCTATTGCATTTTTTCAGTATTCAACTAGGGATCATTACCTGGACGTAGTGCTTGGTGTGCCAGTCTTGTAGTCTACGATGGAGTCAAGAGTGCGGGAACTAGACATCAGAGGCTTCTCTGGCAGCCTGGTCTGTTCACCCTGTGTGCAACATTTACTTGTTATGCAAAACCAGGGCCGGATTTCCCAATAGGCCCGGGCCTATGGGCGCATGGTCCCAGAGGGCGCACGGCCGAGAGTAATTTTTTTTATACCTAGGCTCTTTAAAATAAAAAGTCATAGTTGATAAAAAAAAACTCCAAAGCATTGTGATTCTGAATTTCATAAGAAGAAATAATTGTCAGGAAATGTAATCTATTTTCAGAATCACGCATCAATTTCATTACAAAATTGGTAAAGATAAAATAACATTGGTTATACGGGAGTAGGCTCTAGTTATGTTGACGATGACGGGCTCGGTACTACTGGTCAGATTGATTAGGGGCGCATGCGTGCTAGACATCGTTACCACTCTCACCTCAAAAGTTAAGTCTTTTGATTAGTTTACAACAATCTGCAGGATCAAGTTAAAATATATAATAAGTTGTGTTGAATATTAAAACGACGATGTATTTACCTTTAAAATTAACGAAAACATATTAATCTTAGTTTGCATTAGATTTTAGAAAAATTCAAAACACTCCAAAACACAAACATCAGTATGCCTAATGCTGTAATTTTCTCCTCAGACCTAAGTAAGGTCGGTACGGTTGGCCGGAATATTGCTCTGTTTTGCTTTGGAATTGGAAACCACTCTGCATATTTAATCTATATGCAGTACGACCATGGATTAAATATTACTCAAGTCGACTTTTTATGACATTGCTAATTCAAAATTGTTTCATGTCTAGTTCATGTTGGTGACACTGGTTGTTAGTTTTGATGTAATTTTGTTTACATTATTTTAGGGTAAGTTCTATGATGTTTGTTTCAATTTCTAGTAAAATAAACAGGAGACGACCTATTTTTAATCATTATATCGTTTTGTTTTGGATAAACTAGGTTTAAACATAGATAAAACATACTCCTTAAACAAAATAACAAGAATTGTTTTCAGCTAATCCAAAATGATGACAAATCTACTAGAGGAGCAGGTTTAATCTATGGTATGACACACTGTATGGAGTTCATGTTTTTTGGGCCTGGAATTGGAATCAATGGCCATGTTTTTTTTATTTTTTTTTTGCAGGAATGCTCGGGTGGTTGAGTTTTTTGTTTCAGTCCCACCACGGCCACAAACGTGAGCATTTATTAAAAGCATAAAATTGCTAAAAGTGTTTAAGACGGCATTTTGTTAAGGCTAATTAAGTCAATTATTCTTAAAAAAAACTTGCTCTGATTCCAAAGAGGAGTGTTATTCAAGCAGTTAACTTAAGCCTATGGGAATTATATAGTTTTTAATAAAGGTTTGAAGAAATGTGACCAGACTAGGGGGCGGAAAATTAATTGGGCCTAGGGGCGCAAAAATTCTAAATCCGGCCCTGTGCAAAACTGCACTAAGGAATTTACTACTACTATGCCATCTTCCATTCTGAGTGTTAGATAACTATTGAGATGCCATTGACTATGAACTAAAATCCCATTGTCAAGTTTTGAAATTCAGTTTTGGATTAGAAATCTGATGAGTTGAGCCACTGAGTGTGCTTAGTTGACTGATTTGATTTCTGATTTCCAATATTTCAACCTAGCCAAATTGAAACAAACTTATTGTAAGCTGTTGGTCTTGTATAACTTTCGAGCGTGGTTTTGTTTGTGATCAGGACCATTTTCCTGCATCCGCAAACACTGGAGACCTGTTGACAACTAGACAGTGTTGCTACTTGTTTAACTCTTGTGGAACTATATCTACAAACACTGTAATGAGAATGGAATTTGCATCCCATATAGTTCTTATATTGGTTAACATAGAATTTAAACATTTTCTTGCTCTCATCCGAGCTCATTGGGCACTGTTCCTGTTCTCTGCAATGCCTAGCCATTACGTAACTGCATAAAAAGAGTAAATAGAATGAACTCTCTAGAAAAACCTATACGAATTGAAAGTAACTAGAATGTTTGTTTCAGATACAAATTTAATCTACTCTCTAAATAAGTCATATGTTGGGACAAAATATCTGTTTTATACAGCCTTTTATTGTGTATCTATCAGGCCTGAGTCTGGACTTTTTTCTGTAATGCATTAACATATACTAGATAACCTGTTGCTCGAAATCGAGCAAAACTACAACTTGTATAAAAAAATAAACAAAAAACATAAACAGCAAGACCTTAATCAAAGAGTCACTCTAAAATAATTTATATGACTGATTATAGAAATTTAAAAATATTATGATGTAAAAAAATATAAAAGCAATCCACAATATTTAAATTTACATTCACTCTCATACTGCTTTGGTTATCTCTTATGAATAGTAGGCGGGTGCACTCTATGAGCACGTAGATGTCAACCACACACTGTAATGTGAGCTTTTGACCAAATGTAGCTCAATTCCTCTCTTGACGCCAACCATCGCTACGACGATTGTCGTACTTAAGTCCTGCAGTCTGTGGTTAACCTTAAAAACTATTTCAAACTACGTCCATATATTTGTAAACAAAGGGAAATTAGTTTAATCAAATGTCAACAGATGGTGCCGCCTTCCAAACTTTAGCCCTTAACTGTACTTAAGTGATGCCCTTTCTTAATATTCTGAGACGTATTTGCACATCTACATGAAAATACCTTTAATTTGACACCTCAAACGTTAAAATCCATCAAGCGGTTATCGAGCTATGACTGTGAAAAGAAAACTGCTTGCGTATTAATATATAGATTTAGCGAGGACTTGCTGTGTAACTCACCGAGTCTATTTCACCAAACTTGAGAGGTGGTGGTAGTGTGGAGGGAGGTTGAGAAGGGGCCTCATCCTCACTGCCACCCTCCTCCTCTTGTATCAGACTACTATGAGTCTGCTCCTCATGTAAAGTGGTCATCCGCAGACCCAGCTTGGTGTTGGGAGACGCTGCATACAAAACACAGTCACAATATTACAAAGCATCAGTGAAACTGTATGGATGTATTAATTGATTACAAGTTTTTCTGATTGACGCAATTTGAATCTGGGACCTTAGGGACCAAAGTCCTTGCTCTACCACAAGACCAGTTCGCAGGGATTCACAGGGATTAGGACGTTGATATTTCATATAGGAATGTGAACGACCACAAACTGTTTAACTGACCTGTAAATAACAACCTATTTTGAAGTATAGAATTTCATGAGCATTTAAAGGTTTCTAAACGGATTTGTACTTGAATTGCCAAAAAAAGGATTATGGTACTGTATTATCAATTCAAGGTTTGGAATCAAGTTCCTCCTAAAGACAAAGCGAGTGAGTTTAAATCTGACATCAGCAAGATGTTGTTCACTTCATCAACGATTATTTTGCTTAGTCTTGTCTTAGAAATAAAAAAAAAAACATAGCGCTGATGTCAGATTTTAACTAGCTTGCTCTGAGGAAACCTGACCCGATGGAAGACCTCCTGGACAGTAATTTATGGACAACCGTCGTATTTTATTTTGATACTTATATAGACAAAAACAGTTTTTCAACAACACTGTAAATAACAGTCAATTTTAAATAAATATGCTAATAGCTCATGAGCACTGACACCGTTTTTTAATGAATTTGTAGTAGAATTGCCTAAAATGTAGAGTTTAGGTTGGTAAGAAGAAATGTTTATAAGCTTTTCACACCTCTCTAGCACGTATTGATGGGACATGTTATAATGAGCCAAATTTAGAAAGTTATTTAGGCCATTTTAATTTTACATAACATTACACTTTTTAATAATGGATTCAAAAACCCACAATCGTAACTTATACTATAATAACTAGGGATGTGTCGATTCTTGATACCGATTCTCAATTTGTGGTGTAAGATGCATCAAATCGCAATTCGATTCAGCATGCATTAAAATCCTGATGCATTGATTTCTCCCCAATGCATATATAAAACTAATTTAGCCCTCCGAAATGAGTTTTAGGTAGGGATGTGTCAATTATCGATACCACCGATACTTAGAAATTGGTATTGGTATAAAAAATCGATTGCCAAAAAAACGATTCCGATACCGACACCCGACGGGATAGATATTTGATTTTAGCATTAATATTAATTTATTTATTTGATAGCTATTAGTTTTGTAATCACGGCTAACAACTTTAGTAGCCAACTTAGAACTATTTAGTTCAAAAATGCTACAGTGTCTTCGTTTAGCTTCAGCTGTTCTCTCTGCAGATGATATTGCACAACACAATCTACATTTCAAGATGTCAGACACTCAGAATTCAGTCTCAGACAACCAGCGCACGAATGTCCTGCCAACACGAAATTATACTAAAAAATTTATGTATCAATAAGTCAGACCTTTAGATGTATTATTTTTATTTTTAGTACAAAATAAATAACCTAAACACGTTGAAATGTTCAGTTTCATCCCTGCATTATGCATCATTAGAAAAATTAGATTCAACTTCAACATCGTCGACTGTCGTACTCGTAGAGTTAGGTTTTGTCAATTGCGACAAAAAGTAGGTATTTTATCTGTACTATCTACCTAGTTAAAGAGTTTAGTTTTAAGTGCTACTATAACATAGTGCATTGATTAAAAAACATACGCATAGTCCATGTCGATTTTATAATATTATAATGAATGGTGAATGTTGACAATCTAAGATAAATCGCCTACTTTTAAGTATGTAACAAGAGTTCTCATTGGTCGAGAGGCGACGCTGCACTGCCATGTCAGCCAAAAGCGACGTTCGTGTTTCAAGGGAGTAAATGACGATTGGATTGCTTTGACGCAGTTTGAGGTAGTTTTTTGTGTGTCTATTGTGGTTCTCGATAAATATCGAGAACCGATATGTAGGATGTGTTTGTTTATAAAGAGTATAAAATAAGGTTACAAGTTTAAAACCGTTTGATTTTCTTGTGTCTACCAAAGACCTAGATTCGTCGTTCAATTAACCTTGAGCCATGGCTTTATAATATTGTAATAAAAACATCGATTGTTCCGATCCATCGTTGCCACCCCTTCACGGAGGTTATAGTGACGTCGAACATAAGGGCCAGGCCGGCGGCTGTTCACAGTGAATCCACTCTGCCCAGCCTTGTTCTTGATATCAATGGAACATACCTAAACACTTTTGTTACTAATTAAAACTATGGAGTTTTTGGTAAAAGCACCCGACGAAATATATTTTGCTGCACAGTGCACACGAATATTTTTACACTGTAGGCTGTTATTTTTTAAAGAAAAATTTGTCACCTAGTTGCACATTATTTTATTGAAATTAATTGTATCAAACATGCAGTCTTTTCTCCTTTATTAAAGAGATTTAAGTCCCAAAACATAATCTTTCTTTTCTTGTAGGCTAAAAGTAAAACATATCTATAGCCATAATCAACAGCTAAGTTTATATCGAGAATCGATAAATTTTGGTATGGACACTTCAATAACATAAATACATAAAACAATAACCTAAACTACAAACTTGAAAGGTCAGAACAACGTCAAGAATTTGTCTTATACACTATATTAAACCTATTTAATTATCATAACTAAATACAAGGAAACAAAAAAATAACTTTTACACAGAAACCATAACTTGAACATAGGGAATAATAAAAACAATAGGACACAAGCAACTAAATGGATTGTCTTCCATCAATACACCACAACTTTTTGGCTATCCATAAAATAGCCATCACAGACGAATAATCTCTTAAATATATAATATGTGTTCAACTAGATTTGATAAGTCAAACAATTAATCAGTTTAAAATAACAGATAGCAAAAAGTGGTGTTGAATCGAGGATAACTGCAAAAAAACTTTTAACGAAAGAAAATAGGTGTACGGCCTACGACCAAAAGGATAACAAAACCTAGAACAAAAGATGAAAACAAATGAAAGTCAGATGAAACAAAAGAACAGGAACAGCAAAGAGAAGAACAAGAACATACGTTTGGAGCCGGGCTGTAGCCTCAGAGAGTTCAAGTTGAGGTTCAGATTGAGGAATGTTGGACGAGCTGAAAGACAATTGACACCGTCAACAAACACAAACATTAACAGAACACTAACACAGAACCTAATGTTTAAATAACCCTATTTAACAAACAGAGGTAAACTTGACGGCAGACATATATATGTATTTATTCTTGAAATTTGTATATTTGACATTTCCGTGAAAGGTTTAAGGGAGGGAAGGCTGGATAAAAAAGAAACACATTTACACATAGGCCTAACAATAACAGCATCTTTCCCACATCCAAAAGGTAGTTTCATTCAACTCCTAACTGTATAAAAACTTTATAAAAAACTGTTACCTTGTTTGGTGCATGTTTATTCATGTGAGAGTTATCATTTAATAGTTCTATAGTGAACAATATTAAAATGACTGGATTGTGTTTTAGAAATTTTACAACAAAAATCAATAACATTTCTGTTTCTACATCACTTACAAGATTTTCAATGAACTTGAGGACCCTATAGCTTGAATGAGTTTGACAAAGAATTTTTAACTAATCATAGCAATTATAATTAGTTTTCCTACAGTTACATAACAATGTACATGTTCTCTCACTGATTTGAGAAAGCAAAGTAGCCAATTCGCTCATCAGTGAGACAATGTTAACATTGTCTCACTCTAATTACTTTGTCTCACTCGCTCCAGATTTGCAACGTGAAGCCACGAAATAGTGAGCGTGTAACATGCAGACAAGGTCGTATGCGCGCGAAATACGTTCGCAGCACTGGCTGTAAATCAGCTGGTCAGCTGTTGTACTGTTGTATCATTAAATGTCATTTTAAAAGTTCACTTCTGTGTAAAAATATGTCACGTTTCTTTACCAATTTATTTGTTTTATGGTAACTGTAGGAAAAATATAATGTGCAACTCGAGTGCAAATGCAAATTGCCTCGCTCGAGAAACCATTCCTCACTCGCCTACGGCTCGTGAGTAAGTATTTCTCTCGAGTGAGACAATTGCTCCCTTTGCTCACTAGTTGCACAAATAACTATTTAACAATATGGTTAGACCCAACAACAAATTGTGTTTCGTTAAAGTTTTATTCGTAGACTACATAATTGTTATTGTTCAAAGTGTTATGAGAAACTTTATGAATTATGTAGGACAATATTTATGTTATGACCTGTTTGGCACAAACAATTTAAAAGTGACTGGGGGTGGGCAGTTCTCTAAACTGGTGGGATCTGTGGGGCTTTATGTTCAGGCTGGAAATAAACTTTGGATTAAGCTCTGTTGGGTCATTTATGTTAGAGGTAAGGTAGTGATTCAATTTTCTATAGCAGAAAACACCTGCAAATATTGCACGACAAAAAATTCACGGTAGCAGGAGATAGATAGACTTGGCCACTCAACTACGGAAGATGTTCGCTGTAATCACAGGAAACATTCACACCATGTGGTCTCTTACAATTTCACCTCAATAATGGGAGATGTTTACAACTGTTTTGCTGCCAGTGCCTGAGTAGTTCTTGAATTATCCAAGATCGCAAGAGTCATTCATGATTTTGATGTCAATATGTTTTACCCAACCTTAAGTGCCCAAAGTTTTAGCTATGTCTGGCCTTTGACTAAATCATTTATAAGGTTGTTGGTTTTGACTGATTAGTGGTTTACTTTAGTTGACTTAACACATGCTTAAAAAAAATTAGTAGCTTTTAAGTTTGGTTGGCAACAGGAATATAATTCCTTTGGGCTTAGTTCCTTGGGGGTTAGGTTGTCAGTTGTACTAGCCACATTGTTGATGAAATCAGAGCGGAATTGTTTCAACATAAACAAATGGATGGCTGTCTCTGCCATCCATTTTGCAAGCACCACTAACCACCTTTATTTACGTAGCATCTCGGCAGCAACCTTCAAATCTTATTGACCCAGTGCTTACGTAGGGCAGTATCCAACAACTAAAGTGAAATCGGTCTAAGCTGCTGTGGAACTATCGGAGGTCAGTGCAGCTAGTCTTTCCTATCTCGCAAATAGTTGAAATTTTCTCCAGGATTACCCATTACCCATTATATTTTCAAAAAGTAACAACTTTATTCTTAATCTAGCTTATAGAGTAAAGTAGACATCTGAAACTATTTACAGTTTTTAAGTACTTCCAAACACAACATTTTCTGTAGAAACAACTTTTATTAACCTAGTGACTACCTACACCGAATCATTACATTCGTGCAACATAAGGGTGTGCAAACACAACTACTCAAAGCTAAATACAATTTAACGGCTATAGCCCTAGTATTTTTTAAGATCAATCTATTTTCTAATTTACTGATGCTTACAATTGCAAATTATTGAACAACTCAAATTTAAATACAGTTCAATTATTATTTACAACACATCAATTAAGCATGACAAATACCAACAGCTTTAGAAAGCAGCCTGCTAAAACTGTGAGGAGTCTATGAGGGATTTATCTGATTCTCTCTTTTTCAACAAGATAAGGTTGATATACGAGAAATCAGAGTCTGTGTGGTTGTAACGTATAGAGATCAGTTCCGAGATGAGAAAGTTTGTCATTAGAACAAAAAACTTGCTTGTTAAACAAACATTCTAATTTTGTATGTGGTTTGCACACCCCGATTCTACACAATTCACAACTTCTTCTCATATTTGGGGTAACATATTACACACTGTTCACCTCCACAGATCTAGGGAAAAGGGTCAGAGAAATACACAGAGTATAAGTTTACAGAGTTACAGAGAGAAATGTACGTAGAATCACTAGACACAAGGTAGTGGGTAGGGGGGGGGGGGGGGGTTCATGCGCTAACCATGCCCAAGCAGTCGAGCCTAGAAAAAAGGGGTCACAATCAAGCATGTTTCCTCCAAAGTGTATCAAGCAAATGTAGTATGGAAACCTTGATTTCCACTGTTTTTAAGTAAACCGCGAGGCTCATTGGGGTTGATGTGTTTACTTGCTACCTAGTAATGTGAATGCTTAGTAAGTGTGTAATCAAGAATTATGTGAGTTCAGTATTTCAAAACAATCTCTCTTAGTGGAAAATCTTTTAGCTTTAAGTCAGTGTGGTTGAAAACATCAACGTTTCAAGAGAACAGTCTATTACTTCAAAATGATTGACGGTGCATGATGCCATTCCGGACGGGTGTGAATGATCAACCAAGTGAACCCAATCTACACAGAACAGTCACATGCGGACAGAATGTGTCGAAAGCCTATTACCTGACAAAATGGAGCCTGGGTTGATTGGCGCAAAACGGAAAAAAAGAAAACAGAAAGCGACATATCAGATATTTTTCACAATGGAAAACAACCAAAGAGATGTAAAACAAAAACAAGAATCCTGAGATTAAAATTCAAATCTGAAATTCATCGATCGAACAAAAAGAAAAGGAAAAGCAAAATGCAAGTGATTATTGCCTAAAAACAGCAAAGTCTATGTGATTAAAAATATACTAACATCTATACGTGTCGAACCGAAAACGGAACCAGAAAGGAACGAGGCCACTATAATGCATAGATAAATAACGGAAGGAAAAACTGAAAGCTGCCTGCCAAAATGCAAAACTGGCTTTGGAATGCAGTGAAGTCGGAGATAGGGACAATGAAAGCACAAGGGCTGGCTTCTCTTCACCCCAATCTGCAACTTGCGATACACAGCAAGGGTGTCTGCTTGACACTCGTAAACACTTTACTGTAGTTGGAAATTGAATAGCAGGACTAACCTAGTTATAACTTAGTTTAATGTATATTGTTATTTTTTGGGAATTTAAGTTAAGTAAATGGTTATGGTTCTGCAAACATTTTCTCTTACTTATTAGGAAAACATAAGGTACGCTATGTTTTGGGATTTTTTAGTCTTAAAATGCGAAGGATCCTAGAACATGACAAAATTAGTATACAAACTGTGCAACACCAGGAAACAAATGAAAAAATAACAATTTCTTGTTTGCCTTTTCAACTTTGAATGCTGTAAACAATTATTGTTTCCTGTTATTGCGATTCCTAGAATTTTCCAGTTTACGTACTACTCTTATCATGTCCGTTTCTTGTTCTTGTCACATGAAAACTTAAGTCTTGAAACTTCTACTTTATTAATCAGAAATACAAAAAGAACCGCAGCAATCCTGACCCATCAGAAATCTTAATTTGGAAGATAACTCTCGGAGGGACAACATATAACACTGCATGAATTAAAATTTAATAGGTAAGTTAAACTAGTCAATGAGTTATCCTAAATATTGACTTGGTAAACCAACCACGTTTACAAATACTAGTTGGAATATAAAATTGTTCTGGTTTAATATTTAACTATATCAGTAAAATTTGTATTAAAAAAAAATTAAAAATATTTTAACCAATCTAATAATCATAATATACTAAATTGATAATATTTAGTATATTATGAAAGCTAGTTTTACTTGGTGGCAGTGTTTTCCTATTGAAAAATGTTTTTGAATTGTTTAACTATTAACAAATTCTGTTGACTTCAAGTTAACATTACAAACAAACACACTAGGTTATGGAAACTGATTCAGAGGCATCATTACTGAAACTACCTATAAACTAGAATAAAAGTTTCATTAATCTGGCATCAGCATCAGTATTGTTACTCTTTCTGAATCATTAGTTAATATAATGTGTTATTTTGAGTTAAAAATCCTAAACAATATTATTATCTAAATATAGACTGATCTAAAGCTAAAAAATATTATGCAAGTATTATAAAACTAAAATTCTAAAATTCTTTAAACATTTATACACAAAGATCTTTAGCATTTCTGATAATTGGTAGATAATAGACATACTAATAAGAGCATGAAAAATCTATTTCTACTCATCTAATCTACTATTTGCAGCTATATCTATCTATGATTATGATAATTGAATAACGTTAAGATTTTGCATGATCTAATTGCTACAAAAAGTATATGTACTTAATTAAATTAGGATATTTTTGTTTCATATGCCATTAATATATCACAAGTAAATTGGACTAGCAGACACCCTTGTAAGAAAGGGTAGGTAAGAAAAATGCACATTAGGGAAAAACAATGGCATATGAGGTTTAAAACGGTCATGGGTACAGTATCAACTGGCGTTGTCATGGAATGAAATCAATAAAGGGCACTCCAACATTCATAAGTTACTTTTATATTGAAATGATTTTAGCCTGTAAAGAATTTATGGTAACCAAATTACTGTGGTAAAGTAATATATTTTCTCTGGCTACAAAGTCTAACCGTGATCTTCTATCATACTTTTATGTTTTTGCAACCATTGATTTTCATTAAAAATTAAATCCCAAAAATATGATGTCCTCATTATTTAATGTCCCAGATAAAAACCAAAATCAACAATTATTTTTTTATGAGAGTAAAACTAATGTTTATCAAAACTATACCAAAACATACAAGTAATACAAGTATATACACATTTTGTACTTGCTACTTTCTCCTACAATATTCTTAAGGCATCATCAGCTCACACAAATGTTGACAAGTTAAAACTAATTTGCAATGATAAATTTGGCTGGGTTTTGGTTGTAGATTTTGAAAATCACAGAAAAAATTATTAACATTTAAAAATAACTGACTTATGAATTGACTGTTTTTGGTTGTAGATACTTATAAATTAGAAGACAAAGATAATTATGAATAACACCACTGATTTCTGATTGGTATTGTTGACAGCAATATTGGAGTGCCCCTGACTACTAGTGTGCCTGACTACAGTCACTGCCGAGGACTCACCGATGCCGAACTGCTTAGGTGGTGTGTCCGGCAGTTGGTGTGGGGTGAGAGGGAGACTCTTGCGAACCCTTGTCTCTCCGTTCAGGTCCGTCACACTCTCCGACCTGGTCACACCTCCAATACCTGCCATGTTCAGTGACTCCAGGCTGCTGTCAAACCTCATCAGCTGCAGGAAATATTTGTGTTCAAAGAAAAGGAGTTGACACTTATTCAATTATACGTATTAATTTTGACTCAAACCCAGCAAGATTTTGTATAGGAATACGTAATCTCAATAATTGGTTTATTCAAGATTAAAATTGTATTTTATCAGTGAAGAAAATAAAATTAGAAAAATATCAAAATTGATTCTAAAATCTCTAGGAGTCTGCGGTCCAGACTTTATTCTTTTGTATAGGGTTGGGTAGGTAAAAAATGTTAGCCCAAGATTGAAACAAGACAAAATAGTTTTCTTATGGAAAGTATTGATTTTAAACAATATTAATTTTAACATCACAATAACTCTATAAAATATTGTACATGATCTCCCCCAAATTGCAGTGAAAACAATTACTTAGGTCAAACCTAAGATATCTGTGGTCACACAAACTAATTAATATCCTCCTCGATCACAGCAAAAGCAAAAATCAGTGATACTGTGAACATCTTTGGAAGTCACAGCCAAATTAAGAACGTCTTCTATCTTCACTGCAAAAGGTCAAGGTTACCCATGGTCATAACAAAATTTTGATCATCTTCTTTGGTCACGGTAATAGCGTTAAGGACCCAAGGTCACAGAAAAATTGTGTGAACATGTTTTGTGGTCACTGCGAAATTAAGAAAATCTTCCAAGTACACATATAAAGGGGAAAAAAGACGTTAAAAAAAAGACAGAAAAAAGACGAGAAAGAAAAAAAAAACGTAAACATCTTAGTAATCTGCTGAGACCCTTTCATTGTAGCTATTGTAGCTTCTAGTTGCTTATTTTAATCTTTGGTTACATTAGGAAATTCAACTCTAAATTAATTTTGTGTTATTGTGTCCTAATTTTGTACATATTAACTTTTAAATTAGGTTTTTATATAATATATAATTATTTTTAAGAAATGTAGTAAATGTTTTAATTAGACAATAAAAATCACTGTTTATCCACAATATACCAGATAGCAGATTTAGAACTCTTTTTCCGCACACGGGCTTATGCTTATGCCTATGCGGAAAAATATATTTCTTTTTAATTTATATCTGTTTATTGTATTGTTTAAATTTTGAAAATAAACGATTTGACTTTGACTTTGACACAGCGAAATTGTGATCGTCTTCCGTTGTAAAGGCGAAACTAAGAACACCTTCTGTGGTTACGATCTATCATTGACATCTTCTGCATAAACGGTGAAGTAGTAATTGTCTTCAGTGGTCACGACAATATTGTCAACATCTTCTGCAGTCACAGCAAAACCCAAGCCAAGATCCTGATCATCTTCAACGGTAACAAGAAAATTGAGAACATCTTCTAGGGTACGGCAAAATCATAAACGTCTTATGCAGTTACGACAAAATTTGAAAATACCTTTCAAGGAGATTTCAATTGTGGCAAAATTGTCAATTGTTTACCTCATATCTTCAAAGGCGCTTTCTGAAATTACAAAAATCAAAGCTCTACTCAACTCTACCTAACACAAGATTGGCACAACATTTTTGTTGTCCTGAACAGGCCCTTTGGGCCAGCTGTTGACCCGATGCAACTTGAAAATATCTAGGACCCGCAAACCCCTAAAAACCTCATGGTATTGCACAAACTTTTACTGAGTTTCACATACGTCTCTAACCTAATTTACCTGTGAAGGACATATAGGCTACACACGATATCCCTGATGTAGTTTACCTGTGAGAAGTTAGGCACACTGGCAGTCTTCCTCATGGAGGAGAGTGTAGCAGAGGTGACAGGTTGTCCTCTACTCTGCAGCAGCTCCTTGACAGCTACAGACTGCCGTAACCTGTCCAGTGTCAGGATACCCTCTACTGCACTCACACCCCTCGTGTACTTCTCTGTGGAATTGTCAAAATTTAAAATTAGCAGCTATATACACATATGTGTTTTATAGCGGCTATAAAAGTTTAAAAATATGGTTAGTTTTGTAAAAAATTTTCTTATTGCAAAGACCATTATAAATAAACAATATGTACATTTTTCCTACGATGAGAACAAAAAATTACTAACAGCAAATTATTCAAATGTTTAAATCAATACCCAAAAAAAAAATATCCCCGCCACAGCAAACCTGCCGACTAAGCGAATTTCCATTTGTCTGAATTGATTTTCAGTTAAATATATTTTAATAACATTAGGTTTAACGAGTACCTAGGTTTGCTGCTACAAGGAAACTAATAAAGTGTGTTTTTGAGTAAAATATTGATAGCTTAGTACAAAATAAATAAATTTGCCAAGTTTGATCAAAATATATTCATAAACAAGCAAACTACAACATTTGACAATATTCTCCATAAGAATAACATGGGAATTTTAAATTTACAATTTTTTTAATTTTCTCCGTTACTAATAATCGAACAAAATATACTAAATTATTTGTTTTTTTAAGCTCTTTAAAAAGGTCTAAAGAGAAATTGGGAAATTTTGTGTTTTGAGGGTCAAAAGTGAGAAAAACCAATTTTACCCCATAAAACGCCCCGTAAAGCCCCGTTCCCATGGTACATATATACATATATAAAAATTTGAACGAATAGTGTTTTTGGCCTCTGGGGACATCAAAATGAAAAAGTAAATCGGTCCCGGGTCTAGGTCTTACCGTGCCACCTACGGTAATAGCTACTTCCCTATAGGGAAATTCGCTAAAAAAGAATTATTCGGGTAGTTTAACTGACATTTAGAACTCACCAATATAAGTTTCACCATCACACAGTGAAGTGTCCTCTCCAGAAGCTGCTATTTGAGCTAGAGACTCCCTGTCTTCAAGTTCTTCACTGGCCTGCAAAATCATAGACTGGTGAATAGAATGATCCCAAAAATCCTAAAAGTCAGCAGGGCTAATTAATACCGATTCCCTATTCACTTTTGCTATAGATCAATCAATCATCTAAATTTTAAATTTCACTTTTTCATACTAGATGAATATTATTAACAACAGTGTAACTCACTTTAGGTATGTTGGAGACGACCTCGTAGGTGACGCCGCTGTGAGTGAGACAGTCTGAACGGACGATCCGTTTGCGGATACGATCGGTGATGCTCTGGCGCTTATAGATGTTGAGACTGAGCCGCTTCCTTAGTACAAGGTCCATCGGTGCTGGGTGTGACAGACGCACTGTCGTCTTGAGTATCAGGTACACTCTCTCATTGCCTGGGAGAATACATGCAGTTATAGAACACTAAAAGTGTGTTACTGGAACTAGGGATTTGATTACAGCAATAGCTTTGACTGTACATTTAGCAGAAAGCCAGCTACACAGGGCAATATTTTAAGGGAAAAAAAACTATTTACTCGGCTAAGTATCACTATGTCTAATGTATTGCACACCAGACTTGACAAACATAGGTATGGTTAAATCTCTCAATTTACATTGCTGTCTTCAGGCTGGAGAGACGACACTTTACACTTCCTGGCCACTGGTCAGACTAAACAGTCAACCACAATAACAGCACTGGACAACCTAAAGCCCAATAAACACTAAATAAACAGGCCGTAATGCTCCTCTGGTATGACATCATCATAGGTGACGGCAATGACGTTATTTTTAAATTATATTTTTGTTTTCCAAGAAAAGATTAAAACAAGTAGCTGATCACAAATGGCAAACATTAAACATTGCCATCGCCTATGATGACGTCATGCCAGAGGAGCATTAATGGCCTGTTTATTATTTATTGTTGCCTTGGCCCAAGCGCAGTAGTTCTAATTTGACTCCCAGGTATAGCACATATCAGGTATAGCTTTCAGTTGTTTTTGTGGAGTTATGCTTAGGGCTGAAAGGGCTTAGTTTTAGTACTCACTTTCAGTGACTCTGTTGAGGTAGTCGCTGTCGTGGACGGAACTGTCCCAGGCAGCCATGGCTCCCACGTCAGTTTCCATGTGTTTGATGATAGGCAGGTTGTAGAACTTGTTACCATGCTCCTTGGACAATATAGAGTTGAGGCCGGCCACAGGCAGCTGATCCATGTCTGACCACTGACCTGTCTGGCTGGACAACTCGTCAGCTACAACAACATTTGTCAAATCAAAAATGTTAGGAAATTAGAAACTCTCTAACCTCAAATGTGGATGATATTATAATTTTCAATGTTTGTTTAGTTGTACATTTGCATAATATATACTTATCTCTTCAATCTAATTTATGAAAAAGTACTATTTTAGGACGAAATATCACTGTTACATTTTTTACCTTTTATTGTGTACCGTATCAATAATTAGTCCCTCGACTTTCTCAGGTTAGCTTAACTCGGACCCATTAAAAAAATTCTAAATTTGCATAATTTGAATGGATAGACAAATAACTCCCACAAAAAAGAGTTTCAACTTAAAAATTCCAAACTCAATTAACTTGAGTTTCTTTCTGTTGCTATCTACAGTACTCGGGTAAGTTACTTGTGCAGACATACTGTTGAGGTCGAGAAACAGCACAGGTATGTGAGGTTCCATTCCAGGTGGTGGGGCCCAGTCCGCAGGGGCCCCTGGTATCCCCGAGCCTGGGGCAGGCACCAACACTGCGTTTCTCTCCTCAGTCAGGCTTACCCATTGATCTACCAGACTCTGCTCTCTCTCCTGATCTGTCTCTGTCTTGTCTGAAACAAATAATATATTTTACAATTCTTAAAAAGTTTTGTTATCCTTTTTCACATCAAGCTCAAGTTAAGCTCCAGCCCAGGAAGCCACACAATCTACCACTTCATTTTATGTTGTTGTTGTTCCGGATCGGTAAGACATACAATAAAAGGTTAAATTACCTGTGTCCGCCAGTCGATCCTTGTGCTGTGTCCTATTACAGGATATGCATTTCGGCAGAATAAATTGCCATCATCAGTCCTAATATAAGATCTTGATCTTCCCCGTAGGGTGCGTCTTGAAGTTTTGGAACACGTACACGAACTTAACACTTATATACATTACGAATAAAAGACAAATACACTGTAGGCCTACTTTTATTTTATTTACTACGGACATTATTTACTACACGACCGACGCGCGTCTACATGTCCGTAGTAAATAAAATAAAAGTAGGCCTACAGTGTATTTGTCTTTTATTCGTAATGTATATAAGTGTTAAGTTCGTGTACGTGTTCCAAAACTTCAAGACGCACCCTACGGGGAAGATCAAGATCTTATATTAGGACTGATGATGGCAATTTATTCTGCCGAAATGCATATCCTGTAATAGGACACAGCACAAGGATCGACTGGCGGACACAGGTAATTTAACCTTTTATTGTACAATCTACCACTATACTTTGCTCTCCACATTAAGAGCTTTAGAAAATGCTGACCATACTTAGTGTGCATAAACATGGGTACCATAACTTGTTAATCCTAGAATTATGGAACCGGGATTCTGTCAGATTAGGGAAGATCATGGAATACTGAAAACAGTGGGAAAATTTTGGTAAGTGAGAGAAATGGGTAGGAAAGTCAAGGATGGAAGACGTTTTTCGGTAAACCCAGGAGGCTAGAACTGCTAAATTGATTATCATGATGATAAAAAAGCCTAATTTCCGCCTTAATTGATGAAAAACAATATATCAATCGGAATACATTTGTTTACAGGTGTGCGAAGCAGAAATAAAATTTCAATTCAAAGCGACGATTTGATTAAAAAGATTTTCAATTTGAATCAATGCAAATCGATTCGAAGCAATGGCATTATTCTATTCATACTTGTCAATGGAGTGAAACAACCAAAAATTAAAATTTACCATATTTATGTAATGCAAATTTTTATTGATGTGCTATTAAGCCTATTCATACGTGTGTGGTATATATGAATTTTAGGTGAAAAATATTTATTTTCAATCATACATCAGAAGAACCTGGATTGCTGGAAATGTCAGTGAGCTGTTTTAATTGCCTATTTATTTCATAATGTTTTCTTGCAGAATCACATTGATAAGCATGTTACCTATTTTATAACATTGAATTAAAAATACAGATATGTTTTGGTGTAGCCTAAACATTTAAAAACATTTGTAAGATTTATATACTGAAACTTTCAATTGGTTTACATTGATAAAATTAGAGGATAGAATCAGACCTACAAACTACAAGGTATACGTAGCTTCAGACCTACAAAAATACCAAATTCATCAGTCCAAAACATCAGTCTTACTAGTTGGAGTGACTTGTTTGGCTATGTTAACAGTATTAAAACATGTCTCACACTGCTTATACTTAACAAAACTTGTCATTTGCAATGTCAAAACAAAAACTTATAACACAATTTAAGCAATATTTATATGCAAAGAATAATTAAATAAGAACGCCTTCAAAAATCAAAGCAGGTATTGCATTGACTTTCTGCAAGCGTTTTTCGTATATGGATACTGATTCCTCATGAATCAAATCGGCTTTTGGCCACCACTGAATCCAATAGCGATTCGATGCATTGAATCAAATAGAATAAAATCAGAATTTTGATGCATTGCACACCCCTACAACTTTTTAGAGAATAACGACTGGGACGGGTGGCGTCGTCCTGTAATCCAGCTACTGGGAGGTCACGAATTGTGGATATTTATAGGAATGCACTGTGGATGCGATGCTCCCTGGTGTGGATTAACGTCCGCACTAGTGAGTACTACGACTATCCGCAGTGCTATCCTGATAATTAGACCAATTCGTAAATTACAAGGAAAAATGTGGTTCGGATTCCACTATAAACTGTAGGTCCCTTAGTTGCCATTAGCTGTATGGGCTATTAATTAACAGCTGTGTCTAAGGAACATGTCGGCCTTAGTCACTAACAAGACTACAAGATCGCGCCACTCATCCTACACTCATCCTTCACTCATATTTGGGTTAAAATACGCACATAGTGGCGTCCCCATCTTAAAAAATTGATAATTGAAAATTTAAAAAAAACTGGCTAGTTATTGTAAAGAATCACAATTTTAATTTATTATCAAGAAAAAAGTTAAACTGTTGATTTATATTAAAATAAAATTAAGAATATGCCAAATTATATCTCAATCAATCAGTTGTATCCACCTTGTTTGTTGATGATCCGGTTGATCTGTTGGTCCAGGTACTGTCTCCGCCTCATCAGAGCATCACTCCACTTCTCTCTCAACACTGCCAGATCTTCCTCCTGGTAGGAGTCTAGAGCCTTCTGTAGCCTTGACCTAAACAACAATCACACATCACATTAGGTTATACTCATTTCTTTTCTTTTGAGTCGGCAAATATTTTTTTAAATTTTTGGCTTCTCTTCAAACAACAATAATGTTGGTCCAACACTGAATCGGATAGCCTTTGAAAACAAATTGGTTGATTCTCTATATAAATTCTTGAGTCAAAGAGTTTTAAAATTCGGCTACGTTCAAATTCACCAACATTTTTGGGGTCGTTTCTAATGTCCAAATTCACCAACTTTCTACCTCGAGCAGGTACGATATTTCTCCCGGCGGGCGGGGAAGGAATTCCCTCTGAATAGTTTGCCCTCGCCTGCTCCGTCTCGTCTCGGCGAGAGTGTACTGCTTAGCCCTAATAGTACTGTTTAAGCTGTGATTGTTTCAGGCAGCTTTAGGTTAGGTTAGGTTAGGTTACAGTACACTCTCGCCGAGACGAGACGGAGCAGGCGATGGCAAACTATTCGGAGGGAATTCCTTCCCCACCCGCCAGGAGAAATATCGTACCTGCTCCAGGTAGAAAGTTGGTGAATTTGGACATTAGAAACGACCCCAAAAATGTTGGTGAATTTGGACCTGGCCTAAAATTCAGTTGTGTAATTGAATAGAGTAAAAAAGTGTTTGATGGCTGTGACTAACCACTATGCCCAAAACTTTTAGTATTATAAACTAACTACTAGTTACTTACCTCTTAATGACACTTCCTACAGCAATGCTGACAATACTGTGACAGATGATGGGCAAAGTGCCTGACTGTTGAACTGGCTTCACCCTCACCTGAAGACAAGTCAAGTATTAATTAAGTCAAGATATAAACACTGTAGGTGGATTTTGTTTCTATATGCGCTTCTCCTCTTTTGGAACTTATGTTAAGATGTACTTTAAAAAAAAAGGAGTCTGCG
Organism: Macrosteles quadrilineatus; assembly: GCF_028750875.1. NCBI lineage: Eukaryota > Metazoa > Arthropoda > Insecta > Hemiptera > Cicadellidae > Macrosteles > Macrosteles quadrilineatus. The sequence goes on along the minus strand of NW_026542596.1, from coordinate 10,691,242 downwards.
AGTTGAGCTCAACCAAATAATTTTTTGGGCTAAACTCAGGTTTGGTCAAGTCAAAACAGGCTTTTATTTTTGTGATCACAAAAAGCATCTGCATAGATGTGTGATTGAAAATTGACCATCTTGCTGCGATTGCATGTTCTCGGTTTAGACGGTTGTGAGAGACGTTAACAATGTTGCTATGACCCCGGGAGATAACTGGGGAAGACGCTCATCTTTTGACAATCATCACAGTATATTTTCTTGATTTTGCTGTGACCTTGGAAGATCTTCATGATTTTGAAGAAACCACAGAAAATCTTCTATCACCGTATTGTCCGTATCCGGTATAAAGAATATGTTATGATTTTGCCAAGACAGTAGAAGAGGTCCTAGATTTGGCCGTCACTGCTGAAGATGTTCACGATTTTGCTGTGACTGCAGAAGATGTTTATGAATTGACCACAATTGGGGGGATATTACAGTATGGAATAATGCAATCGTGTATTTCGGGCTGACTCAAAGTAAAAATTTTAGTCCTGGATTAAAAAAGCGTTTTCTTCTGACCCTAATCAAAACCGGAGTAAGACAATACAGAAACAGTCACAAACAGATACATATGTACAACATCTAAGGTAATTATTTGGTACCTGTATCCTTCGCTGCTGTCCCTGTCTAAGCTGGTACACTCCTCCAGTCAAGACATCGTTCCTCTGTATCACCTCCACAGCAGCATACTCCCCCAGCTCTGTCAACTCCTGTATCTCCACCCACAACTCTATCTTCCTTGTCAGCTCACTCCACCTTTTATCACAAACAAAAAAACATTATTATACAGTATATGCATTCTGTTCAGATTGTTTTGAGACACTTGGTTCTCAAACAATACCCTTAGTTTCTATTCATCAACAGAACCTGTTAAGAGATTCTTTTGATACCAGCACTTTGTCAGTAATGGTAAAGTAGCATAATATTGTAAACCAGCAAATAGTAACGTGTTTGATGGCATCGCATCCCCTGTCCTAATATCTGTACCTTTGTATTGAAGTGCACAAAATTAAGATTACATTAAGACTAATTAGCGCTTTATGCTAAAGCTGGTTATCCTCTATTTGCTCTTTCCCTTTGGTTTGAGGTGGAATAAGAAGTTGTTAAAAGATTTATAGTATTTAACATACTGAGACTTAATTTCATGTTTGTAAGAAATAAGTTCTGGAATCTTTATAATTAATAGACTTCAACCTTTTTGCAATGTACAAACCCTTAAAACAGTTTACTATGCCCACATTCACTCCCATATAACTTATGGCATTGAAATTTATAGGGGTACGAGTAATCAAAATTTAAAAAGAATTTTATTATTACAAACGGAAGCTATTAGACACATCCTAAATTTAGAAAGAACCTATAGCAAAAATTCTTTAAGAAAATATTTCAAAGATTTGGAAATGTTAACAGTTTCGTGTTTATATATCTATAAAACAATTCTTTATGTAAAAAATAATGAATCAAAATTAGAGCGACAACAGGATATCCACAATTACAATACTAGATACAAACAAAATTTCACAATTAAAAATCATAAAAAAGAAAAATATAAGCAAAGTCCTCAGTATATTGGCATTAAGTTTATCCATCAACTCCCAGATAGCATAAGGAAGCAATGCACAATTAAATTTAAAAAGAAACTGAAACAATTATTAATAGGAAATTCTTTTTATAGTCTGGATGATTTTTTTAACTTTAAGTAATGTATTTATTTTATCTAACTTTAAGCAATGTATTATTTTATCTAAAAACTGCTATTATAATAATCTTTTAACTTTATGTAATATATTCCTTTATGTTATTTAAAATAACATAATGACGCATTCATGTACGATGTATCTGTACGTTTTGAATAAAGATTTTATTGATTGATTGATTGATTGAAAATAATTGACAGTGCAGTCAGAAGCGCAAAATATTGTGACACCAAGACAGCGTGTTGTATTTGCGTCCCATGGCTGCTACCTACAGTTAATTACAACAGTTTATTCTTGTACTGTACTGCCCCTTGCTTCGCTTTATAAGATCCATAGACAGGATTAAGGTCCCATGGTGGTTGGAAAACTCAGGATTTAAAACTAGGTTAATCCAATACCAAGCTACCAATCTCTTTCTTCATAAGATACAAGAACATAAAACACATTTAGAGCTAACTTAATTCTAACACATTTTATTTTTTTGAATCCATGGTCACATAACTACCTGTCAGTGAGTGAGCGAGCCTTTGCTAGTTGTTGTTGCTCCACCTCCCACTCTGGCTTTGTTCTTGTAAAGCCAGCACTGCGATGTCCCCACACCTCCACCGATAATGCACCCTCTACAACAATATGTCACACATGTACTGCAATATACTTGTAAAGCCAGCACTGCGATGTCCCCACACCTCCACCGATAATGCACCCTCTACAACAATATGTCACACATGTACTGCAATATACTTGTAAAGCCAGCACTGCGATGTCCCCACACCTCCACCGATAATGCACCCTCTACAACAATATGTCACACATGTACTGCAATATACTTGTAAAGCCAGCACTGCGATGTCCCCACACCTCCACCGATAATGCACCCTCTACAACAATATGTCACACATGTACTGCAATATACCTTACATGGTAGACGTTTTGCTCAAAATTTAGTTTGCAATTTGGGATACAAATTCCAAACTTTGATCGTTTGATTTTGAGCAGGGATGGACGTGACACAAATTAAAAAAAAAATGTTTGAAACTAATTAATCTAGTTAGATTGAGAAAGATTGGCTTTGCTCCGAGATTTTTTCAAGACATGATTATTAATACAAAAAATTATAAGAACGCCTTCACATAGGAAATGCAACATCAACGCACTCCTGTATTGCAGACTTTCTGAAGGCGTTTTTTAGCTGTGTGAAGACGATTGTGAAACTCTGCAAACCGAATAATTTCTGATAGTAATGAGATTTATAACCTCCTCTCAAATAATGATGAGAAAAATGAATTTCATCTCAAACTTAAAATCCAGTCTCGTCCATCTCTAATTTCGAGAGTTGAATCCTAAATGTTGTGTTTTTGTTATAAACACCATTTTCCAGCACAATCACCTGAGTGTGTTTGACTTAAAAGTAAACGCAACGGAATCAGAATAGAGATGTTCAAGTTCTGATAATTCAAAATTGTTCTTGAAATTATTGTGATTGTTTAGGAGTATTTGAAATAATAATAATTCAGGAATTTTATGGGCAGGGAATCCAGCGATTTATTATGATAACAAAAGATGCAGGTAGATATTGTAGTAATCTTGCGAGACGATAGGAGGTTTTCTGTTTTTAATAGTTTTAAAATCAATCATAGATTTTATAGCATTAATCGAATGAAACAGCTGATCTTAGTCAGTTACAAAGCTACACAGATCATCTTACTCCATTCTACACTCATCCTTCACTCTAATTTGGGTTAAAATGCGCACCTATGTGGCATATAGCAACTGGTAATAATGATAATAATTTCAAATGAAATAGTTTAGAATGAATCTCTTGGTTTATTCTAGATTTAATTTCATAAAAGTTGTACTTGGATCTGATTTTCATGGCTTTTACCACCACTAGATCCTTGATCTTCCAGATGCCAATGCACAAGCTTATTAGTGAAAGTTGAATCTTTCCTTTCTTGTAGGCTACAATGTTTCACAATTGTCTACTAATTCACATGTGACACCCGACCTGTGCAATGTTCCAGGAACTCCTCGTTGATGGGGACAGTGAAGTCGCGGGTGTGCTCAAACTGGAAGGACAGGGAGTCCTTGTCAATGCTCTGCTCCGGGTTGACCACCGGAGGAACCACAATAGACTCTCCGTGACTCCAGAATGTGTACTGACAGAACACAAAGTGGGAGAGAGACAGAGGCAGTCCTGTTGCCTGTTTGATCTTCACCTGGGAACAACACATTGCGTTTGAATTATAATCATGTCAAATCAAATCAAATCAAATATGTTTATTTCCGTTCGGTACAATAGAATAAAGTACAATAGGATAAGTCAGATTGCATTTTACAAATTGTCATGAAGCAAATTAAAGTAGATGTAAATATAAAATTAAACTTAAATATATAGAACGAAACAACTAAACAAACAATGTCACCCCTACATTATGTAGTAACATACATTACAGAAATGTAAGAGTATGAAAGCTTATAGCACAAGAGACAGTGAACAATCTTCTTTAAAATGTCTTTGACGATAAAATGAAAATGTCTTTTCTCTCAATAGTAGTAAAAACTTTCCTTGGAATTTTTCTAAAATTTTCTTAATTCTGTAGCCTAAAATTAACTTAATGCAGGTACAAAATGACTCGAAATGACTTCCTTCTAAATATTTAGCTAGAACTTAACAGGCAGCTAACTTAGTTTAACAAATTTCCAGAGCTACTTATCTTTCCAAGTTTAGTAGCATATGTTAAATTTATTGGTTTAGCAAACATTTCAACATAGGCCTACATTTAACACCATTGGAATGGTATATATTAATTTGATTTGAAGGTGTTTGGTTGGTTGTTTAAGTGTTTTTTGTGCAAAAAGGCTTAACTTAGGCTTAAGTTTAATTTTCGTAATCCCTTAATATAGCGAACCTACACTAATGAAAAATATACAGTTTTAAAAATTGAAATGGGTTTATTTTGTTTTAAAAATAAAACAATTAAGTAGCCTAATTTAAAATGAGGGACCAATGGTACCGGAAGTCAGAACCGAGAATTGATTTTGGTTAGGAACCGGTACTGGTACCGACATTGAAAAAGTGGAGTGATTAAGAGCTGAAAGACATGGAGATTTTAAGTGATGAAAGAACAAAGTGTACAATGGAGAATTGGCAAGGCCTTTATGGGTGAATGACTCACCCTAACAGTGACTTGGTTATCTGTGGCAGGTTCATCCTCAATGTTCCCACTGTCTGTGGAGGTCTCTGACACTGACTCACAGATGTGATCTTGGGGGAACTGACCAGCTATCCTCATCAACTCTACCTGTAGTCTCCCAGCGACTTCTCCCTGCAACATACAGTCAGACATCAAACACGTGTCACTGTAATTAAAGGGAAGGCGGTGTTATGTTGTAGACAGGAAGTGTAAGGCAATGTTGCGTTAAAACATTTGAATTTGTAGAGGCTGTAGGTCAGCTTATTGTATATGGGGATCCGTTTGTAAGATGCAGTAGTGCGGTGTTTGGGAGACAGGAACCCTAACTAGGGGGAACCAGGGGCTCTTAGTCCTTAGGCTCTAGATAAGGTTATTTTCAAGTATTCTAAATGAAGTTTACAAGTTTTTATCGGGATTTAAGTATTATAAGCATTAACTAAATTGAAACATTACTAGGTATGGGTCAGTTATTAAAGTCGGTTATTGGTTTTACCGTTTTTTAGCAAAAAAACCAAAACCAAGAATTGACATAAAAAGCCGGTTTTGGTTCGGTTTATTGGTTATCATTTTGCAGCGGAGTGTAGTTATTGGTTAGGAGAACATAAAATAGGTGTGTGCGAATATTCGAAAGATCGAATAGTTGAAAGAATACTTTAGTAATTCGAGCCCGACTTGATCTTAATGAGTATATTCGAACATTCCAATAAGAAACAAACCTAGAAATAATCTGTAATTTCAACCAAATAAATCATGGTATTGTGTTGTTTTATTTCATCCCAACATTTCATGCATTGTATTATAAAATCACAGCGACAACTTCAGCTAATTATAACATCTTCCTTAACTCTAAGTCTACACGACCATTTTCAAGGACGATAATTTTGTGTCATTATTAAAACTACTCCGCTCAGCTGCCTACTTTACAATGCTCCAATACGATAGGGTTACTGCAACCTACCGGCATGAAAACATAAGACTGTCAACCATTACTGAAACACACACATAGTCAAAATGGGTTAAAAACCCGCTGTTTTTTAACCCGTTTTGACTATGTGTGTGTTTTGTGTGAAAATGTTTTTGTGTTATAACGACGCCTTTTGGCTGAACAGTCTGATGATGGCACAGTGATGCTGAAACAGCCGTAACATTTGTTACAATACAGGAGCTGGCTGACGAAGGTAATATTTCAATTTAATTATAGAACCAGCTCAGTGGCTAGAAAATATGGATTACATTAGCATTAATAGTTAGCGTATCCCACACTGCTTTACCCTTTGTCATTATTCTTGACATTTTTGCCAGGTTGTAAGAGTTTCTTTTGTGAGTAATTTTTTTAATGAATTTCTGATACAAAACTAAATTATATCTTCAAAAAAAATAATTGTTAGCAAACTTGAAGGAAAGCCATGAATATACATTACCTGTTGGCTGATGATTGGTGTGTGATAGTCGAGCGACACGTCATGAAACAAACATTCTAAGAACACGTTAGCCACACCAATCAAATTGTGATTCTCTTGTGTTTCAAAGAACGGATCAATAACTTTAGCTGGGTTATCCACCTGGAACAGAAAATCACATGAGATTTGGAACCCAACCAATAGACTTTTGGCGAATAAAACTGAAATGTAATATTCCAAATACTACATTGTTGTATAAAGGTTTTACATTCAGTTCTACTTCTTATCAAATAAACCGAACAATAGCATTCAAAAAGAAATTTGCTATGAAGATTGTGAATGCCTTGATTGTGGTTACGGTATGAACCAGGAGTTGCACTGAAATCACAAACTACACAAAAAACTAGTCACATAAGAACACACAAGCTTGGGGGAACTATAGTGAATGACTTGTTTTGAGGACTAGGAGATTAGGGAGATGCACAGGCGCTCGCCAATGGCGGTGAGGCCCGGGCGAAGCCCCGGTGCGCCATAGAATCAGGAAACGCAATTGGCATTCAAATATTTCAGTCTGACGAATAACAAAAGAGCAGCGGTGATTGTGCTGCGTTAGCCCGAGAGTGGACGTAGTTCACTGAAACACCCAAAGGTAGCAGCACTGCCTGGATCCGTAGCCAGTGTCTTTGTAATGTGGCTCGAAGAGAGAAAATGCTCGAATCTGGGACAAAAGCATTGTCAGACGGAATTTAACGGGAAATTTTAGTACCAACCTACACCAAAATAAAGCTCACGTTCTAAGCTATAGGCTAGCAACAATTATAACATTCCCCAGCAATGGCAATAGATCCGTTCTGAACGTGTTAAATAATCCCCCTTTGTCATTCAAATGATGTTATACTGGAGACATACCGGGGTCATGTCTATTCCATTCTCCTTGTAGTCATCGTACATCTCCCTCATGTCTATCAGTTTGTTCTCCAGTTTCTCCATGGACCACACCTGGTTACCATGACTTGTACGCTTCACAAGGATAGCCGGCTCACTGACAAACGCTCCTCTCTGCAACATACCATACGTACTTAATTATAAATAACTTTTAACAGATTTTTGTACATTTTCAGATGTGTAGTACACATTTGAAAAATATTTATTAGAGCTTATGTAGCCGCTGCCAGCCTTACCATACTGGCGTCTATACCCAGATATAAGACGTGATGGACAGTTTTTTTATTGTTTTTTTTCTTCTTTGTGATTATTTATAAGGCTCGTTCGTCTATTCTGATTGGAGTGTAAAATAGTAAAGTGTAAATATACTAGACTTTACAAAAATTAAAACTTAATATCTAAAAAACTGAAACCCCAAACTAAAATTCTTGCTTCGACATTCCTTAGTTTTCAAAATTATCTTTCTTTCAACACAAAAATCATGAAAATCTGTCAAGTGGTTGATTCAAAATCATGAAATAAAAAAACCATAACGTTTTAATATATATGAGACTTATAAGGTTAACATGAGAAACTACAGAGCCACTGGGGCAGAGCCCGAAAGGGTTTTTGAGATAAGAATATGATTGAACTTCAAACAAACAAACACACAAACTTTCACATTTATAATATTAGTATGCTCAGTATGGTATTTTATGTATGTGTTCAATGTAAACTTTTTTTATCTACGCCTAAGACAAATCACGCTAAAGGATATGCCTAAAGATTTGGTAGTTTCCTCAATGTATTAATAAAAACAATGGTTAGGATTTTTCAAGGCAAATATCTTAAGACCCAAGTGACTGACAAACTAAGCACTGGCTACATGGACCAACTCACCCTCCTGTTAGGACTCAGGTTTGATGGAGGTATCTGCAGTGTGACACTGTACTTGGTTTGTTTCCCAAGCTCCTCTGCAAGGAAGTTGGCTTCCTTCACAAGCACGTTCGCTCTCACTATGTCCTTCTTCAACTCCTTCAAGCTTCTCTTGAACATCTCATCTCTGAAATATATTTATAGGAAAACCTCAATAGTATAAAATAGTTCAGAGGGCTTGTTTTTATCCTAATTAGAGCTCTTGTGTTGGAATAGATAAAATAACACCAAGGTATGAGAGCATGAAAAATGCATGTAAAACTACATATTAATCTTCAGCTCAAAACAGGCCAATGTTATTTTTATATCTCCCATTTAGCTAACACTAAGCTTCACATTATATTCAACATGTAGTATTTCAAATTTGTACTTGAGATCCATTTTACATCTTGAAAAGTAATAAATTAATGTAGTTATGCTTTCCTGACATAGTTTATAGGCTTAAAAGAGAATGAAGGTAAGAAAACAGGGATTTTTTTGAAGTATTCATAGAATTGTAACACAGAACAGGGTCAATCCATATCAAGTGATCCAATAAAAAATAATTTGGTTGCTGGACCATTTTTAATTTTTTAATTTTTTTTATATATTGTTCCCTTATGTTTTGGAAGTTCAAAAATGATTTAATAAAATTTTTATCCCTTCCAATTTATTTAGCGGCCATTTTTGTCTTGCAGCGCACGGTGATTTTTGAGTTTGCAGACGTTAATGTAAACGAACATATCTTTTTACCTACTTAAGTTACACAAATGCAACCAAATTCACTTTGTTCATCATATTCCCATCTTTAATTTTGGTTATGATCATAATCTGCCTAATTTGTACCCATATGGGTGAAAAAAATGTTTAAAAACAAGCAACGGAACGAAATAAATTTTACTTTTTGAAGCCTATTTTTTCCATGAAGGGTTTGTAAATTACTGATAATATTTTTTATTCAATTACATATACTAGTGTACTCCATGTAGCTAGAGTAATAACACTGATATGTGTGTCCTTTAATTTTGGCAATTTTTTGAAAATATCGATTTTTCAATTTTCGTAAAGTTTGGAGCTTAATATCTCTGATGGGACATGGGATAAAAATTTGATTTTTTCACAGGATGTTCTTCTGTATATGAGGAAACTACAGTAAAAGATTTATCATTGATATTTGACTGTGGTAAAAGTTATGAATTTTTGGATACGGCAAGAAATTGCATAGTGTTTAGTGTAGTAGCGACTTGTCTACAGGTTAAATACTGACCTTTATTGCTTCAAAGGGCAGACAATTTACCACTTTTAAATATATAACAAATACTTTACCCCTTTAACTATAATATTATAAACATAACAAATATTATTAGAAATTTTATTAAAAAAAAAATTTTAAATCGTATAAATGCCCCTTTCAGTGACGGTATTAATCATATAAATACTATGGTAAAAACTATTCAATTAAGGGCCTTTAAAGATTCATAATTGTATTGTGCTTCAGTAATTGAATGTTTTTAACTGTAGGCCTACAAGTAGGGCTTACATATTGCTGGCTAATATTATATAATTAGGCTAAATATTTGGTTTTAAAATGTAAAGAAACCCACAAAAAATAGAACAACAATTTTATTATGTGTTATGCGTTACAACAAACTAATCATTAAAAAATTAAAAGGACTTACATTTATTTCATGTTTTCCTAGTTGGAATGAGCATTAAGAAGAATGCTTATTTCATCAGACAGTTTTTGAGATATATTATATACTCTTCCAGTTGCCGTTTTGAGTTCTTGAAATGACAGTTTTCTTAAAATGTTGTTAATAGGTACCCAAACTTTGTCACTATCAGACTTTCTAAAAGTTGTTCTTGGTCCAGCAGGATGGTAAAAGTGCACATACACATCACTATTTTCCAAACTTAATTGTTCAATTTGTGCCAACCACCACTGCCCATCGTATACACAAGCCACCAAGTCGTCAGTTTCTAGGGTCAATGGTACAATTTTGCATATGCAATGGTCTTCGTAAATGTCACTTTTTGATGTTATAAAGCACCTTATTGTGTTCTCTGAAACCCCATAAAATTTATGATAACCCCTCGTTCCCTTGACTTGTATACAGTTTTCAAATCTGGTTTTAAGTTCTTCGATGTGTGTCAGAATTTCTTCTTTCCGGACAAGAAAATAGTTTATCCCTTTGCCCTTTGATATTCTGTTTGCAAAATTCGTACATCTTCTCTACACTAAAGCTGGGTTTTCCTAGACGCGGAGTCGGCCAGCGGAGAGCGGACAACGGAGAGCGGACTCAGCTTGTCTTAGGTAATTTAATGTTACTGTTTTCCTAGCAGCGGAGCGGAATGCCATGTTAATTTCAATTCCGCTCTCCGTTGTCCGCTCTCCGCTGGCCGACTCCGCGTCTAGGAAAACCCAGCTTTAGAATCTGATATGTTGAGGTTCTTTGTAAACTGGCCTTACTAACTTCACGTGTTGTTGTTCCCCCAATTCCATCGCATGCATTTTTGCCATGGTAGGAGGCAAAAAAGTGCCACTCAGCATCTAATTCAAAGTCCCTTTTGTGGTTGCAGAGATTTGAAAAGTTTTTCTTATTTTTATATTGGGAACCACTTCCGTCAGAAAAGTAAATGACCTTTTCAACTCTAGGCAAGTTTTCTTTAATGAAATTAATTACATATGATTGAAAAACATGTACAACTTGTGTGCTATGCTCTAAATAGTCACTTAAAATGCAAATCGAGTGACTTTTAATCTTACCATCTTCATCTTTGAAGTAAACCACGAACGGATGTACAGTCGCCTGATCATTAACCCAGTGGTACCCCTGAATTTCATCTTGGACCAAAAATGTGAAGTTCTCGGCGAAATCTGCCAGTATTAAACATTCAGTTTCCAAAAGATTCTCTTTCTTTTCTTTTAAGAATTTGCTTTGTATTTTGGAAATATAGTGGTGGCTTTTCAGGTTTTCAAGTTTCTCAGTTAATTATTCAAAATACTCTTCCTGTGGTTTCAAAATTGTTATCATTTCAGCACGGTCCGTTGTCACCCATTGTTTGAACTGAATATGATCTGGCATGTCCTCTTCAGATTCATGAAAAATATTGATTATACTTTGTTGTCCTGGGCACTTATCACACAAACTTAACATACAGTCATAACTGTTAATATCACATACTAGGAGCTCCAGTAAATCTTTGTAGTCAACGTTTAATCTTGCACCATCGATCATTAATTTTACATTTTGGTGGTAAACACAGACACACACAGAGTGTGTGCCGGACGCCCCTGCCAAAATGCACCATTTAGGTCGTAATTCACTAAATTTAGATCGACCTATTTTACATTCGGGATGAGCAGCTTTAAAAGCAACAAATAGTTCGTTAAGGTTTGATAAAACTAAACGCTTTTGTTTTGTTATTTTCTTTCCTTCTACAACTATGTTAGTACAATCTTTTTTTCCAGGACACATCCTGCTATTTTCTTCACTTTCAAAAAAAGCTTGTACCTTTATAACAGTTTCTTGAGAAACACCTACTCCCTTCTTCTTCCCAAGCACGGGCAAGATTCCTTCTTCTTTTACTAATTGCCTTGTTAATCTAACCAATCGATCGGAAACTTTAAATTCGCTACAAATCTTTTGTCGTGACCAGGTATCAGGTAGTAAACTGATTATTTTTACTTTTTCTTCTTTGGTTGAGATCAAACACTTTGCTTTTAATTTAGTAATTAAATCCAAATAATCTGCCCTTGAAACCTCAGTCTGTTCTAACACTTCATCTGTATTAGATGTATTTGGTCCCTTGTCAAAATACAATTCTAAATTTCTTTTAAGTGTTTTGGATATTCGATTTACTTTGGAATCTATAGCAATTGGTCTCTTGGCATCACTCAGTTTTCGTATTTTGGAAGCTGGAGAGACTCCCAAAACAGAGCAAGCAATGTCCACATGTTCCAAAACTTCTGTTGGAGGAACGTAATCGTCCTGACATTCAGCAAATTTATCTTCTGTAGATTCTGATGGTAAAATAAAGATTTTTGTATAGCAATTTGGGCAGAGTGACTTTCCAGGAACCAAATTAAGATCATTTTTGATTTTAGTTAGTGATAAATGTTCTATTTTGATCTCCCTCAAACCTTTATTTATAGGTTTCTTGTGAAATTTTAATGGGTCAGAACAGTATTTACCATAGATATGATTATACTTATAAATAAACTTCTTTTCATGGTACTCACAAACAGTGGTAACCTGATTACCTACTCTTCTTTTCAATAACTCTTGCTGGGTTTCACTAAAACTGTTCAACTCCTTCAAATCTTTCAAAACTAAACCATAAACGATTTTGTGGCATTCTTCACCCACTATTTCACCAATAGAACAAAATTGATTCATTACAAACGCTTAAAAAACACTTTTAAAAACACATGAAAATATAATTATTTTAGTCTGAGTAAAATCCATCCACACTGCAACGAATCATGGCACTGACTGATGTATTTGAGATAAGGTCTCCTATACAGACATGCAGAGTAATCAAACAACAATCAATACAATAATACTGCTCTTTATCAGTTGTCTTATCAGTTGTCTTTTGTTGTGTGGAGTCATATTCCTTATCTGCTGTCATAAAACAATAATACTGCTCTTTATCAGTTGTCTTATCAGTTGTCTTTTGTTGTGTGGAGTCCTATTCCTTATCTGCTGTCATAAACTGTTCTTTTCTTTAATGATGATTGCTTTTCTCAGAAACAGAATATTATTCTATCACAACGAAGCCTCATAAATATTTTTAAATTCTAATATAGTTATAAATCTTAAGAATTCTAAATTTATTTAAAATTTAAAAACGGGTAAATTGTTTTGCTTTTTAATGTGAGAAAATACAGTATTCAACCTGTAGACGAGTAAAAACTGCACTAAACAACATGCGTTTTTTTACCGTTTCCAAAAATTCATAACTTTAACCACAGTAAAATATCAATGATAAATCTTTTACTGTAGTTTCCTTATATACAGAAGAACATCCTGTGAAAAAATCAAATTTTTATCCCATGTCCCATCAGAGATATTAACCCTCCGAGTGTCCATAGTTTAGGCCTTAATGTCCACCTATTTTTGGCCCCTTTGCAAGGTTTTATTAAAACGGATCTGAGAAGCTTAAAACAATGTTAATTCTAATGTTCTATATACCATTTTGTTTGGAAAATCATGGGCTTCAATATTATATATAAAACATAAGGAACATTTAAAAAAAAAAAAAATTTTTAGGTAAAAAAAAATATAATTTCGAAAATTTTCAAAAAAAAAATAAGTTCGCGCTCAATGAAATTGTATAAATTATAGGCCTATAAATAATTGAAAATAGCCACTTTGTTCTAAATTTAATGAGGATACAAATATATAATCATATAGCGAGGTAAGTTATCAAATAAATAAGTTATGAGCGAAAAACGGATTTCAGTACATAGCGTTTAGCTAAGAATGCATAGCCTAACCATAGCTAGGAATCTGGCTGATAATTTACATCAATATCACTACCTACTTCTTCAGGATCATCAACCAGCACTTCAAAACCACTTAAATCTTCTTATAATGCACCACGTATATCACTACTTTTGATTTTTAACACTAAAACAATGATAAACGTAATAAAACACATCAGTCATCGGTCCGGGGGAACCTAGCTGTTTACAAATACACGCACGTCAGCTGTCTGCTACAATATTTTCGGAACTAAAATGTAGGGGTGTGCGAAGCAGCAAAAAATTTTCGATTCGAAGCAACGATTCGATTCAAAAGATTTTCGATTCGATTCGATGCAACTCGATTCGAAGCAATACGGTATTTTTCTATTCATAATTGTCAATTGAGTGGATTAACAATAATTAAAATTTACCACATTTGTGTAATGCAAATTTTTGTTGATGTGGTATTAGGCCTATTCATACTTAACATATGAATTTTAGGTGAAAAAATATTTATTTTCAATCATAGGGATTAGAATAACCTGTGAGCTGGTTTACTTGCCTATTTCATAATTTTTACTTGGAATTGGCTCAATTGCAAGAAAGAAGAAAATATTTTTTTTATCAAGACATTAATTCTCATTTTAATAACTGTTTAAATAACTAAATAGGTACCGTCAGCTAAATTACAACAAATTTGAATGGAACTTAATATAAAAAGACCATTAAGAAATAAATATAGCCTACATATCACAAGTTTAGGGCCTGTGGGCCTGCTTCAGGACTGCAAGCAAGAAGAAAATAAAAATAATATGTTTCCACCATGCAATATGTATCATTCATTCCCTGCCTCCTAACCTCCTTAGTATAATAATCTCACACTTACATTATTTGTTACATCATCATAAATAAAGAATTATCTATTATTGGCATCAGTTAGTAGGCCTCCTACAGCTTTACATAGGCATTATTTTTTATAGGACCTAAAAAAGTCCTAAAAGTGTACTAAGCAACATGACAAGTGGAGAACTCATTGAAGAAAAGATATTGTGTAAACTAATTTAGGCCCTACTATAAAACTAAAAAAACAGTAAATAACACACAAACATTGTTTATGGTATAATTATTAAGGACTTTAAAAAATGCATATCATGTCATACAGTAGTATAGGCCTAATTAATCCTAAAACAATTTCAAATTAAAATTAAAAACAGTATTAATCAATCAGTAAATGTTAATGTATATATTTTTTCATTGTTCTATTTATTTTTCTACTCAGTATTTATATATTTATATAATTTATAATTGTTAATATTTTTTAAATATATATACATTGTTGTTATAGTTATTGATAATTTTGTTTTTATGTTAGTATTAAATGCATGGCATGAAAGTGTAAATAAAAGTGAAGTGAAAAGACAAGAAGAAACCCACTGAAGCAATAATATTATAAGTGCTTGAACTGCTTCAATGTAAATGGTCTTTAAACTGTATTGAAGCATGTAAATAAAATAAAATGAAATAAAAAAATATAGACCTACTGCAAGAGATTAAAATCCTAAAACAACTGATTTTGATAGCTAATGAATGAAAAGAATTAAAAATCCATAAAATAAAGCCAAACAAAATCACAATTAATTAGGTACCCGAAAAGTAACTCTTAAATAATATATAGTAGATTAAAATAATATTAAATCAAGAGATAAGAAAGTTAAATGTTAACTTCTAATGCCCTTGGCAACACAGGTAAATGTTTTTAAACTACCCTCAATGTTTTTGGAACAGCAGGGTCTTTTTCTCTGAAGGAAGGGTAGTAGTATGTCAACAAAAACAATGAATCACTCTCCCCAGCCAGGCCCAGGCAACGATGTATGCATTCAAGGTCATAGACCCTACCCCTCCCCTCTTACACCACCCGGTTGCTACCCAGTTGCTTCAATTAATTGCTGACAAAATGCAAGTGATGAAACAAGGAAGTAGAGACAAAAAAATATATTTCTTTATTAAAAAACAAAACTGTTACAGATTATTTTCAAAGAAATTAATTCATTGTAATTTGTGAGTAAATATTGTATTGGATCTTAGAAATATATTTTTTTAACCCCATCTAACCAAGATACAGATCTGTTCACTATATCAGATATTTATTTTGTTTATAATTTATTATGTAAAATACTAAAATATATTTTAAATTAGGTATGGAATAAATAATAAATGATTAAACTAGTATGTCTGGATAAATAGTCTATTCTTTTGACTTTGTTTTCTTTGCACTGTTAGTGTTGCATCACGGCTTTTGTCTTGTCAATCTTGTCAGTAGACGACTAGACTAGCTCTGGCTAGTGGCAGTGCGGCAATTGCTCTGTTGTGTCTTTATTCTTAAAGGTCGTGAGCCAACTTACTAATCTTTAATTCTCATTTGAACATTTTAATTCCTCTGTAATAATAGATATAATAATATAAGAGTGTTTCTTTGGAAATAAATTATTCTTTTTTTTCTCTTGCCCGAACAAAAATTGGGACCGGCAGACCCCTAACAAAAATACCAAATGTATCAGTCTATAACATTAATCTTACTAGTTAAGTATTAAGTAACAATTTTTCAGACTTATTTTTAAAATGATTTTGGAGTGACCTATCTTGTTTTGGCTAAGTTTACAGTAGTAAAATATTTTTCACACTGCTTACATCAAGACAAAAAACAAAACCTCTCATCATTTGCAATGTCAAAACAAAAAAATATAAAACAATTAAAGCTATATTTAATGCAAAGAATGTATTAAATAAGAACGCCTTCGTAAAGGAAACGCAACAGCAACGCGCTCCTGTATTGCGGGTATTGCGTTGGCTTTCTGCAGGCGTTTTTCGTATATGGATACTGACTCCCTCATGAATCGAATCGTTTTTTGACCACCACTGAATCGAATCGCGATTCAATGCATCGAATCGAATCGAATCGAAATTTCGATGCATTGCACACCCCTACTAAAATGAATAGCGCTTAGAGACAGACCTCTGGAGAAAGCTTAGAATATTACGGAAAGAACGATACCTAACTCGATCCAGTTCAATCCGATTCAGTCAGTCATAGAGCCTTCGCCGTAAACGATGTTTGTGCGTCATAAAAGTGACGCGTGACCCTACACAAAGTGTGTTGTGCGTCATTTTTATGACGCGTGACACTCGGAGGGTTAAGCTCCAAACTTTACAAAAATTGAAAAATCTATATTTTTTAAAAATTGCCAAAATTAAAGGAAACATATATCAGTGTTATAACTCTAGCTACATAGAGTACACTAGTAAATGTAATTGAATAAAAAATATTATCAGTAATTTACAAACCCTTCATGGAAAAAATAGGCTTCAAAAAGTGAAATTTATTTTGTTCCGTTGCTTGTTTTTAAACATTTTTTTCACCCATATGGGTACAAATTAGGCAGATTATGATCATAACCAAAATTAAAGATGGGAATATGATGAACAAAGTGAATTTGGTTGCATTTGTGTAACTTAAGTAGGTAAAAAGATATGTTCGTTAGCGTTAACGTCTGCAAACTCAAAAATCACCGTGCGCTGCAAGACAAAAATGGCCGCTACAAAAAAATTGGAAGGGATAAAAATTTTATAAAATAATTTTTGAACTTCCAAAACATGAAGGAACAATATATAAAAAAATAAAAAATATTAAAAATGGTCAAGCAACTCTCATTGGATCACTTGATATGGATTGACCCAACATTGATAATCCGGCATGTCTCCCGGTTTAGTAGGGCAAGGTAACCAAGCACTGCCTATTGTGACAATAGCTAAAGTATTGCTTAAATAGAGAATTAAAAAAAAAAACTTTAGATTTGAGGCTAATATTCCTACTACACTGGTCCTAAGCCAATTAAGAAAATCTCTGTTGAAACTAAGTGCGCTTGAACACTCCGTAAAAGGCTTTACAAATATACAGTGTAATAAAATCTCGTTGGACCCATGCTAAATCATTGAATGTGCCAATTACCAGATGCAGGATTATCAGGGTTTTACTACATCACAGTTAAGAGCCATCAAAAATTCAATTATTTTACTTCATTAAGAATTTAGTAGCTAAACAAAGTACAACTATAGTTAACCACTTTTACAGCATCACGTTATCTCACCTTTCCCTGGCCCATTTCTCCACCTTCATCTGTGTAGTGGGAGTGCAGGGTGTCATCTTCCCAAGGCGGAACGGGTCAAAGGGCACGTAGGGGGAGTAGGGAGTGGAGGGGGAGAGTATGTTACGCAAGTGTTGAAACTGTCTCTCATACTCTAGCCTCTGCTTCTCCAGGGCCACTGTAACAATAGACAAGAGTTGCTTACTAATAGTTAGTTACTGTGTTGATGTGCTCATATGTAATTGTTCAACTTCTACTTCAAAGTTTCTTATTCATTATTTTACACGCTATCAATCTTGTACGGCTGGTTAGAGTCGACTTATCGAGACTATTGAACTATCATAAGCAAGTAAACTGCAACAACCCACCTTGCTTGTCCTCCTCATGTTGTCGCTCCAGCTTGGCAATGGCTGTCTGTATCGGATCATTACTGAGTTCATTCAGCATCAACTCTTCCCTGGCAAAGTTGTAGTCTATCGTCTGAGCTGGAGTTTGAGGTTCGCTGGCTGTTGTTACTGAAATCACAGATTTATTTTTTATTACAGACTAGCTGTTGTACCCGTGCTTTGCAATGGGAAGAGAACACGAAATTGAAACAATTTAATCTTTACATCTGTTGATAAAATAGTTACACATAAGCCTTTTAAAAACAAAATTTAACCTTTATGGCCTTTATAGGATAGATGTTGTCATAAATGTAAAAAATAATAGTACTGCACCCTGTTGGTAAGCCTTGTAACTTTTTAATGTTATTCAATATCATAGAACCAACTTGTGTAGTTGAAACAGCTGACAAAATTCTTTTATTCATTTTAAATATGATTACACATAAGGTTAACATGGGAAACTCCAGAGCCACTGGGGCGGAGCCCGAAAGGACTTTTGAGGTAAGAACGCGTCTATATGTTAATTGGGAATGTGAGCTATCATCATACCAAATTTCAGCCCAATCCGACCAGTATTTTTCGCGTTTACTTGTCATAAACATCCATACATCCAAACTTTCTCATTTATAATATTAGTAGGGTGTTAACCATAAGATTTTTTAAGTATTAGCTTGTTGATGCACAAAAATCTGCATCTAGCTTTTAACCCCACTTTTACAGTTATTTTTTTACTAATCTGAAAAATAAAAAACACCCAAGATCGAAGGAAGTAGAGACAGTTAGTCAAATGCCTTCTTGGGCATAAATGTTCATGAAAGTAAGAGTGAGTAAGTAGTCTGAACAAAATCACATTATCCAAACAGGTCCCTAATATATTTGTCATATTTATTACCTATGATAGTGTTATTTATTATATTTTATTTTGTTACACTGATATATTGTTAAATTTTATATCATTATATTGTAATATTTATTTTTCTATTAATTGTTATATTTGCCTTCAAGTTGTTTGTTAAATGCACAGATTTTTTCCTTGAAAACTGATTAATTATGTTTTTTCACATATCTTTGAATTGGTTGTTTAAATAAATACAACCTTGTTAAGATGGACCCCATTAATACAGACTTTGCCAAAGTAGGGATGACCAAGACTGGTATTTAAGTTAGGGACGAGATTTTTTTCTCATCATAATTTGAGACAAGATGGAGACAATATTATAGCTCTCATTACTATCAGGAATTATTCATTTGCACAGTTTCACAATGGTTAATAAATAACAATAAAGCACTATTAAAACAACCTAAGTGTACGATAACTAATTATTTATTAAAAAGGTTAATAAGGTTAAAAAGTGTACAAAATAACAAAAGCTTACAGTAATAAAAAAAGCTTAAAGGAACTTAAATAGTTATGAAAATCTTCGATAAGAAAAAATTAAAAGGAAATAAGACATCATTAATGTAAAACTGTAACATGCACACCACAACTAACTGTATCACAACAAAAACAGTCTATAAGAGACAAAAGAAAAATGTAGTAGCCTGTAAGGTGTTACTTCTGATCTCAGTGATAATGATATCATATAGATACAGAAAAACCTATTATATCCGGTATAGAGAGGACCAGGGTTTATTCCTAAACGAATAAACAGATAAACCGATCTTACCAATTTTTGAGATGTATAAAATAAAAACGCCTTCAAAAAGTCTTTGCAATACCCACAATACATGAGCGTGTTGATGTTGCGTTTCCTTTGCAAAGGCTTTAAATTTTTATTTTTTTTTGTCTTGGAGCAAAGTTAAATCTGTCTCTCCCATTCTTCATTGAAATGTAATCAAATTGCCATTTTATGGCTGTAGGCGTAATTATCTGTGGTCATATATTAACAGTGGGTTAAAAATTGTTATTCTCGGACATAAGCATTTGCCTGGTGAATAACTTCTGCACTACTTTTAACAGAACTAGCCGTTGGGGGCCGTATAACATCTCTATTGCGATGGTTTACAATTTCAAGCATTCATGTCCGCTTTAAACCAATTAAAACCTATCACTTTATAATCATTAAATACAGTCATGACAGTCCCTAAAGCACTGCCTTTTTCACATTCAGAAAACTCAAAGTAATCCGGACTTTCATCACTCTGAACAACTTGGCCTTTACACTCAATCAGTCTGCATTAATGAGAGCTCCTTGTAGTTCAAATAAGACTCTATTGTACATCCAGCCTCATCTGCTTACTCACCAGAAGACTTTGGACAGTTGACTCTAAAGAAGTGATGGTTTCCCCAGACTATTCTGTCTCCGTGATGCAGTGGTGTTTTCTCCAGAACAGGTGTTCCGTTGACAAAGTTGCGAGCATTGTTGAGCGGCTCCAAGAATAATCCACCGTCCTCAATGCTTATAACACAGTGCTCAGGCTGAATACCTTGACCATTCAAAACAATGTCTAGTGGAGATGACGACCCCTGGAACATCAAAGAACATTGTTTGAGATTTCAGTACCAATTGTTGAGACAGGGTTCCCACTCAAACTTAAAACTGAAAAGCACTGTAAATTGTAAATAATTTTGGCATTGTTAAGAGTCAGGGAACTTGGAGAAGTGGAATAGTGGCACACCTCAGAGACAAATGGATCAATCTAATATTCATAGGTGAGGTGTAGAAGCTAAACTGTGAGGCAGTGGACTATAGCCAACTCAATCAGATGCAATTTTTCACACCTGGTAAAAAAACATACTTTTTTTGTACATGAGATTTATTAAGAAGGTTTATTGAATTACTTACAGAAGAGAAAAGTTAAATGTATGATTTAAACATAAATATTATTTAATTAAACAACTACTATCCATGAATTAATTAAAAATGTTGCTATATGATAAAGCTAGAGATGATAGATGCTTGACAATTTTATCCTGGAATGGAATTCTCAGGATAATAACCTGATAGTGGAAGCTGTAAGTTAGTGAACTAGAAGTCCAAAATGTCAACACAAGTTCAACACTCACCTTAGCCCCAACTAGTGTCCTATCCTTCAGGTAGTAGACCAGCAGTTCGTTTAGTGAGGGGTCAGCATTCAGGTTGACAAGGTAGTATTTGTTCTTCTCTACCTTTATCCCTGAGGCTTGCACACTGATGCCCATGTTCTCTAGGGCTTCTTGTCTTTCATGTTGTAGCCTCTCTGTAATATAGACATTCAAAAATATTTCTCAATCACTTTTTAACTACACTAATAATTATGGTAAACCTAAACTACAAGAATAGTAGTTTTACACTTGGCTAACAGGTTAAAAATCCCATATTAAGTGTAAGGTACGCCATATTTAGTTTTAAACTTGACATTATCTTTATAAATTTTCAGTTAGGCTATGCAATATGTTTCTTAGATGTTACCAAATGTTTTGATTATTATTACTAAATATGTTTAAGACTGTTGTTTAGTTTTAAGAAAGGACTATTTTAAATGTTATAAGAAGATGACAAAGCACCTGTACATTTACCTGTAAACTCTGTACGTTATGTGCCAATAAACATGATTATGATAATTGATCATTATTATTACAGTATAAGGTAAAAACTGGGTTTGTTGAGTTATTCTTGCATAGATAGTTGTAGAACTTTTTGGATTTTTTGAGGATCACTTATTCCTTTCACTGATTAAAAATACCAATAAAATCACTCAATACTAATGTATTGAAATTAATATTGTTTTCAAAGTCTGATTCCATACTTTGTTTGACTTTCATTTTACAGATGGTCTACTATTAGTCTAATCTACTACCTGATCCAGAGACCTATTGATAAATTATTGCAATTTTAATGTTAATAATAACAGTCAATGTTTTTATCCGTTGAAAAACAATAAATGCCTATTCAATACTTTGTAGGCTAGCATACACTTAGGTGAACATAAAATACGTCTCAACCAAGAAATCTTGTATCTTTTTTGTTGCAAAGGAACATTTCTCTACAAAGTTAACCTTACAACATTCATTGCAGATTAAATGTAACTGACATATTTCTTAACTCACCAGTTTTTATTAGTTTCTCTTCCCACGTTGTTGACATTTCTTTTACTAGCTTTTCACTTTCAGATAATTTTTCTCGAAGATCCGTAAAGAACTGTAAAATACAGCTGGATATTAGTTAGTTTCTAATTAAGAAAGTTGGTCACATCTTCAAAAAAAAAAAAAAACACTTAGCCCTAGTGCCACAGCGCCTGAAAGCCAAACTTTTATTTTTAGAGGTCTCATATTTACCGGGTGAGCTAAAAACAAAAGCATTACCTACTAGCATGTCGAGCAAGCCTACCACAAAACTATATTAGACAAAGTTAGTGGTAAGTATCTACTCGTACTGTAACAAGTAGTTGTGTAAAAGGCAGACTTCTGTTGTAAAACTTTAAAAAGTTGGCACTGTGTTAAATAGTCCCAGGTTACTCTACCCTATAATCACTAATATTTTACAAATAGCTAGATATAATTAATAACAGTTAATGTAACATCAAACATGCAAGCATAAAAAGCCTCTAAACAGCAAGAGTGCTATAATCTTATAACAAAGGGGAAAGTTATATTTGAATTTATGGATTAAGAAAACTTAATTTCTCATGAAGTCTACATTTTAATACAGATATATCACAGTCAAACCTTGATACAACAAATCTGAGGGGACCGACTACTACAAACTACAGGGAGAGCTTTAACAAAACACATATGAAAATCTAAATTTATACCAGCTCAAAACATGTATGAGGGCTATCCAGAAAATAGATTACATTTTTGTCTGTATCCGCTAGGGGCGGGCCTAGCGCGACCATCTTGGAGTTAGTTCGTTATGCAGCTCAGTCGGCATCTAGCCGTGCTAGTTAGAGGTTTCTGCTGTACTCCGTTGAATTACTGTGACAGTTTAAAATGTCTACGTGTTAATTGAAAATGCCTCAAACTGTGAAGTGAGTGCATTTATAAGGTTTTTGACTGCAAAAAACTGTAAACCGATAGAAATCTATCGGCAACTTTGTGAAGTTTAAGTGGAAACCATTATTATTTACTGAAGGTGGAGTTTGTCAGTGGGTCATAAAATTGCAAAATATGACCGAACTAACGTTCACGACGAAGGGCGAAGTGGAAGACCCAGCATTGTGACTGCCGAACTTGTTGAAAAAGTCTATGCCGATGACCGTAAAACTCGAAAGTTCACAATAACAGAACTCTCTCTGGGTTTTCCACAAATTTCACGAAGTTTGATGCACGAGATCATAACCGAAAAGCTTGGTTACCAAACTGTAACCAAAGAGTCCAATCATTTTTTTTTTTTTTGCATGCACTTCACAGTTTGCAGCATTTTCAATTAACACAGACATTTGAACTGTCACAGTAACTCAACGGAGTACAGCAGAAACCTCTTACTAGCACGGCTAGATGGCGACTGAGCTCCATAACAAACTAACACCAAGATGGTTGTGCTAGCCCCGCTCCTAGCGGATACAGACCAAAACGTAATTTACTTTCTGGATAGCCCGATAACAGAAAATATTATATCATCGAAGTTACAGTAAGATCCTTGCATTTATTATCTACTAACCTCTAATCACTGACAACCATCACTAAAAAAATAACTAAAAATGGGGAGAAAACTTTATAAAAGAAAAAAAATACATTAAAAACACAAACTTGGAAATGAATTTATCAAATGAGATGGTCAAGGAACCAGAAAAGGTGTTTTAAATTTGAGAACTTAGCACTCAACATATCAATTACTTTGCCATGATGGAAAAACATTAATGATTAAGAAATGGTTTTAAGCCTACCAAAAGGCTAAAATTTCTACTGTTAACGTTTTTTGATAATATCAAGTAATTTGTTATATCAATGTTTGACTGTGTTTCCAACATATTCATCAACAAAAATAATTTTAAGTTATTTACACAACACAAACAGATAATTATCACTTACAGAGATTTGTTGTGATGCCTGGCAATAGAGATGCGTTTAAAAGAAAAAAGTTATTAACTTTGGAATTGGTACGAAGGTAGCCTTACGTAATTACAATATATACTTAAGATAATCTGGGTTGTAACTGAACTATTGAATTTGCTAAATAGATTGCTAGTACTTGTTCAGGACCTCTCCAGAACTCTGACAAAATCTAGCTGAAAATCAAACTTGCTAATAGTAGTAATAGTAAGTCACAAGTATGTAGTAATTTAGTTAGTGCAATCATTTTAATTCTAAAAGGAAAAGGGGATATCGTGATGGAGCTATATGAACGTTAAATCAAAATCAATATTGAATGATACTAACACTAAGTGACAAAATAAAAACACTAAAGTTGTTCTCTACACTATTGTGATTTCCTTGGTATAAAAAAATATTAACCAAACTTCTAATATGTGACTACTATGTTCTAATATGTGACTACTATTTATGCACTACAGTGGGTTTTAAATTGCCCTGTTTAAACCATTCTTGAATTTTAATACTAAAATTATTGTGTTATTATTATGTTTACACTTATAAACAGATTTTATCTACAACCGTTAAAAAAAAAAATGTTTCTGGACCTTAAAACACTGGCCAGTTCCCCGGTAGATGAAAGGAGACAGGGTCCATAATACAGAGTATAGTTTTTTTTGTTTTTTTTCACATTTGTATAGAAAAAGGTTCTACTGTATGACTTGTAAGATTTAAAAATAAAATATTAAAACAAATAGAATAAATCACATTGATACAAAAGAGAGTTTTTTTCAACCAATCTATAAGCTATACTCACAGGTGTTGCTCCACCAGTGGCCATTTTCAACATCTCCTTGAGTGCTTCCACTTCCTGTTTGAGTTCTCTGATCTTACGTGCATTGGGGTCCTCGTTGACTACTGCGTGGTTCACTATTCGCTTTGCTCTATCTGCATACCTGTGGCAAAGAATGTGGAGGACACTTAGTAAAAAGTAACTAAAAAAAAGACTGGAGGTTTCCAGAGAAATCAGCTATAAGGAAAGTTCAATAATCTTAATAATCTAAAATAAAGCAAAACTGTTTTGAAATTGAGACATAATCAGAGTGCTGTATCAGTCAGGCTTATTTGAATTAAGTGCAAGAGCGCCAGTTTGAGCAGTATGGAAAGTGTTGAGAATTACCCAACAAAAAAGATATTATTGTAATTAACTGTTCAGAGTCTTCACTCAAACTTCAGAATGCACTTTAGAATTGTTCATAATCATATTGATCTTTGCATACTTTTATGTGATGTTGATATGAGTCAACATAGAAGGGTATCTTATTTCTTGAGTTGCAACATTGAAAATATTGGATATTTTAACCTCTGCTTAATACATTTGAGGTAACATTGATAAATGAAGTCTGCAAGATGAAATCTTACTTCAATAAACTATAATCTAGTGCCACAAATGTGGCTTTTGTTGTAACATAATTAGTATTCAAGTGCTTTATTTTAAGGTTTAACCTAGAAATTTAGGACTCTATTCAAGTTTGTTACAGTTGACATTAAAGTCATGGCCCATTCGGAATGTTAAGGGTTTCACAGTTGAGTGCTATACTACAGCAGTGTGCTGTACGAGTATGTATTTCATCTATTACTTTGTACTTCAAACTCACTGAAAATTCACAGCAAAAAAAAGAATTCAATACCTCAAAGTAGACAATGTCTCCTCGTAGTTGTCTGCTGCTGGAGACAATGTTGCCACCATTACAGTCTTGCTATTGCCTCCCAAGTTGTCCTACAACACAACACTGTTATCACAGCAATACATGCACTACACAGCATACCAATAATCCATAGGTGTACTGTTTTCAAATAAACATTGAAGAAATTAACATTAACTCAGAGTAGTTTAATTTGGATTATTCGGTTAACAATATTTTATTTAACCATCAAAATCGTTGGATAAAAGGGTAGAGTGAACAGTGTTAAAAGATATCAAAACTTTTTAATAAAGATAAAGGGGATGCAAAACCGAGATTTTGGATAGATGTTGGCGAGGTCAACAACCTAAGTGAAGTGGAGGCATAAGTAAGGTAACATAACAAAAACTTAACCTTTAAATTGGAAAGACTATTCAAAGTTAAATGTTAAAAACAAGTATTAATGCTCCTTTCACACCATACGGTTTTTTCCATACAACTAATAACCGTACGGGCAAATTTTGTTAGTAGCGTAAAGAAGAGCATGAGAGCTTTCACTCTCACAGTATTTACGGTGACAGCAAAAAACTGTCTTGCAGCCGTCCACTGCCACTGAACCGGATGGTTGGCACGCCACCAGTGGCGGATGTAGTTATGCGCAGGCTTTCACACTGCACGGTTTATAATCAAGCGGGAGCCCACTAGCCAGTGCAAATAGAAAAGCTGTTACAATGTTTATCCTTTACAATATGACCTCTCAATTAAACACTGTTTTCGTACTTATTTCAATGGATGGGGTAAACCGCAAGTGTGAAAGGAGCTTTAGTCCTAAAGGCTACACAACTTTTTTCTGGTTTTGATTGCAGATTAAAATTACAACTCGCTAAAATCTCTTATGCAAAGTCATCAAATAGCAATAGACTATAAGCTGTTACAACACTAACCATATAATAAACAAAACTCACTTTTAACAGCCATGTGAGAACAGAATCCCTGTAAGGAACAAACTTGTCTCTGTTCTTGTTTGTAGTGGTGCTTTGGTCTGCCAGCTTAGATATTACAAGTCCCAGTGTAGTCAGTGATCTAGAAAATGGGAAAAACAAAGTTTAATTTGATATCCAACATTGCAACAACAAACAACCTTTTTCTCAAAGACATCATTTAAGATTTTGATTTAAATATTTATATCCATATTCAACTTTTAGGTTTATGATTAGACAAAGTAAAGCAAAGTAAAGTAAGTAAGTTAATGTAAGTAAGTTTTATGGTGATTAATAGTGATTACTTAAACAGTGTAATAGTTCTCCTTACAAACAAACCAATTTATGTATTTTACATATTAGGCCTATACAAAACAGGGGTTGCTAAGGTTAACAAAAGGTTTTATGTTAAGCAAAACTCCTCTGGCTGATAAAGAATCTAGGAAATGTCTGATCACTGATTTTATTCCAAGTAATAATAAAAATGACAACTTTTTTGATTAGCTTTTTTGATTTGCTGTACTCAAACATTTAAACCTAGTTCAACATAGTCTAATCAAGAAAATGTTTGACCACTTACTTGTTGATGTTGGAGCCCTCTTTGAGTCGGTCACCGATCGCCCCTGTCTTCACTGCTCTCTCACTCCCAGCCAGGTCCACCAGTGAGATGCGGCTGACCTTCTCCCCCTCCACCCCACTGGCTGGGTCCAGCAGTGTCTGGGTCAACACCACGCTGAACACAGCGTGTGACCGCGATGACTCACTGTTCATGTTGGTGGCAGCCACCGTCCGTGACTTGTTGCCTTCAGTCATCAAATTGTCTATGTCCTGGACACCACATTGTGTTAGTGGGGTTTGTCATTAAGAAACATAATCAATATTCTCAAAAGGCGATTAGAGTTGGTCATGCAATCTGTCTGCATGATTAGTTCTACTTGAAACTAGAGAGGAAATTTAAATATGTTGGTATTGCGGCCTCGGGATGGATGAAAAGTGTTAAGAGTTGCTGTGACCTTGAAAGATGTTCATAATTTAACCGTGACCAGGGACAATGTTATTGGTTTTCTGTGACAGGGTAAGATGTATGCGATTTTTCTGCGACCGCGGACTAAAATCAGGTTTTTGAAACTCTTGCATGGTACCCATTTTTTAAAATTTACAACACATTCACGTTTTATTTCAAAATATCCCGGAATTTCTGGTCTCTGGCCACCTTGTTAAACCTATAAGCTAAGAGATCTCCTCTCAATTCATCTCTATCACAATCATTCTCTCCCCATTTGAGACGGTTACATAGCATTAATAATTTGTTGGATTTTGTCAGAAACAGTAAACACTTTGGATGTTATAAATTTTGACACAACTTAACAGTAGTATAATAATGACATATTTACTTATGTATGTTTAACGACAAGTCCAAACCTTTTCCTTGTTTCTGTCTATCTTAGACTTGTTACAAAGTTCTGTTTAATTCAATATAGATAAATTTTTGTACAGTTTATTTTTCAGGATTGAGCCCTTTAATTTTCAGATTAGTTTCTAAAAATACCCTAACTGATTCTTAATTTTAAGATGAATTTAATAAAAGTTATTATATTAAACAAAATGTATGTTACAAAGCTAACACTACATACTGATGTTCAAATCAAGAGATATCTAATAAAAAAGTCTAGATGGTAAAAAAACCTTTTAACTTTAAACTTTTAAATGGACTGATTGCGAAACCATTACAGTATCCAATGAAGTAGGAATCAAAACAATAGAAAGAAAATAAAATAAAATTACTATTACCATCACAATGGTCGAAGTGCACCCTAGAGTAATATTATGAGTAAAATATGTCAGTATAGGACCAACCCAGTGTTGAATATAAATGAGATGATACCTGCATGAATATTTACAACCACCAAACACTGTAATGCTTAATAAATCATCACAAGATCTAAACTGGATAATATCACAATGACTAAACCCAGCAGCAATTATGGACCATGTTTCTCCAGAGACATAGTACCTTTTTTGGTGTTTAAAAAAATGTTACGGTTTAGGAATATTTCACCAACAAAATAGTTTTCTCGGTGTAATTTGTTAACAAGAAATACTTGGTAGTCATGGTTAAATCTCTGAACTATCCTAGGAGTTGAAAGGGTTGCCCTGTACAATGTGCTGTACAGTATATTGTAATGAGTGTACAACATACTTTGTGGTTGGCTGACCAGGATTTGCTTTTTAAATAATATAATATATAAGACTTACCGTCTTGAAGCAATCCAGTTTTTGTACTCATTGTACAGCTGTTTCGGCTTCATAAAGCCATCTTTAGCACATTCTTCTAGAGGTCAATTCATTATAAATATGCGAACATTCTGGTTATTGTCAACTTGTTACAACACATTTTACACAACATAAAAGATGAAAACATAAACTTTGGTAGGCCTACCCTACTTGTATGTCGCGACATAACCTCACTTTTGACATGCTCAACTGACAGACCTAGCAATTGAGCACATGTCAAAAGTGAGGTTATGTCGCGACATACAAGTAGGGTAGGCCTACCAAAGTTTATGTTTTCATCTTTTATGTTGTGTAAAATGTGTTGTAACAAGTTGACAAGAACCAGAATGTTCGCATATTTATAATGAATTGACCTCTAGAAGAATGTGCTGAAGATGGCTTTATGAAGCCGAAACAGCTGTACACTGAGTACAAAAACTGGATTGCTTCAAGACGGTAAGTCTTATAGAGTGTACAATATACCTGGAAGGAGGTGACAGCCAGCTGTGAGAGTCCGTCCACGTAAGGTCCCAGCACTTTGTGTTCTCTCACTTTTAGACTCTGCTTGTTGGCGTTGGGATCTAACAAGTCATGCACCTGAAAATAAACAACTGTTTGCAATTCATGCTCCAAAGTGGTATCTAAACCTCCTCTTGGTTCAACAGAGAATCACCATTTCTTTGTTTCTATTTGTTATAACTTAACATATTTTACATCTTTCCAAATATCTGTTTTTGGAAGAAGAGCAACTTTATTTGGAGATGTGAAGATGTAAGAGACTCAGCACACCTGAGACAGGAGCTAACTAATCTACAAATATGGTGACGAAACTCCAAAACTCCTGCTCAATTTTTGAAAACGGCATATACGATAAACTAATACAGACGCACCAAAATTCTCCCCATACACTGTAATACAGCGCTAGCAGATGACAAATATAACGTTAAGTTACCAAAAAAATTCTTTAACTGAATAAGGACAAAGAAGTTCCAAATATTCCTTAAGTAGTATTTTTTAAATATCCATCTTGTCTGTCGATTTAATTTGGTTAGGGAGGTGGTTGAATAGTTTCCTACCCATATACAAAGGAGCTTTCTTGTAAATAACAGTTCTATGGATAGGGAACTGAAGAGTGTTTCTATGTCGCGTGTTATATGGATGTTGATGATTTTTGATGAGAATGAGGTCTCAAGTGTTTTTTTAACAAATATACATAGTCGATATATATACATAACATAAATTGTTAATAGTTTCAACTGTACAAAAAGAAGGCAACAAGAAGTACGAGGTGCTTCAGTAAACTTCCTTTAACAAACAAAAGTTTTTTTTACCCATATCACCAAATACATAAAATATAAACAAAGTATACATTATTTTATTGGGCCAATTCTACACGATGAATCAAGTGATAAAGAATTAAAAAGAAACAAAAATATAGTTTTTAATTTAAAATGACAGGATGTAAAAAACTATTCATTTCATAATTTAATTCATAAAATAACTTATTAAATTCATATTTGATACGACAGAATATAATTTGTAACTGATTAATCGTCTTAAAGTTAATTATTACTGACCAATTCCAAGTTTGAATTGTCATGTTATTAAATAGATTAAAATGTTTTTTTCTGTAAGAGCTGACGTCTTAAAAAGTGGTTTAAAACAGTGGAGCCCCTCTTGTTTCTGAGTCAGCTGTCAAAGCTTTCCTACAGCTGAAAAGAACTGGGTCAACGCCTAAACCAAGAGCTGTCTTCAAAACAGTTAACTCTTGAAATAATTACACTCTCTTGAAATTGTTGGTGAATAAATAAACAGTTACCCTTCACAAGAAGAATTTTATAAAATGTAACTGAATATATAAATATTGCAAAATTTGTCAATAAATGTTGTTCCATCACATGCTTTGAGTTTAATTGCCTTAAAAAATTTTATCTGTTTAAATAATTTCAAATTTGAGATGAAGTCAAGCATGTGAGATTGATTTTCACGAATGATGCAAAGAGAGGACAGGAATAATTGGAGAAAAAGCCAGGAAACAAGTTGTGAATGATACTTTTCATCTTAAGACTGTTAGAGGAATGTGAAAATAAAATGTAATTTTCACCTACCTTTTCGTTGTATATTTCCATGTAGCTGACCTCCACTTTATATGTGAGTTCTTGACTCTGCTGTCTGGCAATGATGTCAAACAAGGAATCACACAACCTGGGGATGATACCCTTCTGCTCTTGACTGCCCATCATGGTGAATGACTTTCCTGACCCTGCAACATCAACCGTTCTATCAGTGAACTATTTCTAAACAATACTTACAGGTTGTCTAAAATTTTACTGTCAAAATTAAGACAATATTTTTATTGGTTTAGGCCAGTTTCCTAGCTGCCAAATTTGGTTGCCAAATACGCCTGCTTTTTTCATTACCAACTCAACACACAGGGATCAGGTGCAGGATTTTCCAAGCTGCCGGGTTTGGCACTGTATCCCGCAGCAGACGTCCAGCACCCAGCAGCGACATAGACTTACTTCCCGCCTATTTTTGACAGTTTGTTATGCAGAGGTGAATTGTATCGGTTCTCAATTATGACAGTAACTTTGTATTAACAACAAGTTCTAAAGCATACAATTAGTAAATGAATGACACCAAAACAATTTTAAACCAATTTTTTCGTTTGGCAATATAAAAGTGAACTAAAATTTTCTTTGTCTGAGATTCAAAATTATAGATATAGTTGGGGGACATAATTTGTATTTGGATCATCGCACATCTACATTTCAAGACGGCCTTGAAAAGGAAGAAACTGAGAACATAAGATTCCTAAAAACTGATGTGTAAAACAACTCTGCAATTAAATATCCCAGTTCTAAGATTCCCTTGCTCAAAAACGCAGGCAGTACAAAACTATCATGATATTCACAATCCTAAAGCTGAATTCAGCAACTAAAAAAACCGCCTTTAACACATCAAACATTATATTTACATTATAACATTTTATTGTGCTTACCCTTTTAAATGTTTTCACCCTTTGATTCCTAAATGCTGATATTTTTGCCATCAAGAATAGCATAACCAAACCTGCACTTATGTTTTGTTACATATGTTATATAAAATATTAGGCTACAGAAAATGTTAAAATAAAGTTAAAATAATCTTAAAAGGATAAAGCATCAGTAATAATAAAAAACTTTGAAATTAACAGGGAAAAGACCATAACAAGAACAAATAATCATCAAGACTGCTTGGCATCACATTTAAGAGTTGAAAAATCTACATTCTGCAAAAACTCCTCAAAAATAAAACAGTAGACAGCTGTTCTTGACATATACTATAAAATGGGAGTCAGGGTTTGAACTGCTAAGCAGGTCTAACAATAACAGAGCCGTCCAAGACATGGTCTCCTTAGCTAGGCATGCATTTCGAGTTTGCCAGTAAGAGTATGCTTTGTGGGATATGCACACTTAAAATTAACAGTGGACAAGACGGGTGGAAGTTGATGCAATGGTTGGATTCAAATTTCAGGCATCTACTTTTTACTTGCCTTAGCTGTTTGTGTGCACCAACAACTCTTTTGAAATTTTTTTTAAATTTGAGATAAACAGGATAAAATAAGCTCACATAGATTAATAAATCGATTAATCCCTAGAGCTTAAATAAGTAAGGGTTACAATTTATTTAACCCACATAAGTATAAGCTACTACAGTTATGGTAGAGCAAAATTTGAATCAAGATTTTAACTCGAGGAAGTTACACAAAAGACACAAAGCATTTTGTGTTGCAGATATCTTTGCGAGAGTGGGAGTCACTCATCTTTCAAGAGCCTCTTTGTGTATCTCTCTCTCTCTCTATCTCTTCCACCCTCTACCTCACACATTAGTCTTACGAGTGATCGTAAATGGCAGCAAAATGTTCTTCCCAAATAATGTATGTACTGTATATGATACATCTTTTAACACTCTATGTTTTTGACACTTAAATGTTCTTATTATTTATTGTACTTGATAGTTTTTTTTCTTTCTATAATTTCAGGGTAGTTAATATTAAACAACTATGTGGTTCATAAAAAAAAAACTTGTTCTTGTAAACTAAATATAGTCTGTTACCAGAAGTCTGTCCTGTAGCATGTTACTGAGCTCATAGCAAGGATGATTGTTTATTATGCTTTGTCTGGGTCAAACATGTTGTATGGGATAGAGTTTAGGGGCAGCTGTTCGATTGCCAAAACCATTTTCAAAATTCTAAAAAGAACCTTAGAATTATGAAATGTTTAAAATCTAGACAATCCTGCAATTTATTATTCAGAGAATAAAAAATATTAATCCTCCCATCAATTTATATCCTGCAAAAATCTTATATATTAAAAAACTTCTGCAAAACTAATGACAACTAGCCTGCCATACTACTGGACCGAATTGCACGCGGGTTGTATCAAAAGAAAGGTTATTGGTCCTATATGTGCAGGCTTTAATTGTATTTTGAAAATATTTATGTTGATTGGGTCAAAAATGGAAATTCAACTTTTCTTATGGAACTTTAACATGGGGCCAAATTTTTTAGCTTATGACAGCCACCCTGACCATACTTCTGGACCGATTTACACAGGGGGTTTTACCAAAAGAAAGGTTATCGGTCCTATATATGCAGGTTTAGTTTGTATTTTGAAAATATTTAAGTTAATTGGGTAAAAAATGCAATTTCAACTTTTCTTAAGGAGATTTGACATGGGACTAATTCTATATATTAATGGGCAAGCATGTTTATTAAAAATCTTTTTTCTCAGCTCCTGTGCATCACAGGGAAAATTTACGCATACTGCTAGAAATATGTTTACCTGTAGATGTGCAGAATCCCTTTATAAATTAAAATAGGCTAAAAAACACAAAAATCAATTTAAAATTAAAAAAAATTACATGGGCCTTATATGAGTTGCCATTTTGGTATGAAATAACAACAAAATATAAACAGAAAATAAAAACAAATGGAAGAAATTTCAATCACATGTTTTATTTACAGCGTGGAGTGAAAATAGAGAAGTTTACACAATACATACTTTTGGTCGAGTTTTCGACCACAGGGAGAACTCTAGTAACAGACTAAATATATTTTCCTAATATAGGCATGTAGCCTATCAATACCAACTTCCTATTGTTAATATGTATGGCACGAACTGTGCAACCTAAGTTAATGAAGATTATCAGAACAAAAGGAAACAGAGGGATGCCAAGCTTTGACCACAACTTCTGTGGCTTTGTAACTCCCAACTTACCTCACAACTCAAACAACATATTAATTCAGTTATATACTGTACACTTTTTAACATGTTTTTTACTCATTTATTTTTTTAAATGATAACAACTCTTTACCAAACCATATATCTCCAAATATGATGTATTTAAAAAAAGGTAAGCGTGAATATGCAAGAAGTTTACAGTTGACAAACACAAAATACAAAACCTGTAACTAATAAAATTTTTTGTATTTCTCAGTGTCACTGTTTTACGAGTTGTTGACAAGTCTACTTGGGGCACATAAAGTAACACAACTTTTATATCAAACTATAGTTCATCCGCTTACAAAACGACCTGCGCGCTAATGCTAAACCAATGCTGGAGGAGGTCGCTTTCTAAGCGGCCGAACTATAATTTAATAGGTATTGTAATATCATGAAACTATCTTCATCACAACTCAAGACAAACTGAATCTAAACATAAATAAACAACAATAAAAATAATAACAAAAACATATGTTAATAATGTGAACATTACCAACATGAGTGATATTACAGTTCATTATTGGAAAACTATAGTTCGGCCGCTTAGAAAACGACCTGCACGCTAATGCTAAACCAATGCTAGAGGAGGTCGCTTTCTAAGCGGCCGAACTATAGTTTTCAAGTGCAAAGATGATAGGAATTGACTAATTGATGAAAATATCTTCATAAAGAATTTCAACGTAACTAAAATCTTCTTTTGTAAAATACAAGAGAGATCTTCTGTTGGTATGACTCTTTGTCCGTGGACACTGTCCCTTTACATTTAATCATTTTCCATCACATTAGGCTAGCCCCTCCTATTACTTCCCCCTCCCACAAAACCACCACCATGTGGTTGATTACTTTGGAAGCTAGACTTAAGAAAATATCATTTTAACCAGGGTATTCATGAAACAGTGGGGCTTTGAACAGTGGAGACCTGTTAAATTGTGTCAAGAGAAAAATCAAGCAATTCATACACTCCTGCCATCTGGTATTCTCAACAGTTTTGATTATGAATCTATTTTGATTGTTACAACTAATTTATTATTTATATTATTTTTTAAACTCAACTAATAATATTCTCAAGCTGGTAGATTAGATAATATTACATTAGTAAAACAATTAGTTATTACAGACTTAAATATTTATTCTGGGGGAACTTTAAACCATACTAGAGGGCGTCCCGTGTTTAAAATCTCGACCAAAAATATGTATTGTGTAAACTTTTCTACTTCCATTCCACACTGTAAATAAAACATGTGATTGGAATGTCTTTAATTTGTTTAGATTTTCTGTTACCGGTAATATTTTGTCACCAGCATCAATGGCAACCCATAAGGCCCATGTAATTTTTCTTAAATTTTAAATTCATTTTTTGGGCTTATGTTTTAGCCTATTATATTTCATAAAGGGATCCTGCACGTCTACAGGTAAATGTCTTTCTAACAGTATGCGTAGATTTTCCCCGTGAAACACACAACCTGAGAAAAAGGGTTACAAGAAACATGCTTGCCTATTAATATATAGATTTATTTATTTTCAATAAAAAAATATATTTGCCTTTTCTGAAATAAATAATTAGATACACAGTCTCCACAGTCACAAGGGAAATGTTGGGTACGCCTAAAAAAGACTAGAATGAATGTCAGCAATGAACATATGGTGGTGTCATTAAACATCAAAGTTTATTAATTTTGTAAAACAATCATTATTAGACCATTCAACAAAGAAAGTATAAATAGGTATTTTCATTTACTTATATTAAATAACTAACCCCTTCTATTATTTGTAAAAAAAAACTCCTTCATTTCTTTATACTGTAATTTAACCTATTAAACATAGTTACTTATTTGTTATTTACTAGGTATGATAAAATGTTAGAAACCCCAGTTTTTTCTAAGATTTTATAAAGATTTTCCTGTTCTCAGACCAATTAAATAATAAGTAATAAATAAACAATAAACACGAGAAATAATCTCAATTTTAAAGAAAAGATTTAAACCCACAATATAACTCCTTAAGTCACCCATGACATGACTTGATTTTACAAAGTATGGTTCAATAACTGGAACATTGATCCTATAATTGCCAGAACAGAAATAGAAACCAATATGTCATTGCCCAATACACTTGGACATATTTTATGACCTTCTATCTAATAACATCTTTGACAAACATCAGAAAAGGCTTTACCTTTCACACTTTACTTCTTTGTGAGGGGTGGCGGTATTGTACCCCCTGTCACGATGACGTCTCATTTTCTTGACCAAACCGGCTGGAATTGTACCCCCTTATTATTTCTATGCTTTATTGTAACTGTAGGAAAAATATGATGTGTAACCCGAGTGCAAAGTGCCACTTCACACACTAATTACACAAATAACTATTTCCATATAGATTTTAATCATACAACTATCAGACAGTATTTGATTACATTACATGTCCGTGAACCACGAAAGAAATTATGTAAAGCGAGAAATTAAAACAAATATATTTTTAAACAGATTTTTAGGATTTACTCTAACAAGATAAGGAACCTGTACATAAGACTTTGATATTGTTATGCACGAAAGTTCGATTAAATGCACCAGCACCTAAAAAACAGTATGGGCCGGAATTGTACCCCCTCCCAGTTCAAACTTGCGCTTATTTGGTAATTGTACAGGGTGGAATGTACCCCCCTGGAATTGTGACCCCTTGTTAGTGTAGTCTTCCTTCTAGGACCGGAATTGTACCCCCTTGTGTGCGCAGAAAATGAACTGCCCGGAATTGTACCCCCCCCCCCCCCCCCATTTGACTCAGACCTCTTCATACACTGAAATTTAAATGGACGTGATAGCAATTCCTATACAATATGTAATTTTTATTTTGAGCTGAAATAAATTTAATCCAATGTAGGCCTATGTCGTCTGTTGTATCTGTTAAGGTTTTAGTCCCTTGTGCTTTAAGATACCGTCCATCAGATCGCCATAAAACTTGGGGGGGGGGGTTCAGGAATATAATAGTATGATTATACAGTCCATACATTGCCTAACATAAACCAGGCTGAAAAAGAGCAATGTTGAAAAAGAGTATGAAAAAGAGCTCATTACATACTCTGTTTTAGGGCTTTTTATCCTTGTTTGGCAATAATGTATATAATCTAAAAAAATATTCTGGTATAAAAACCGCAATATGTTTGTTGGTGTTACGAATATGCAGTTTTAAAGAAAACTACACACTATGGTTTCAGATTTAAATGCAAGATTTAGGGAATTCCATGGTAATTTCAGACATTACTAACCATAATAGGATAGCGAAATAATTTTTTCCTACAGTTACCTGATAAAGCGGACTTTCTTGTACTGATTATAACACGCCAAGTAGATAATTTATGCATCTATGTCCTTAAATAAATAACAACATGTCAACAAAAAGTAATTGGGTTTATATGTTTTGGATTTTTGAAATACCTCAATGTTAGATTTACCTCATAAACTATTGGTGACCTGATAAAAAAGGTGTGTTCACCATGGTTTGAATTTTAAACAAACAAAAATTACTAAGGCTAGTTGGTTTAGAAATCAAGACTTTATTTTTTGAAAATCTTTCTAGAAACACATGTCCATAAACGCTAAAACTACTGTACTAAACCAAGCGTAGTACTCGGGTTTCAGCACTCAGCCTGTTTGTTTGAGTTATATGCTCACACAGATTGTTGCCAATTTGGTTACTTTACTCTAAAACACTTTAGATGGCATTTGGGACTTGATTTTTAACTACTCCAGGTTTTTAGTGGTTAGCTAAGAAGCATTATGGTAAACTATTATGGTAGTATTAGGTTAACCAAAGTCTCATAACTCTGCTTTAAGTTTTAATATTTTTAGTCAATTAGCATTGAATTCTAATATTTTGTAAGGATTTTTTTTAGGAAAACCTTTGACTAAAATAGATATCTATGAGATCAACTTTTCATATAGGCTAAATGGTGTGTTGTCATTTGTTAATATGTTTATTTCAAAAAACCTATACTAATAGGTGAATACCAGGTTTTAGTAGCTTTCTTTTGGATCAGCCAAATATTAATTTGATGTGTTTAGGTCCTGTAATGCTTGCATGCGTAAAAGTCTCATATTGATTTCTTCTTATTTTATCACGACAATATACAATACAATACAATACAAATCATCTTTATTCATCAAGTATTTTACAGCAAATACATGAATTGCATCACAGAAAGGAAAAGATAAGCAAAAAATTAGGTATACAAGTATCCTAAATAATAGATTACAAACATAAATCATAACATAACATATTTCTAATCATTTAAATTCCAAAACTCTTCTATTGAATATAATGATTTAGATTGCAAATAGTTT
This sequence comes from Macrosteles quadrilineatus, assembly GCF_028750875.1. Lineage (NCBI taxonomy): Eukaryota > Metazoa > Arthropoda > Insecta > Hemiptera > Cicadellidae > Macrosteles > Macrosteles quadrilineatus. Next base: position 10,652,588 of record NW_026542596.1, on the reverse strand, counting down.
TTCAGTAGTTTTTTAAAGCTACTGTAATTATGTTCATTGAAAATATTTTTGGGTAGGCTAAATAACAATTTTTTGCCAATGAAACTGGTTTTTTTCTCAAATAACTTCAATCTGTGTTGTTCTACATGCCTGGTGTTTCGTCAATTGTAACTGTGGAAATTTTTAGTTTGATAATCTGAACTTTTTACACGTAGAATAGTTTCAAAAATGTATAAATCATAGATGGTCATTATACCCAATTTAGAAAAATATTTTTTAACTGATTCTCTGTTTTTTATACTAAAGATAATTCTAAGAGCTTTTTCCTGTTGACGTAGAATTTTGTCTAGGTTTTTTTTTTGTGGTACCACCATATAAAGCTATTCCATAAGCTATATGTGAATTTATTAAAGCAAAATAAATAGTTTTAAGAGTTTCAATGCTTGAGACACGGGACATTTGTCGCAAAGCATAAATACCAGCTGTAGATTTTTTTACCACATGTTTCACATGCTCATCCCAGGTTAAATGCTGGTCTAATATTAGACCAAGAAATTTAGTGTGCTCCACTTGATTTAATTTTAAACCATTAAGATATATATCTGGTTGTAATTTTAATCTTGATTGCCTTGTGGAGAAAGATAAAATATTTGATTTATTTGAATTTATTAGTAGATGTTTGTTATTTGTGAATTCATTTACTGACAATAAATTTAACGACTATATGAAACGATATATTTGTAAGCTATTGCTATCCATTCGGTAAGCGCACGCAGTATAACTTATCCTAAGATAGAAAACACTTAGTGAACATCAACACACCTAAACATAACCAGACATGAAGACACACGTCCAAACATGCATTGCAATTAACAATGATATCTGAATAAATAAATTAGGATTTTGATCAAATTATTTGTACAGTGAGTGACACAGTAAACCTATAACCACCTAATCTCAGCTCTACCAGAGGAAGTTTTAGGCTAATGCTTGTAATTATCCATGAGTGAAACTTAGGTATAGACAAGAGTGGAAGTTTGGCTGATAAAGTATGATGGAGAGGAAGGTTAGTTATCTACTCTCAAGAGAGTTCTGGCCTTCAACATGATTAGGCTCTGACCTGACAATACCTCCAACTTCAATCCCATACAAATTACAAAAACAGCAGGGGGAAAATGAAACTATTACATGTGAGAATTAAATACAATATGTTTATGTAAAATGTGAATTGAAAGAGATTTTAAGTGTGTTAAAACTATGAAAACTCAGAATTCCTAAACAATAGACTGTGAGTATAACTACATACTATAATTATTAAATGGTAAAAACAATGAATAATGAGATGACTCTGTACTTAGGTAATCCTACTTACACCTACTCTGTACTTAGGTAACTGGAGTGGGTTCATACAATCTGGTGTGTTAGCTTAATATTCATAGGAAACTCGCTAACTGGTTCCAATTTTCCAATAATGAATGGACCTACTTATTTTCATTTACTTATACTATTATCCTTAGAAATTGACTGAAGACAATAAGGTAGTTTAGGTTAGGTAGCGGTCATAGCTGACACCTATTTTTTATATATTATTTTACTGACATGATAAAAAAAAGCTATTAAGACTACTAGATATAAATCAAAATTGAATTTTTAAAAACTACTACTTCTCTTCTTGTATTAAAAGCAAAGAAGCATATTAAAAGCATACATGTGTGTGTGTGTGTGTGTGTGTCCGTTAGCGTGATAACTCAAGCAAAAATGATCCGATTTTGATGAAATTTGGTATGAACATGTAAATCTACATTTACTCGAACAAAATCGCAAACCAGGATGATTGGACTATGGGAATGGGGGTTTATGGGGGGTTTTATGGTGTAAAAATAGGGTTTTCCCATTTTTTACTCTAAAAACACCAAATTTCACAATTTCTTTCCAAACCATTTTGTAGAACTTAAAAAAAAAACACAATTTAGTATATTGAAGCGTTATTGTGTGCCTAATGAAAACGGAGAAAATTCCAAAAATTGTAAATTTAAAAATCCACGTTATTCTTATGGAGAATAAGTCAACTGTTGTAGTTTGCTTGTTTATGAACATATTTTTAGATCATATCTGGAAAACACATTAATTTCTTACTAATCTATTTACATTTTACAATGAAAAACACTTTTTTACCCTCCCTGTTGCAGCAAACCTAAGTACTCGTTTAACTAATTCTATTTAAATAGGGAATAAATGCAATATTTTCTACTGTAAATCCAATCAGGCAGATGGAAATTTGCTTAGTCTGCAGGTTTGCTGCGGTGGGGGTATTGTATAAATAGGCCAGTAATCATCCATTAACACTGACTGTGGGCATAATCCTGACGAAATTCCCTTACTCCCTTGGGGTCATCTTGATTTGTTACTCACATTTGGGCCCATCTCTTTAAACAGATCTTTATGATTTTGGCAAAAGAAGCAATGTTTCAAACATTATCCAGTGATCACGCTAATGTTTAAATAGGAAAAATACAAGGCGAATTACAATAGAAAAAACGTAGCGTGTTAAACGCACACAACTGATCTATTATGAAACTAGCACACTGGTGAAACTGTTATATAAAAACTGCACTAGCCTATATTGGTAACATTCTATTTTCAGCAGCTAACATGCAACAGTGGTGAGTGTTTTTCATTCATCGCATGACAAATGGACGTTGTAGCAGACTGGTGAAAATCAATATCATCATGGAAACCTAACGCGGTGTTGTAAAACACTATAGTTACAAAGCGGTGTTGTAAAACACTATAGTTACAATAATATAACATTAACATACGGTATAGTTAGAGGTATAAAAAAATTATGAGCCCCATTTGATGGATGCTTTCACAGGTTGAGAGATAGGGTATGGGATGAAGAAAAAACTAAATACTAAAACACTAAAAGGTAACATGATAGTTGATTGTGTTAGCGCTTTCCAACAGAGAAACAACCAATTATAAATAATTTGTGCCAAAAACAAGATGCGAAAAATTCAAGTTGTTTCTGAGATATTTGAGGATAAATATTTATGAATAATGGGCATTCTAGATGGATCGATGAACCAGACCAAGATTTTAACAGAACCAATGTCTTCATTGAATATTTTTAATACTGTTGCGGTAATTTTTTTCTTTTAAACATCCCAAGAAAACGATTTCCTTAAAAGCTTAAATTCTCTTCGTCTCTGATGCAAGAACCACAATAAAACTTAACCCTTTGTATTTATTGTACTTTTGGTAAGATTATTGGTGCTTGCTCAATTAACTACCTTTGTTAATTAAATATTTTACTGACCAAGTTAAAAACAAAGAACTAGATGAGTAAGGATGGGAAAGAACTAACAAGTATCCAACACTAAAACAAACTGTACTTTAATTTCTCTTCAAGTTGTTTTGTTCTTTCTTTATTAGTCCCTGCATTTAAATAGTATGTTATTTGTTTATTTTAAGTAGCAGTTTGATGTGAGAAATATGGTAAACCAGTTTGTACTGAGAAACGTTGACTGATTCCAGACTTTGCTAGTTTGAGATAACTTTCTTGTACCACCTGCTTGTCTATGTGACCTGATATAATATTTTTAAGGCCCTGAAGGAGAATATGATTATTGCTTGATAGGAGCCCAAAATTTTGGTCCTTCCCTACATAGATGAGTCAGAGCAGAACAGAAAATGTTGTATATACATTAAGGGGCAGTTAAGGTATAACAATCCAATGTATTACAACAACTATGCAATACTTAGTGCTGAGCTCACCTGTCTGGCCGTAGGCGAATATACAGGCATTGTAACCCTGGAAGGCATTGTCCAGGATGTCCCGACCCAGACAGTCAAACACTGTCTCCTGGCTGGCGAACTGTGGTACTCCAGGCTCTGCTGAGTTGAAGCAGTGGTCAAACGCAAACGTCTTGGGCTCCGACCTACAACAAACAGTATTGTTACAGATAGTGCTGAAACGCTTAACCTATTAGTAAAATATCCAGGTAATGATACATCATTTTAATCCAGAAGGTAGGCTTCCAGTGGGCTAATAGTAATAGTAGAATGTTGACTCTTGGCTGTCTGGAAATTACAGGGAAGCAGAAATGGCTAAAATACTGTCCTAAGTTATGGATGCATTAGGCAACAATTATACTAAGCTACCCTGAAAATCAAGATCCAAATATTTTATTTCTTTCCCTAATAATAAATTGTGGTACCTGGGATTTAACTCAATTTATTACAGTATTTTCAAACTGTTCATTGCATTCAATTTTGCAACACGTCGAACATTAGATTTTTACATTATACGTACAAACAGATTACACCTTATGCTTTAGGGAACGGACCCTTTATTTTCTACCAGTAATATATACCAATGATATGTATTTCAATACCAAGGTCACTCTATGATGCTATCATAACATTTTTCCTGCACCCTCGTATGTAATCCCTATTCAAGAGGAAGTATAATTGCTTAAATATTTATTTAAATTACTAGTGTACTCAGAATCTTAGGTTCAACTATAATGGTTTATAACATACAGGGTGATTGATATAAGTGTGCCAGCCATTTTATTCGAAAACTATAAGATATATAAAAAAAAAAGTTAAATGGTAAGTGCCTTGGATTTTTTATATAAAAAATTCTAGTAAAGTCAAAAATATTATTTTAGCCACCATTTTTCCAATATGGCCGCCAACTTTGATTTTTCTCATAGAACACCCTGTATTTTATGATGTATTCTGGTAAAAAATGTAATTTTAAGACGATTTTATTCTTGTGTTTTTTTTCATAAACCTAACCGTTTCAAAGATAATAATGGTTAAAGTTTTGAAATTTCTGCATGAGAAAGAGGAGTTTCAATAAAGGCCTAAGCAAGCATGCAAGCTGGTTTGTTCGAAAACCATTCAAAATTTCACAACTTAAACCATTATTATCTTTGCAACGGTTAGGTTTATGAAAAAAATCGCAAGAGTAAAATTGTCTTAAAATTACATTTTCTACCAGAATACATAATAAAATACAGTGTGTTCCATAAGAAAAATCTAAGTTAGCGGCCATATTGGAAAAATGGCGGCTAAAATAATTTTTCGAGTTTACTACAATGTTTTAAATAAAAAGTCCAAGGCACTTACCATTTAACTTGTTTTGATATCTCTTATGGTTTTCGAATAAAACGGCTGGCACACTTATATCAATCACCCTGTATAAAACCGTGCCGATACTTGTTAACACTTTATATAACAAATAAGCCATAAACCAATACAATAAAAGTGTTCAGTAGGTAGATATTAAAGTTTTAACATTTGAAAACCATCGACATTATCAAAATTAAAGATTGAATCTCGAAGCCACGTAGACAACCACCAGTTACCTATACATGGTAAAAAGCAATATTATTTTACCTAATGACACAGTCATTGACACCACCAATGCATTTCCCAAACTACACAGCACGGCACGGGCGTGACGCGGGTATAGTCTATAGCTGACTGGAAGGCGTCTACAGTTGTGAGGAGACGGTAACACGGCGAGCCTGACACAGATCCTAGCGTGCAACCAACAACTAACTACTGTATCCAACACTGACTCTGAATACAAGATTGGAAACTGTCATTCATTGTGCCATTTTAAACAAACAAGGGAATCTGCACCAAACAATTTAACCATTACAACTGACATTAAACCAGTACTTCCAACAAAAAAGGAAGTAATTTAATTTATCACAAACTAGATACATAGATAATAATAAGTCAACAAAAATATGAACAAATTATAAATTAGTGTTTGAATCATAGTGGTTGTTGTAGTTCTGGACGAAATGATACGTAAATTAACTTTCTGAGGTCTAATAACTATTTACGAAAATAATCAAAACAAAACACTATTACGTAATTTACGACCGTTGTTTATTTACATCATTTAAATATATTTGCGAAATCCTTATTGAGAACTTTCAAAACAATTGTATTAGATGCTAAATTTCAATATGAATCAATGAAACAAATTGGTCAGGCCTACTACATATTAATAACAGTAATGCACCCTAACCCCAATTTATAATTGGCTAATTGGCTTGGATACAATTGTAAAAAAAAATAATAATAACCATGAGAAACAAAAAGTTTAATGTCAAATAGTTTTAAGGACAAAAAAAATTATAATATCCAAAACATTATTTTTTTTATATTCTACAAATCACGTAGAATAAAAAAATAAATAAATAGAAATAAGTATTTACATTTTATCTATCTATCTATCTATCTATCTATACTATTATAAAAAAGAGGTGGTTGCTGTATGTATGGGAAAAGTAAACGCGAAAAATACTGGTCGGATTGGGCTGAAATTTGGCATGATGATAGCTCACATTCCCGATTAACATATAGGCATATTCTTATTTCAAAAATCCTTTCGGGCTCCGCCCCAGTGGCTCTGGAGTTTCCCATCCCATGTTAACCTTATGAGAAATGAAATTATTGAATCTTAACAGCTGTTTCAATTAAACAAGTTGGTTCTGTTCTGTGATGTTCAATAGCATTAAAGTTACAAGGATTACCAACAGGGTGCAGCACTAGCACTATTATTTCTTTTACATTTATGACAACAGCTAATTTGCAACCAAAAGGTGGGTGAGCGTAGCGAACGAACTTCAACCTGGAGGCGAGTGAGCGTAGCGAACGAGCTAACCTGAATGCAAGTGAGCGTAGCGAACGAGCTAACCTGAAGGAAAGTGAGCGCAGCGAACGAGCTCCAACCTAAAGGTGAGTGAGCGTAGCGAACGAGCTAACCTGAAGGCAAGTGAGCGCAGCGAACGAGCTCCAACCTAAAGGTGAGTTAGTGTAGCGAACGAGCTCCAACCTAAAGGTGAGTGAGCGTAGCGAACGAGCTCCAACCTAAAGGTGAGTGAGCGTAGCGAACAAACTTCAACCAGGACGTGATTGAGCCATGCGAACGAGATAATCTTGAAAATTAAGAAGTTAAACGGGGCAAAGCCCGCGGGTTACAGCTAGTTGACAATATCAATTCCTATGTGGCGTCAACTTAGCCATATCTGTGATGCCTTTGGTCTATACTTATTTAATATTTATTATGTAACAGCTGTTGCTAGTTTTGTTAAACATTTAGTTTTTGACTATGTTATGATTCAGTACACTTCTTTATTCGTTTGTAAATAAATCATAATCAAATATTCGTTCATATAGTGGTGAGATTAATTCATACAGATTAAACATCGCTATTTGATAATGTTCGAGATCAATAATAATAAGAGAACCCACAGATACCACAAAATCGTAGTAGGGAAATGGATGTTCATATTTTACTGCAAGTCTGCAGTACTGTGGTTAACCTTTTTCACCACTAACCACTGCAGCACAACACTAAATAACTTCCCCTTTGGGCCATAGACTCTAAGGCTTAGAAAAATGTTTTATTTTACACCTTGACTTTCACGTTTATAGCTTTCAAATTGCTTAAAGTGGCTTAAATAGCCATTATTAGAAAATTGTAGCTAATGTGTTTTAACGCTTGTGTTACTAAAATAATAATTGAATTTTCTTTCTTTTTTGAAATTAAAATCTAACAATACCTTAATTATGGAAATCGGGCTGTGAATAACCAACTCAATATTTCGAACTTTATGTTAACCTTTAAACTGTAAAATGTGAAAATCTAGTAAGTATGAGTATTGTAGTTTTTTGTTGGATGTTTATTCCTTGTTGAAAAGAAGCCGAAATAGGACCAAGCTGTTACGGGATACATTGTATATAATAGGAGACTGTGACTGTAGATACACCATAAAAAGAAAACTATTATTAACTTACAGTTAAATGTTATTCTTAGTTTGTTGGCTACTCATCACTAAATTAAAATTATACACAGTTTACTAAAAAAATTTGAAAGTATATTTCGAGTTTTTTTCCCAGAAAAAAGTTTTTTTTTAAGACTCGAAATATACCTCCACGTTTTTTTAGTATACTGTGTATAATTTTAATTTAGTGATGAGTAGCCAACAAACTAAGAAAGACATTGATAACACATCACGTAAAAACAACCGGAATGAATTACAGTTAAATTTGACTTCCATATAAATACAACAAATCAACTATCATATCAAACCACACAAGTGAATTAAGAATACAAAACTATACATTGTATTTTATTCAAACCACCCTGACACATCAGGGTGTGTATTATAAAGGCGAGTGAAAGACAAGTGTTATGATAATCAGCTGGTTCTTTAGTCAATACCATCCTTTAAAGGATCAATTGTCAAGGACAGTTGGATTCAGTCCCTTGATCAAAAAGCATATAAATATATTGACCGTGTATATATTGACTTTCCATTCTGATTCCTTGGCGAGCACTGCATCCTACTGATTTTAGGTTTGTAGCTGAAGAAAGTGTTAGATATTCACGCTATGCTTCATTGACTTTGCGTATGCCTCATCATAGGACTGCAGTTTACGACGGGGCGTTTGTTGTGACCGCTTGCCGACTTTGGAATGACCTCCCCTTAGCCATCAAATCCCTTGATAACCGTTCCCGGTTTGTGGCAGCGCTAAAAAATATGTATTTTGAACGTATGGCCATGGTTGGTTTGTCCTAGGGGCTTGTACGCTGGTTGGTCACTGACAGATGTGCTTGGTGTGTGTGTGTGTGTGAGTGAGAGAGAGAGAGAGAGAGAGAGAGAGAGAGAGAGAGAGAGAGAGAGAGAGAGAGAGAGAGAGAGAGAGAGAGAGAGAGAGAGAGAGGGAGACAGGAAGATTATTTTTGTACAGTTTAAAATGTAAGTTATTTTCTTTTGTTAATGTTTCTGTATCCATGATTTAGATTTTGTCTTTGTTGTATATTAATGTAATTGTTAAAATATATGTGTTATATTTATGACAGGTTAAGTGTAAGAAAGGGCCATTTGGCCCTAACTTTTGCCTGTATAAATAAATAATATTTCATTTCATTTCATTTCATCCTACCTAATTGATGTGAAACTATTTGTGATTGAGTTGCAATTATATTTCCATTTACTATGTGCATCAAAGCGGGCCGTTCACTGTCTTCCATATGATGCCGTTATACCTCTCAGCCTGTCCGTTTCCTCTGGGGTTGTAGGGCGTTGTACGACTGGATGCGATTCCACAGGAGTTAAGAAATTGTTGAACCTCTTGGGACAGGAAAGAGGTTCCTCTATCGGAGTGAACATAACAAGGCATTCCAAAAAGATAAAAGAGACTTTGTAAGTGTTTGATTACTGTCGATGAAGCCATGTCAGCACGAGGAAAAGCGAACGGGAATCGAGAAAATTCATCTACAACAGTTAGTATGTACTTGTTTCTTGTTGAAGATGGCAAAGGGCCCTTGAAGTCAATATTCAGTCTTTCAAAAGGTGCTGTTGCTTTGATTAATTGCCCTTGAAACTTACAGAATCTTGGTTTCAACTCGGCACACACTGTGCAAGATGAAGTCACCTTCCTAATATCGTCAAGTGAAAATGGGAGATTTTTTGTTCTAACCCAGTGATGGAGTCTCGTGACACCTGGATGACACAGTGAATTGTGAATGTCTTTGAGACTAAGGCTTCCTGTAACAGAACAAACACGAGAGAGAGTATCGGCAGTTGAGTTCTCTACACCCGGTCTGTAAACTATATTGTATTTGTAACACAAAAGTTCCATGCGCCATCTTTGGATTTTTTCATTTTTTATTTTTCCAGAGGCCTTGTTGTCAAACATGTAAGCGACCGACTTTTGGTCTGTGATTAACTGAAAAACCCTTCCTACAAGATAATATCTCCAGTGCTTTAATGACTCCACAATTGCTTGAGCTTCTTTTTCTACTATGGGATGTTTCCGTTCGGTTGGTGTCAAACTTTTGGAGAAAAAGGCAACGGGTCTTCCCTTCTGAGATAGAGTCGCGCTCAGGGCGTGGTCAGAGGCATCTGTTTCCACAGTGAAAGGAAGGCAAAATATTATGACAATCAGGCATGTTTAATAAAATCGTTTGTAAAAATTTAAACATGCAGATGAAAGATGGTTTGCTGAAGTGGGGGTCTCGTCCTACACGCTGACCTTCAAACTAAACCAAAATATAAAGCTTGACCAAACTAAAAAGCTCTATATAAATTTCAACCTCAATACCAAGAACAACAAACTTGCCTATTAACAAGAGTACAACAAAATCAACCACACTCAACAACTGATAGGCATAGACAGTCAAAACTACTGATTTATGTGCGGACAAAACCAGCCCGTCCCGCACAAGTGTAAACGCGTACATAAGAACCCATGATCTAAAAACTATTCATGCGGTTTCGACCCGCATTGGAAGTTTAGGTTCGTGCGGGTGATTTTTCAACCCGGACAGAGGTTTAGGTCTGTCCGGGTCAACCCGCACTGGTGTGAAAGCTCCCGTAAACAGCTTCGTCCGGTGCGGGACCACCCGCACAAACCTAAACTTCCAATGCGGGACGAAACCGCATGACTCGTTTTTATATCATAACAACAATAACACACCACAACACTGTCAATGGACTGTTACGTACGTACAAGTAGGAGCGGATCAAATCTATTATCTTATATCCCTCTTTTCTGCTACCTGTCACAAGCAAGTTCAATAGATTCGTATCACTAAGCTACTCATGTAAAATGTGAGTGGTAAATAAATGAATTAGTTTCAGGCCAAGGTTATGCGATTTTGATCGATAATGCCGATGGAATTATCGACCAATAGTTTTCAATTGATTTGAGTAATTCGCATTGTAAAATGCATGACTGTTTGATGAAATGTAGATATTTAAAATATTGATAATGTCGCCAATTTCTCAAGCTGTGATGGTTGAATGAAGGCTGCTTGAGTGAAGGCATGTGTTGTGAGAATAAGAAAATTGTTGACTTTACTTGTCTACCCAAAATAATTAAAACGTCTGTTAACACCACTGAAACTGCAATAATGGTTACTAATATGATTTACATCAAATCAGCAGTTTAATATATGTTGTTTTATTGTTATGAACAGTCAATTTGTTTAGTTTTTAATCATAGACAGCTATTTATTATGTAGGCTAGATTCTGTTTCATAGGTTACCTCTGATGTTACTTTTTACTCTGTTATCGTATGTTTACTTTATTTCTTGACATTTCTTTAGCAATGATTATGGAATTACCCGGAGTCGTCAGCAATTTCGAAAGATGTTATCGTTATAAACAGTTAACGATTTAAAGGCTTGTTTGGTAATTTATCGTCAAAATTTGGACTTGTTATTTATTTTGTTTTGTTATTTTCGGCATGATATTCGTAAAATAGTACTATATTCTTATTTACTACATATATGGGGTTTCTCTTGCAATCTTGTTTGGTGCAGGTGTATCGTTATGAATCGGTTTATAACATGGACATAAATAACTATACAAATGATACAAGTAACAAACGGGGTAAAAAGTTAAGATTTGATACAGCACTACATTCCAGGTAGTAAATTAAATCTACCCCAGTAGCGTCGTTGGTGATTTCAACATGCATTTACGACCAACATAAAGTTGAATACTATTGATCAGATGGATCATCACTCTACACACAGTCTGGGTTTGCTTGTAAATGAGATTGCTGGAAAACACAACTGCAACCCAGCAATTTGGACGTCGTAACTCCAGTATCTTGGGGAATAGTAGTTTACGCAACGATTGCGTTAAGTTAGTCTTTACGACACGAGTAGAAAATTTCTAAAAATTTCTAAAAACTTCTACGAGTGTCGTAAAGACTATTAACGTGAGTTGCGTACACTACTTTACCTACGACAGTTTTTTAATTACTAACAATCTGGTTTTTAATTACTAAAAATCACTACTCATTACTTCTTAGAGAGGTTATGTTTTCGTTTATTGTCAGTGCCAATGAAAGGAAAGTGATGCAACGACTTATTGTATAATCAGCTGATTTCCTGCAAGCTGATTAGTTGACGTTCGAAGCATTACAATTTTAATTATTTTCTCTCAATACTTGAACCTCATTGGTCCGTTACCTGTGTTGATATGAGAAAAACTATGCTGATATGAAATGAAACTATGCTGATATGATATGAAACTATGCTGATATGAAAGTAAACAGCTGTTAAGTGAAACTTTTCAATTCTAAGAACTAAACTGAAATGGCTACTTTAAAAAACGGTCGTAGGTAAACGTTTCTTCCTTATTTCAATATTGCAACAATTACGTAACTAATACTTTTTTCAATGATTAATCTCCTACCTTATTATTTTTTATTTTATTAATTAGTAAAAACCCTTTTACCATCGCTTTCAGTAACTTACCTTTGTGAAATCTGATGAAATGTAAATGTAAATAAATACCTTACCACGAGAAAAATAGCTTAAGATAATAGAAGAAAATTAGTAAACATCTGAAATAATATACAACCTATACAAGGTCGTTGAATGCGTTATCGACATGCAATTTTGTTTTAGAGACTTCACTGGCTGCATATTGAAAATTATGTCAATAATCGGTTACTCAATACCAGCCAAAGTCTCGTTTTATGAAAGTGCGGTATTTGAATAAAATTATTGTTGTATTGCAAAAGAGCATTATAATAATGGGGTTGGTAAAGGAATCTATAGCCCGGGTTCGTTTCTATCGAGCATCGACCAGTGTTGGACAACTTAAATACCCATCAAGCGGTTATAAAATTACGGACCCTATCTTATCAATATTATTGTGCGAATATCCATTGAGGATTTTCAATGGGAATACAAATTCCATTATTTTGAAATAATATAGTTAGATATCACCATAGACAAATAGGCCTAACATAAACAAATTAACCGTTAGGGTGATCAAGTAATAATGACTACAAATGGCTAGCAAAAATTAAAATTAATTATTAAAAAATCGTGATTTATATAATCTCCTTGTTATTTACTATACAATGCAAAGAGTAAAAATACTTCTCACAGTCATCTCATCCGTGTGTCATATCAAGTTAATCCTAAATAACCACAAAAATCATCGGAATCAATTGAAATGGATATTATTTTCCAAATTCGTCACTGTATTAGCTCAAGCCTCTCCATTTCTTTCTGGCCCATGCAAAAACAATAAATATAATGGAACTTCAAAAAATGACAAAGTAAATGCAATTATTTTCTAAATAATACCGAAGTCTTGACAGTTGGGTCGATCAAGGTTACAATATCCGGTTACGCCTATCGATAATATCAAACGAACGGCAACCTTCCACACAATTTTTTAACTTCAATGAATATTTCAGTAAGGAACAGGGGAGGGAATATATTTAACCTCAAGTATAAAATGTTGCCAACACAATTGATCAATAACAAAATTACAAATTGGGACGTTCGAGACGAATTTCACAAGGTTTCAATTAAAACAGCAATGTTTTGTGAAAACTTGCTTTATTTGTTAAAACATAACCCCTAAAAACTATAAAAATGATAAATAATAGGTCTAATTGTGTATCATGTTGACGATTGGACGGACTATTTTTGCCAACACAATTGACGTGTAAAAAATTTAAAATGCAATATTACAAAATTCCAAATTCCAAATGGTAAATAGTTCAAATATTTTAAAAATTCCTCGATTGAAAATGTTCGTCTAAAGTAGGAAATTAGGACTACGAGAATTAGTAAGTAGCACGACTGAGATGGTAATCAAAACTTGCCAGGATCTCGAGTTTATAGTTGCTAACTGTGATTACGCTAGGTAATTAGACCAGTTCTTGTTACAAATATGGAAGGAAGGGAAGAAGTGTTAAAACTACATTAGGTAAAGATGAGGAACTAGAAAACATTTTAAACTAATTAAAAATAAAATAAATTATTTAAGTACAAGTATATATATTAAACTTGCCAAAATCCGGTCACCAAATATGAAATATTATTCTGATACACGGATACTGTACCGTATTAATTAATCAGTTTTCATTTTATAAACACAAGATTTTAATTTTTTTTTATTTTATACGGGGATTAAAATAGTAGGTGTTAACATTGACAACAGGGGCTAAGTACCACAACCATTGTTGCTATTTTTGAAAAGAGGTGATTCATTTCTACCCTAACTTATCTAAAAGGACATTTGAGTCAAACTGGACGAGATCACAAATCGAATCAAAGTAATATAACCAGTTGTTTTAGACTGACTCGTAAAATTAAAAAATATATAAATAGGATAAGGCACCTAAAACAGATCCAGTAAATAATTAGAGCAATAATATACATGAAAGTCTCAATTTTACCGAATGTGTTAGAAGCATAATTTAAAAAAAACTTGTTTGACGAATGAACACATTTGGATAAGAATAGAAAAATATTTGTAAAAGGTTAATTTGTTTAAATGCTGTTATATTTCCCCTAACTAAGCTCAGTCGACGACCGTTTTTTTTTAAGTAGCCGTTTCAGTACAGTTCTTAGAATTGAAAAGTATCTCATAACAGCATTGTTTACTTTCTTAACAGCATAGTTTTACTCATAACAACACGGGTAACGGACCAATGAGGTTCAAGGATTGAGAGAGGAGAAGCAACATTGTAATGATTCGAAATTCAACTAATCAGCTGTTCAGGCAAATTTAATTGTTGATTGGTGCAATTAGTATTTGATACAATGTTTCGTTGCATCACTGTCAGTGGCAATAAGAGGTTATAAACAAACACATAACCCCTCTTAGAAGTTATGAGTAGTGATTTTTAGTAATTAAAACACCGTCGTGGGTAAAGTAGTGTTGCGTAAACTACTACTAACACTAACCACAAATGATTTGTCAGCCAACTCAGAGAAGGAGATACGGGTTGTGTCAATAGGTCCCATTCCACACGCTGGGTCACGTTTGGTTCTGAAGGAATCAATAAATGATCCACCAAACCACCTTTCAATACCGTCTATATCAAAACGAAAATCGCCTTTGGCACGCCCAGGCCCCTAATTTATAAAATGTTACAGTCTAGAATAAGCCTTGGATGAAAGGTTTGGGTTAGGGAAATATTTTTGTGCGATAAATCAATCAAAAGGTAAAGTAATGGATATTATTGAAAGATTTAGGTAAGTGTATAACTGATAGTAAAAATCTTAAGTGTTAGAGAAAGGAAAAATGAATAATAACTATCAGAGGTCTCCATTAGGTGCGTGGAGGAAGGTTGCAACCACATTTAAAAACAACTTTCCTTAAAATCTTATCAAAACTTTTTCCTAGTAATCTTATTTTGTAGTCAATATAATGATCAGTATAGTTACTACGTTAACAATGTTTGGCATATTTAAAAACTGGTCCATATCGTCGGGGTGTCAACTTGAATGCTTAACCATGCATTAAGCACAATCCTAATACATTTGTCATCCTTATTCATCAGGTAAAGACAATTTCAATGTTATTTCCGTCGGATTTAGGTTTCTAGTTATCTTACCAATATTGTAAAAATATTTAAACCAAATAAAGAGGTATATTCATAACTTATAACCGATTACTTGTAATAAAATATTATGTCCAGAGGAGAAGAATAACGTAAAACCTATAATAAAATAACAGAAACCCCTTTAGAATACATTAACGTACTGAAACATTACTAACATGAAATATTATAAATAAAAGGATTCAGATTTCACAATTTTCACAGTTAACATTTATTGTAAAACTACCTCATTCTTTACCAGGACCGTTATTGAATATTTACCTCAAATGTATTGCTTATTAACCTTTCTCATAATGATCACAGTAGGATATATTACAAATCTTAATGAAGGGGAGATGAGGCAGCTTTATCCAGGCCGAGATTAACCCCAAACCTAGGACAATATACAGGAACGGGGATATAAACACAGCCGTTGTGTCAGTGTGGTTCCCTGAGGCACCCTGTGTGAGACCTGTATAACCACTATAACCAGGACAACGATCTTAAACTGGATAACGAGCACATCTAGTAAAAAGCTGTGAGTTTACTACTCATGTGAACAACATTTATATAGGACCTTTAAGGAAAATTAGTTGTATACAACGCTGTAATAGTAGTTTACGCAACGATTGCGTTAAGTTAAAAATTCGATTTGAGTAGAAAATTTAAGGCACGAGCCTTGGCGAGTGCCTTAAAAACTTCTACGAGTGTCGTAAAGACTATTAACGCGAGTTGCGTACACTACTTTACCTACGACAGTTTTTTAAGTAAATCTGGTTTTTAATTACTAACAATCATTAAGCCCCGCGCGCACTACGCCGTCACGGCCGTCACGGACGTCACGGCCGGCCTTTTCCAAAAGTCGTTCCCATGTAATGTAATGGAGGTGCGCGCACTGGGACGGCACGGCCGTCACCGACGCCACCGCCGCCACCGACGTCTGTCAGAAAGTTCGGAGGAGCGAATCTCAGGACAATTCCGCGGCGTCCGTGACGTCCGTGCTGTCCCAGTGCGCGCACCCCACGGCACGGAAATTTGTATCATGTCTAGAAAGACTCTCCTCTAGGTTTCGAAGTAGACATTCGAACTTTTCATGGGTCATCCTAAAGTACTGGAAAAATTTGTAATCGTCCTCTACAAGATCGGGGAATAATGTGTGAAATTCATCAAAACCTAGTCGTTTTTCTATTTATATTATGTATCCAAAATCTCGCTTTCCTCTTCCTCTTCCTCTTCTCCTAAAATTAATCCAACTACCACCACGTCTTCGTCGATATCCATAGCTCCCACACTCTCACTGCTCACAGCAAAACAACTCAATTGCAAAATACATCAGTCCAAAATGCTGTGACGGCCGTGACGGCCGGCCGTGCCGTCGCAGTGCGCGCACCCCCCCCCTGAAAAAGGCGGTGTTACTCATAACTTCTTAAAGAGGTTATGTTTTCGTTGATTGCCATTGCCACTGAAAGTGATGCAACGACTTATTGTATAATCAGCTGATTTCATGTAATTGCGTGTTTGTAAAATTTCGTTAAATAATACGTTACTATTTTTTTGCAGGCAATAGCTTCTTCTAGCAGCATTCTCACCATAAATACTGTATCAGTTACAATTAGGGAAATATTGCATATTTATTTGGACAACTGAACAATATAGTGAAACAGTTAATTTACAGTTGGATCTCAGCATCGAATATGTGGTCCACAACGAGTTGGGTGAAACAACGGTTAAGAGGTTTTCAAAATAAACTAGAAGCTCATTTTTATTTAACAATCTAACCTTATTTTGTTTCGTCCATTTAATGAATTGCAGGTATGTAATTTCATACATTTGTTTCGATTTTGGTGGCAAAAGATTAGCACAAACAGTTTGTGCTCTCATTTCCATCTCGTCAACTTCACTTTCACTAAAACTGAAATTTTTAAATCAGTTTAATCTACATTCCTTTAACCACCAACTTAGGTTAAAATTACGCGAGTATCAACAGGAACATTGAACAAGACAGACCAACAATTAAAATTGTCAACTGATCAGTTGATCAGCTGATTAGTTGACGTTCGAAACATTTTAATTTTACTTCTTTTCTCTCAATCCTTGAATCTCATTGGTCCGTTACCCGTGTTGATATGAGAAAAACTATGCTGATATGAAATGAAACTATGCTGATATGAAAGTAAACAGCTGTTAAGTGAAACTTTTCAATTCTAAGAACTGAACTGAAATGGCTACTTTAAAAAACGGTCGTAGGTAAAAATGTATAACTTATGTAAATGGCTATTGCATGTGTACAAGACACTGGTTAATGGCGTGCTTGGACAAAACATCCATCAGCATTACATAAAGATTTAGATAAAAAAAAAGAATCTAGTGAAGAGAAAGAGTGAACATTAATCTAACAAAAGATTATGACGTCTACTTGTTTACTCAATCAAATCCCAGTGACATTCAATGACCTTTTGACGTAAAATAACCTGGAAGATGTGTAGTTCAGGCTATCTTTTGCAGTGATTGGCGAATTTCCCATAATTCGAGAAACCAAGTATGTAAGTACTAACCTAAGCGTGCATAGATTTACCGAATGATTGTTTTTTCATTTAGACAAAATGTATAAAACTATGTACATAAACTACATAGGGTGAGGTGGGGTAAGAGCATAAATGGGGCAAGAGCATACGAGGTATCTCAATCGCTTACATTTTGCCCTACAGTACCAGGATTTGCAGAAAAAGCTTCCTTTTTTATCATACTTCATGTAGCCTACATTATAAAGCTATATTTCTATGGAATGATTTAAATATGTGGAATACACTTTTTAACGATCATGTAATTCTTCCTCCGAGGGAAAGAACGTATAGGTTTTTTTAAATCATAACAAAAAAGTAAAGAATTGTATTATTATTATTATTATTGGTTTATTTTGTACAGTTTTAAGTGTACTTTTCAGTCATGTTTGGATTTAGTTTCCATCTATTATAGTTTAAAAATTAATGGGCGTTGTGCACTTGCCCCCTATTTTTGTTGATGTGGGGCAATTGCACACACCATGTGCAACACACATGTGTAAATATGAAAAATAAGTGACTTTTAGAGCGAGTGAGTGTTTTTTATAACTTTATTTTTAACGTAAAAAACCGTTTTCATGTTTGAAAAGTTATAAGGACACTTAAGGATACCCATTTTTATCAAAACCATTTATTCCCACTACCTGGAGATGGATTAACCCAATTTGGTAAGTGAAATCAAAATTACGTTTTTAAGAATAAAAAAAAAGATTTTTCGCCTTTGAAAAAAGTTTGTATCTAAAAAACTGTAAGAGATAATTCAGTTATGTAAAAAGTGTTAGAAAGCTCTCAAAAAGTTCTATATGCTCTAACCCCACTGTTTTCCTAATACACTTACCATGAGATATAGAGACAGATAATGCACTTGTCCCACTATTTGGGGTAAGTGCATACACTAGGTAAAAAAAAATTAAAAAAAATTATAAGAGTTTTATTTTTTATTTTTATGAAAATTTCAAGACTAGACACTACCGTTCTACAAGGCCTAAAATTAATCCGGAAATTAAAATGGCAAAATGGCGTAAATTTTATCACCTTCTTTTCCTAATAACAAATTGTGTTTGTTCTTAAAATTAATAAAAACACTCTGTGGAGTATACAACCATAGATTGCATACAATGAGCAAATTTGTGTGTGTTAAAATGGAAAAGTGACGGAATTAAATTCATTTTACTATTTAGGAAAGTAATAAAAGGAATAAAGGAAAATCTAATTTAAGGACCAAGAAGATTTGATAAATGATACTTCCTTCGGCGGTCCTTTTCACTAATTAGGTTCGGATCTTCGGCAACTGAAATTTGTCAAAGCTGTGAAATCATTTTTATCTCGCCATTGTATGATTAAACGAACTCCTTCACACTCTTGTTTTTTACTCCACATTTTCACACATTTTTTTACCAAACTCAAGAATATTATGAACAAACCAACTATAAATAGTTTTTAATTTTTTTTAACATTAGTAAACCATTATACGTACACAAAGGACAACAGGTTTATTAAACTTTGACTTATTTGTAAAGAAATGTGTTAACAACTAATATACAAACAGAAACCTTTAACAAGTGACAAATAGTCCCACTGCTAAACTTACTTCAGTTAAGTAAGAAAACGTTGAAACAACCCAAAGGCATTTAACATACGAAAAAAGTAAAGTCGGAAAGTAAAGCCATGGACTTCAACCATTCTATTTTTTTAAATGCTCCGACCAAAGTTTCTAACAAATTCGCATATCCACAAATGACTTTTAAAGGAAACAATCGTTTCCACAGCGTTCGATGTGGAACAAAAAGTCAAGCCGACGATAACATTTTACGAGGACGAATATTACACGTTGAATACACAAGTGTTGTGGCTTTACAGCATCTTGTTGGCCTCCGCTGGTCTGTATGGTTTAGCGTTATAATTGAATCAGTTACCCCGCCACCGCAAACCTGCGGATTACCATTTACTTGGTTGGACTTTCAATTAAATCTATTTAATTAACATTAGGTTTAATAAGTACCTAGGTTTGCTGCTACAGTAATATGGTGTATAAGGTAATAAATTGTGTTTTTAGTGAAATTGTAATAGCTTAGTATAAAATAAATAAATTTTCCAATTTGTTCAAAATATATCCATAGACAATCAAACAACATCAGTTGACTTATTCTCTACAACATGGGATTTTTTATTAACAGTTTTTTTTTCTCTGTAACCAATAACCAAAGAAGGGCACATCAATATACTAAATTATTTGTTTTTAAGCTCTTTAAAATCGTTTAGAGAGAAATTGGCAAATTTTATGTTTTGAGGGTCAAAAATAAGAAAACAAAATTTTTTTCAATAAAACCTCCCATAAGACCCCGTTTCCATTGTCTGATCATGTTGGTTCGCGACAACGATATAAACAACTCAGTCAACGAAAGAACAACGATGTAGTTCTTTACATCGTTGGTTCGCGAACTCATTCAGTTTATCCCGCCCTACACTTTCAAGCCAAATTTCATCAAAATCGGACAAAAATTACCTAAGTTCACGGAGGCATATAATATAAATATAAATTTGAACGAATAGTGTTCAAAGGCCTCTACGGACATCAAAGTGAAGAGTAGATTCATTACACATTCACAACGTTTTACTTCGTAAACTTAACATAACGTAAAAGCATTGTATATCTTCAAAAACAGTTTGCAATTTTTATGTGGATGAGGCTTTTTCAAATTTAATGTGAAATAAAAATGTGTTCTTGTTAACGGAGAAAACTTTAATAATTATATCGTGTAAAATATTGTCAATGGTTATACAGCTCGTGGATTCAAGACCAATACTTATTGACACTACAAATTGGTCCAAAAGTACATTTTACAAAGCAGTTGAATACATACTAGTCCGTAGGTTTGCCGCTTTAAGATTATCTAGGAACAAATTACAAAAAATAAATATGTAGGTTTAACACTATTATTAGTTTTAACAAGCGAACATTACACAATACTGGGGATATAAATTTTTTTCACTGTACAGCCCTCCAAAACAATTGATTTGTGTTATTTTTAAGAAAACTATATTAAGATATAGTTAGGTTCCTTTAAAACTTCACAAGATTTTGCGGAGTATAGTTGGCAAAACTGGGTATATTTCCTAAGGGAAATCAACTTCTCACTAGACACTGGAGCACCGTCTGGTTATTGAAATTTATTTTTCCAAGAAATAGAACTCTTCCATTGCTGCACTTATCTGGAGGAAAAATTTATAAAAAGCAAATGTGAATAAGAAACATATTCTATTCAGCGTGTGAATCGTAAACATCTTAGAACAATAATTCAACAAATATTGGCTATTTCTTTAACCGATTAATTAGATACCTACCAATATTAGTTTCAATAACAGCCTACTTCCACAATTAGAACCCCAAAGATGGCAATTATCAAACGATAGAGATTTTTAACCACAAGGAATTGCCCCAAATGCTCCCGTTTAGATAGGCCTCACCAGCGACATGGGGTGTAGGGGAGGCAGTATCGTGATTATTAACTTACTACAAAATTAACAACGTAGTTAGTTCATGAAACTAGCAAAATTATAGACTTTACTTTTATGAACTTTTGTATATTTATAATGGAAATATATTTTCAATAATTAACTGGCACTACGGTTTGACATATTGACTGTAGATAGTTACTTCAACGCCATGCAATACTGTGGATAAAGAGGAGTTTGGTTTCCGTGATAGGATGTGTTAATAATTAAAATCACCGATAATCACAGATTTTCTAGTATATAAATGCCTCACGAGGAAAATACAATGTTTAAACGGTGTACAGTTGAACCTCTATAAGACGAATTTCAAGGGGTACGGGAAAAATTCGTACTATAGAGGTATTCTTAATAAAGAGGGTCGTTTTATCGAGGTTTAATGCTGATGTTATTCTTCTTATAGAGGTTTCTCCTCGCTCCAAGGTTTTTCCAAACAATGACTGAGGAAGGAGGAGGGATGGGTGGGGGTTTCATGTTGAGACAAGCTTCTGTTTGTTTTGAAAACTACGTACTATGGAGGTTAAGATTATGATAAATTCGTCTTATAGAGGCCACGTTCGTCTTGTAGAGGTTTTGTGCTAAGAATATTCGTTGTATAGAGGTTAATCAGTCCTAGCCCATGTCACAAACAAATTCGTCTTATGGAGGTTTTTAAATTAATTACTACGTTGTATAGAGGTGTTTTTAGCATTGACCTATATGAAAGTGTCAAGGGGATTAAAAAAAATTCGTCTTATCGAGGAATTCGTTTTATCGAGGTTCGTACAAACGAGGTTCAACTGTACTACTAAAGAGTGGTTGATGATAAAACAGAAATACTGTATAGGTTAATCTGAAGAAATTCTAAAAATAATTACATACGTAAGTTATAAACTAACAATTAAAACTAATATAACATATTTTCAACCCGTATTTTTTATCAGGGGTATAATTATGATGATATTTAGTATTAAAAAACAATAGTTATGAGACTGTGTTGCAATATTGAAGTACTGACAACATATTTTACCAAAAACTATAATTATGGCGCAAAGTTAGTTGCAAACTACTGGGAGAATTGTTGTAGTTGCATTATTCAAAAACACAACCATTTGTAAACAAGTATAGGCCTTGAGTATATGAGCATATTATCAGTTGGATTTCCTACACAACTAAAAAGCACACATTGTACTGAAGTAAAGACCACCCAACCCTTGTTAAGTTGTTGCTAATGGCATACGCCTACTAGATAAGTGAGATCAATACAGTCCTCTCCTGAGCACCAACCTTAGTCGGCAGTTTAAGCACTTAAGACCCCCTTTACATCATGGCATTTTGTCATAACTGTCAGTTCATTGTAAACCTAAGCTTAATTTACCGCATCAACCATCATAGTTATAAACACCAATTGAGTAATTAGAATTTGTTCCGTATTAGAGAGTCCTCTAAGTAACAGAACGGCCACCCCAATAGCAAGGTGTGAATACTTCAGTATTCAAACTAACCAATCTCTTGTAGAACTAAAACCCATTCCAGTTTCCAAACTTTTCGAAAACTTCGACTATGGTAATCCCTATTGACATTTTACACAGGACCCACCAATTCCGAATACAGAGCGATTCAAGAAGCAATAAATCGAACAGCTGACGTTAAGTGGCTATGTCAGCATGAGTCATGGCAATTGTGGGCCATTTAGACCCCTCTCCTCCTCACACTGACATCAAGTCCAAACTGCATACTAGTTACATTAATAGATTATGTTATTGCATGTTATACCAGTTTGCAATAAAATTATCTCATATAGGCTATCTATTGCTCGTTCGGTTTAAATGATGTAAGATTTTTGCGATGAAAAGTATTTCACTGTTACCACTAGTTTTGAAATTTTTTCAAAACGTTATTGTAGTAATTTTATCATTAGGCCATGCTGTGACTATATTCTATACAAACTTATTTTTTTATGAACAAAGGAAAAGACACTTGACTTGTGACGTTAGCACTTTTCGTCATACTATCCCATGCTATATTTATTGCAAAGATCTGGTTCTAATGAAAACATATTTATTTCCTTATGTAGAATATTTTATCTCAAGGGTGATACCTGTTTAGTGCTTATTTATTGAGAACTTGATTATGGAGTGTCTAAAAGACAAAGAAACGTTGTGTCAACTAAAATTTTAGGTGAGATGAATTCTAGTTAACAAACTAAAAACATATTTTGTTATGAGATGGAATATGAATATCAACCATTTGTTCAGTTAGGAGAAGCGACTCTACTGTGTTAAATACTAAACTAATCCATCACTAAGGCTGGGAAGCTTCATAATTCATCTGCTGTACCCGTCACCGTTTTACAAGTTAAACTTTCGCAAAAATAGCTGAAATGATTTATGTTTTATACTGAGATCAAAAGCTCAAACCGATACTTTATTTCTTTTAACGAAATCTCTGAATTGTTATTTTTTTGCAGTTTCAGAATGATTTATGTTTTACACTGAGATCAAAAGCTCAAACCGATACTTTATTTCTTTTAACGAAATCTCTGAATTGTTATTTTTTGCTGTTTCAGAATGATTTATGTTTTATACTGAGATCAAAAGCTCAAACCGATACTTTATTTCTTCAATCAAAATCTCTGAATTGTTATTTTTTGCTGTTTCAGAATGATTTAACTTATGTTTTATAATGAGATCAAAAGCTCTAACCGATACTTTATTTCTTTTAACGAAATCTCTGAATTTATATTTTTTCAGATCAGCAACAACATTGTTTATACAATGGTACTATATGTGGGTAACTTCTTCTATTTTGCATGATATTTAAAGTAGGGTTAGTTCTATACAGTAGTTATAGTCGAGTTGTAGTAGAGCCAATAAGTAGAGTTTGTTTGTTGGCTTCAACATTTTCATGTCAAATTATAGATTTAAGAAAACTTCAAAAAATGCCCTTCCACGTGGAGTGACTAAACATTAGAACATTAACATTACAAAAATTAACTTTTATTATGGTAGAATAGGTGTGTTACTTACAATTTACAGAAAGTAAAGTTCCATATACTATATTTTAGCTTTAAATTTAAAGGTTAATATTTTTACTTTGACAAACAAATGAGTACTGTACTATAAAAACAACCCTCCCCAACAAAGCGTCTCACATAATCGGATTGGACTAGTCAGCGAATTAATTCAAACAAGTTATGGTTTATATTTTCAAACCAAATTGTTTCCCAAATGATGGTTTTGTTTGATTTATCGTTGTGAATGTGAATATGAAGAAATCACGTTTTGTATTCTAATGACTACCAAATTATAAATTATAATGGTATTTTCATGAGCCATGGGTAAACGCTACTAATTCACTAAAAGGGATTTTTTAAATCTGCATCTTGACTTTGTATCAAACTTTGGCTTCTGATAATACAGGGTTTTTTAACGCAACCCAAATAATTACAACTTCCGTGAGGCACTTTTAAACAAATGCTTGCTTGAATAGAGCTTGCGAAAAAGAAAAGTTGAGACTATTTCACAATGCGAGATCGTTTCCAGACCCAGATGCCATTTGTCATTGGGCTATGCAATGATAATGCTACCTAACAAAAAGGTCGACGTTAGGTAGTAGCACGACCACGGTTTGGACCGTTCCCTTTCAAAACGCAAAAAATGCCACTGACGTAAAAACGCAAAATAAAAAATGTAAAATTCCACTTAAGTTAATAATTAGTTATGCAACAATACCTTTAGGTGATTGGCAATGAAATAAAAGAATACAAGGATATAAAATGTGAGCTTGTTCTCTCGTTAAACTGTGTCTTGTGGAACTTGTAATTTGAGTTGTATAAAAAAACTGTATAACCAGCACCATTACCACGCAACTACTATATTTAAAGAACAACTTGAACAAATGAATTTTACAAATCATTAACCTCAAAATTTACTTAAATAACAGTAAGAACACAGCACTGAACCACGAAACACTTGGCTAAATACTAAATACCAAGCTACTACGTGGAAAATCCACACAAAACGCCCAACGAGTACAAAAGCCGGTAAACAAGAATGACTAACAGTTTCCCTCCAGTTGTCATCATGTAACGTGTAACGCTTAACACAGAGTTATGTGTCTTTATGAGCGAGAACCAACAACTTGTCACAGCTGGCAAACTTTGAGAGGTGTTTAAGCTTTCCAGCGCTCGCAGTCGTTACTGGCTGTAAAGCAATTACTGTACGTCCATTCTGATTACACCTAGCGACATTTTACACTAAGAATAGTTTTGATTTCATCAAAAATTAATTTTAAATATTGGTTAAATTGTGTTTAATCTAGAACAATGGTTAATTGCAAGAGTAAAAGGGTTTGAAACAATAAAATCCATACTTTTATTCAACTAAACTATTGCGAGAAAACCGCAAACAGGATGATGTGCTATTTTGAGATTATAATTTCTCTATGCGTGTTTTAATGCCATAATAGTACTGTACTTTACGCAACGATTGCATAGAGATAGTGTTAACAACACGAGTAGAAAATTTAAGGTACGAGCCTTGCGAGTTGCGTACACTACTTTACGAACTACAGTTTTTAATTAATTACTAAAACTCACTACTCATAGCTTCTAAGAGAGGTTATGATTTCGTTTATAGCCTCTCATTGCCACTGACAGTGATGCAACTGAACTGAAACGAGTACTTGTAAAACGGTCGTAGGTAAAGCAGGTTTAGTCAATGGCAATTTTACTTTTTAGGTTGTTTAAGTGGTTATATGACACCTGCACGGTCTGTCCCTCGTTATATTCGGCTCCATTCATTTTTATAACTTGCAACAAATTTAACATGAAAATGTTATATACAGTATACGATTGTCTATTACAAAGTCATGTTTTTTTCAACAAACAAAGCTAGCCTACCTTTTTTCAAAGTAATTTTTAAGTAATTGTAATCTTTATTGAAACTAAAGCAACTTAAACTGTTCAATAATACTTCGTTATTAACTTTTAAAACCCTGGGTAGAAATTGTTGGTTTGGAATAGTACATAATTAATTATTACGCTCTTTTCGGGTGTGGAACATTATATACTTAGTTTATTCATAATTTGCTTCCAGGATTGAGTAAATGACAAAAATAATAGGTTATGAACCTATTAATTTTGTCATCATAGGCCTTATTACGAATGTTTTAACAATGCACATCAATTTTTTATCACATCTAATCATAATTAAAAGCAAAGCGTAAACTCAACTCGAAATTCAATCAAGTTTTTATCTCAATAACGATGGAAGTTCAACACTGCACACTATAAAAGAACATACAACAGTTTGCAGAGTTGAAGGTTGAACAGCGGCATTGGTACCAGGTAGGGGGTGTGAGATTGCTACCCCTGTGGCCATGAGTGGGGGGAGGGGGCCATGACACAATCACCTGGCTATGACATGTCTACAACAACACAGCTGCATACTGATAGCATGTATTGTATCACATCGGTGTTCACCGCAATGTCACACACACAGGTGAACGATAGCTTCGTCTATCACGATTATATTTCGTGATGAAACAAATATTCGAGTAGTCTTTTTAATATTCGAACTATCATCAATTAGCTCCAAATACGGATAAAACAATTTTAAGGCCCTATTAAGTCTGTAGCCAATTTTATAATTGAATGGACGTACTTGAATTGAGCATATAAATGATCAGTTACTGATATTTGTTTTTCGAGTAAACCAACATTTTAATCGAGTCAAATTGAAAGAACAACACTAACAACAACAAAGTTATACTGAAAGGATAGCACCAAGATTTTAACCCAGCCAAAGTAAAACACACAACACATCGTTAACTACCAAATTTTTCGTTTTTTTATAACCTATCATGGTGTATATAATTTACGAGTCTTTTACGTTGTAATGATAATAAAAGGAAGCCACTGGCAATTTTCGTAAGATACAGCTTTGCTACAACAGAGGGAGGCTATTGTATTCGAATTTTATGATTAATCATCCATGTTCACTAAAATCGGGCTATCCAGGAGTGTAAAGTGAAAAATAAACTTAAAACGTACCGTCTTAGGATTTAACACTGCGTAATTAACGATATTTTTTTACAATGTAACAGAGTAAGTTAGAACTAAGCATTGATTGCCACAAAACTCCATTCGGTTCGCATTAGTGTCCCCAGGGTGGGGGGGGGGGGGGGTGGTGGGAGGAGAGACAATATCTGCTACCCCCGGGGTTTGGGCTCAACTGTGTTTACACACGCCAGATTTGGCGGGACACTTGACACTGCAATTTATACATGTGTCACACAGTGTAACTGGCCGAACTTTGCCCAGGAAAAAATTTAATTACATATCTACGAAGTAATAAGTAAAAAAATAAACTCTTAATTTACCGTTCTAAACTATAGTTATATTCTTTTAAATTATTCAATAAGAAAGTAAAACATCGCAGACTGCAGTATGTAATTGCCGTTTACAGTTAAAGGCCTAGCAACGTCACAAGGTAGGTCACTTTCGACTGTTTTACCTGCAGAATCACTAAGCTTTTCTATTCTTTAAAAAACTCATACTAATATCCAATCAAAGAGGTTTATTTAAACTTATTATAAAAAACAACTCCCATTTTACGGATCCGCTAAACAGTGCCACACCTCTTATAGCTGTGTTGGCAATAAATTAAATATTACGATTGCAATAAATCAAAGTGAAACCATGAGCGATAACTGATATTGGGGTTCGAAAATACAGGGTCATCAAAAAAGGCGTCCGTGATTTCAAATAAAAAAGGCCCTAAAAATAGTAAAATATTCATAGATGCATTAAAACATGCAGAAACTCATAAATTTTTGTTACATAAATTAATGTTACATATTACTCAAGTAGCCCCAGAAAAAAGTCCAACGGCGTTAAATCCGGACTTCTAGGTTAGGTTGCCACAAAACGGCGCCATGCCTCCCAATCCAACGGCCAGGGAATCTCAGGTTCAGAGCATCGCGGACGATATTGATTAAATACCCATAAGTTAAAGTTATTATTAAAGTAAACCTAACTTATGGATATTTAATCAATATCGTCCGCGATGCTCTGAACATGAGATTCCCTGGCCGTTGGATTGGGAGGCATGGCGCCGTTTTGTGGCAACCTAACCTACAAGTAAGTATTTGACGCCGTTACACTTTTTTATGGGGTTACCTTAAGAATATGCAACATTAAGGTACTTAAAAAAAATTTATGAGTTTCTGCATGTTTTAATGCATCTCTGAATATTTTACTATTTATAGGGCCTTATTTATTAAGCTTTTTAATCACGGACACCTTTTTCAATGACCCTGTACAACCCCAGATTTAAAACCACATTTCTGCTTTAAATAAATGTTTGACTTATTTATTTAGGTGAGTCGGTTGCTCAGTTGGTAGCGTCACGGACTTCGGGCCCAAAGCAGTGATGTCGTGGGTTCGGACCCTGGTCACTGCCACAAACATTTAGTACAGTTCACCTTTGTACTGTACCGGCTCAACCCTTGCTTTGCTGGATACGTTTCACGCACAGATCAGTAGGCTATGTGGACGGGCAAATGCAAGGTTGAAAAAAGCCGCCATAAAACTTTAGTAAAATATATCTCATTCTCCAGCCTCATTCCTTCTTTTATTACGAGTGTAGTCTGTTGATGCAACCTTCATACAAAACAAACCAGCTGACGAGCATGCTCAGCCTGAGGGGTTTAAACCGCAATAAAGTTAAGTAGAGTACAATCTTGTTTTCGCCGGATCAATATAGCACTGCCGTACGACCCCGACACACATTCACACTTCCATCATTCTGGTAAAACAACCTGTGGAGCTTATATAAATAAACATTTAACAAAACTTTCAACCAGTTGACCAGGTAAAATCGTGAATTAAATCTGTCAAAACGTGACTACAAAATACACACTTAAAAGCAAAAAAAGTTAAAAATTTGATATAAAAATAGGTTTACCATATTATTAGATTCAACTAAATCCCTGTTGATGCAATTGAATCTTTAAAATATATATCAAATCAACTTGGAAATTAAGATGGTATACATTATGGCGAGAAAGCCTTATTCCGTTATTTAGAAGAAACCTCTAAATTTATACAAACCTGTTTTCACTATGCAGATATGCATTAGAATTTGTGTCTAACCTGGATAGGAAATGTAACAAAACTTTAAACAACTTAACACATTACAGATGGGTTGGTGAGCGTATGCAGATGCAAATGTATTACGCTCAGAAATTGAAATATTAATCCAAATTAACATATAATACATACAACTTGGTTTCTGAAACTCGATTGCATCTTTTTTTAAGTAACAACTATTGAATATCGATTCAGAGGTAAGAGAGAGATAAATTCCAGCGATGACACCTTATTCTAGCGATGTAAAATGTATTACCGGTACCGGTAATCACCATACTAAAGTATCCAATATTTATCAGTAAGACCAGAACATAAAAATGAACAAGCAGCAGATTAGGCAAAAAACTAAGCGATCCTTAAGAATGTTTGGCTTACTGTGTTGACATAGAAAATCAATCTATCACCATGATACACGAAGCTGGCAAGTGGCAACCCTTCATAATTCATCTGTTGTATCCTTCAGGGCCGTTTCACACGAATTAAACTTTCATAAAACTGTTCTGCAGTGACTGATGAAAATATAACGGGATCAAAAGGTCAATCCTACGAAATGAAACTTTCAAATTACTTTCATGTTCACTTATTATTAAATACTATATTTTAATTTATTTACATATTGTCTTAACAAAAGCTGGATTTGTTCTTTCAATAGTTAATTCAGATACATCCATAAACACCCTTAAAAATTATAATGGTTGTTCTTGCTTTCAAATAAAATTTGTATTGTAATACAGTCCATTTATTATTATTCAGAATAGCTTAAAACACTATTGATTTTTACCAAAACAATATTAATTAGCTCGCGACAAAACAGTTAAATAAATACCCCCGCCGCAGAAAACCTGCAGACTTAGCGAATTTCCATTTGCCTGATTGGATTTAAACTAAAATGTCTCCTCTAAAATATCACATTTATTCCCTATTTAAACAGAATTAGTTTAATAAGTACTTAGGTTTGCTGCAACAGGGAGGGTAACAAAGTTTTTTTTAATGTAAAATGTTAAAAGGTACTATGGTTTAGTAAGAAATTAATGTATTTTCCAAATTTGATCAAAATATGTTCATAAACAAGCAAACTACAACAGTTGACTTATTCTCCATAAGAATAACATGGGAATTTTAAAATTAAAATTTTTTTGAATTTTCTCCGTAACAATTAGGCGCATAATAACGCTTCAATATACTAAATCATTTGTTTATTAAGCTCTACAAAATGGTTTAGAAAGAAATTGTGAAATTTTGTGTTTTTAGGGTCAAAAATGGGAAACCCCTATTTTTACCCCATAAACCCCCCCCCCCCCATAAATCCCCGTCCCCATAGTCCGATCATGCTGGTTCGCGAACTCATTCAAGTTTATCTCGCCTTACAACTTCAAACCAAATTTTATCAAAATCGGAAAAAATTATTCAAGTTATCGTGCGGATGGACACATATATATAGATACATAAAAATTTTAACGAATGGTGTTTTTGGCCTCTGGGGACATCAAAATGAAAAAGTAAATCGGTCCCGGGCCTAGGTCTTACCATGAGACCTACGGTAATAGCTACTTCCCTATAGGGAAATTCGCTAAAACAGTTAAATGCGATTTACTATAGGTACTCCCGACAGCGAGTAGAAGTTCCTACTCATTGTGCTGAAAGATTAAACCCCGATTCCCCAAGTGGCCTGATCTATAAAAGAAGCTCAACACTCTTTGAACGGGGATAAACGCAAGGTCTCTGCGGGGACTGACCACCCCACCTCATGATTGTGCGCTTGACTTTTGTCCAAAGATACTGTACTTGGTGCATTGTTTATATTAAAACAATTATGTATTAAAACTCCAACTACGCGATCTTGAGCAAATTGAGTAGGCTACATTGATTTAGGTCATGGTCGATAAAAACCTCTTATGATAATGTAATTACGTTACATTGCTGATTTTCTGATCTTACGTATTTATAGAAAATATGGTTAGAACGTTTTGGGTTCATAATAACATTGGGGATTGAAGCCATGTGTTTTGCACTGAGGGGCTGTACTCGGCCGGTATCCCTACTTATAATAGAAATCCAATAAGTAATAATTAGTGACGGGCCTAAAATAGCCAATATCGATTTAAAATAATTACCAGAGTTTGGAACTACTTTTTGAGTGTGCAAGTGCGCATCAATACTAGGCTAACGGCTCGGGAGTGAATAGTCAGAGTATATGAATTTGAACGGATGGTATTTTTTACCTCTGGGGACATCAAAACGAAAAAGTAAATCGGTCCCGGGTCCAGGTCTTGCCATGAGACCTACGGTAATAGCTTATTCCCTATAAAGGAAATTCGCTAAAAGATACCTATCAGAGCCACTTCTTTGTATCAGAAAATCAAATGGCACGAGAATGTTGCGACGAAAAAAGCTAAACCATTGACTATATATACCTATATAAACTAGACTATATAAACTCTGTAATGTTTGGCAGAGACAGATTATGAGAAGGGTGGCCATCACACATTACTCCCATATATTGCAGTAATTAAATTCATACTAGGAAACAGTACCAGATCAGTGCTTAAGTCCTTAGTTGCATCTTTGAAAGTTATTACACCATCGTTAAATACGATCACAAAAACAATGAAAATTAATTTGGACACTAAATAAATAAAATAACCGCCATTAATGAATACAACCATGTATAGTCAACAGTGAAGGTTCATTGTAGTTAATTGTAATACCACGACCCAATAACTTAAGGTTCAAGGAAGCAGAAGAGGAAGCAGAAGAAGAAGAAAAGGAGCAAGTTTCAGGAAGGGTATGACTGGAAGTAGCAATTCAGTATTAGTATTGCACTTTTCGTGACCACTTTCGCATTCTGTCTACTCTGGCACCGAGCTGGGCTCATTTCTGACACTCGATCCTCGGTCGAAGACTATATGTTGAGGGAAAATACGACCGAAAGAGGAGTTGATTTATATTGATATATTTCACAGAAAATTACAGTATTCAAGGATAGTTGTCACTAATTAATATCAGGTGTTTAAAACCGTCATAAAATAAACGAATAATCGTTTCTTGTCGTGGTAAAAAATCACTTCTCCTTATAGAATTTAGGGAGATTGTTTTTAAATCTCCCAAACCCACCGAAAGGGCAATTTTGGGGGATGACGGTTAGTTTTCGGAAAATTTATGAATGAAAAGGTAGGTAAAGTGGTACCTTAGTGATCTTCCAACAATAGTTATGTGTTTAACTAGTGCGTAAAGTAGCACTTTGCTGCACTTAAAAGAAAGTTTATAGAGTCCAGCAAAGAGTCTTTGCACTCGCAACATTAACATTCGTTATACATTATATTTTTCCTAAAGTTACTATGAAGCATAAATAATGGGTAATTACATGCAGGTTAACTTCAACTAAACAGTTTTACACAAAAAAATGCAAACCTTACATAATAAATCAAAATCACGATATAATTGTTGGTTTGCAATGTTTATGTTAACACGTAACAACAAGGTTATAGGTTAAATCGTTGTAGAACTATCAATGGTAAAATGGAATCACAAATAAACACTTCACAAGCTGATCGATTCAGCAGTGCTGCCATCTTGTTTTCAAGAATACCCATATTGCGTGCCTAATAGCACACTATTTTATGTTGTTTGATTGAAATACTAATAAAGTGCGGCGAAGTAAATTGAGTGCGACAAAGTAAAATAAATTAGGTAAAGTAAGTAAATGGATGAATTAGCTGCTATGCGTGCTACAATCAGTGCAAGAAAGCCCGCTTTGTCAGGTGACTGTAGGACAAAATATGTTTGGATTTTTCTACTATTAGCGTCTTGCCAGAAACAGTACTTACGGTAAAAAATGTTGCAGTACCTATTCCGTGAAATAAGTAATAGAAACTGTATTGGTAATTAAGTTTTACAAATATAATTTAAAAAACTGTCCAAGCTAAAGTACGGTAGGAAAAACACGTAATTAGCATTGACTCACGTGGAAGTTTTTATTTTAACGCGATCGTTGTGTAAACTGAGTTACCAAGTGCGGTAAAAAACGTTCAAATCTCGGTCGTAAACCTTTTACATTCTTTCGATTTTTTCAACACAGTCTCAGCCATTGGTAAGATTTTATTACGCTCGGGTTTAATGAATTTATGTACTAATTTTATTCTTATTTAGAAGTATATGTAGAAAAAGGCAGAGCTGACGCCTACTTACATATGATGCATTTTAAAGTCGATCCTGAAATCAAAACCAAATATAAGCACCAATTATACATTATTGGTAAATAATTAGCGAATAGGTTAGGCTAAAATAAAATTATAAAACCCGTGGTAAACTGCATGACCTTTCATAACAAGTTTTTAAAAATTATAACAAAATCTACACTGCAAATAAATTAACTTTAAAATTAAGTATTTGCTAAACGTACTTAATAATAAACAGTCTAGCATACCGGACAGGCCAGAATAATTTAATTTGTGCAGTTAATTAACTTAGATTATAGCTAGCCTTTAATCGTGCAAACGTGGATACACCACACCATAGCAAAATCGTATGAGAATAAATTTAGGCTAAGGTTACAATTGCTTTCAAACAATGTACAACATTAAATCTAATAATATTGGTTAGTAAATGGTAAATGAATACATTAATTTTGAACCGCCTACATTAACGAAACTGGTTAACTTTACCAGAAAAAAACAATCACACCCCTAGTATGGGATCAATGTTTGGGATAATGAAGCAGCTAGCGAGTATCCAAGTTTTAGATTGTGGATTACATCCGTTATGTACACCATTGACTAAGGAAATAAAAGACTTTGTTTCCCTTGTCTGTGGTACAACTCACTTGCTGCGGTAATAATGATGTAATAGAAAGCGTGAAGAATACAAAACTTTGCGTTTCCACATATAAAACGTGGACAAGACCAACGAACATCAAAGAGTGGACTCAAACCACGATAAACATATGTTTTAATCATATTAAAACCAATGTTATTACTAGTGTGTGTTTTTTTAGTTTATCAGTAACCAAGAAAGAATAAGCTACAACCTTTGACTTAGTCAATGCTCAACAACAATATTTCAACTTTTTGAAAAATATTTTGGCAGTTACCGTACTAAATGCCGACAAAAAATTATGTAGGCCTGCTGTAACTTATAACAAACATGAAGCATAATATACATAAATGTTTTTATTTTGGTTAATATCTGTCTGTCCAATGTATCCAAATAGTTTGGACACCAATTAACGAAAGAAAAAATAATAATAATGTTGCCTCATCTAAAAAGCAAGAATGCTAGAATAGTTCTTTGGCCCGACGCAATCTTTAGAGCTCTACAAAGGGCAAATGTATATACGGTCTTCAAACAGTCGATGGGTCTCTACTATCAAGATGAAAGGACCGAGAGAATGTTTGTATGTCGAAACAAACATCCAACATGGATTGTTTATATCCAGGTAAAAGCTATTGATGCCATGTTGAACGCTGTTACGATGAATATTTAACCTTTGTTAAACACATTTTAACTACAAATTGTTAACGACAAAACTACGATAAAAGGTTTTACATAACCAAATCATCAAACTATTTACCTATAATGCGTCGAACCATGCAGATTAATAATCTGTTCAACTATTAAATTGTAAATTATAAGAAAAATATTGTAAACAAATTTGTAAACAGTGAAAATGTTTGTTTTGCAGAACATACTAATTGTGTTAGGTAAAAATAATGAGATTCCGAAACTAATTAGAATGTATTAACTAATTAAGAACGGTAGAGTCCACATTTATTATTTTGCAGTGGTTGAGAAGGAGTGGGGAGAATAATTAAAGACCCTTCGAAAAGAGACTGGGGCTTGTTCTTACAACCAGGTACAGGCAAATCTGTATTCAAACAGGAAATAAACAGTAGTTTAATTATAAGTGTCAAAGAACTCTGTGGCGGAAACAGCTAAGAAACATTTAAACTTTACTAACAAACACTCATGCTATTGCCATTAATGGGAAATAGCCTAGTCATTGTTATAAATAAAGCATTTATGAACTCGCTTAATTTTATAAAATATTACAAATATTACACGAGACATTTTACAAAGTACAGGTGGACAGGTTCAAGACTAGTTTTTGAGGAAACACCCTTTTCCTTTCATGGATCATGTTTGAATAGGACGGTTATTAGATGAATAAAACTACTAATTTACAAAATTACATTATTAATTGTATCTGTATACACCAAGAAGAATTGTCAACTTGCATCAATCAGATTAGAATTAAAATACCCCCGCCGCAGCAAACCTGCCGACTAAGCGAATTTCCATTTGTCTAAATTGATTTTCAGTTAAATATATTTTAATAACATTAGGTTTAACGAGTACCTAGGTTTGCTGCTACAAGGAAACTAATAAAGTGTGTTTTTGAGTAAAATATTGATAGCTTAGTACAAAATAAATAAATTTGCCAAGTTTGATCAAAATATATTCATAAACAAGCAAACTACAACATTTGACAATATTCTCCATAAGAATAACATGGGAATTTTAAATTTACAATTTTTTTAATTTTCTCCGTTACTAATAATCGAACAAAAATACTTTTATATACTAAATTATTTGTTTTTTTAAGCTATTTAAAAAGGTCTAAAGAGAAATTGGGAAATTTTGTGTTTTGAGGGTCAAAAGTGAGAAAAACCAATTTTTACCCCATAAAACCCCCCGTAAAGCCCCGTTCCCATGGTCCGATCGTGCTGGTTCGCGAACTCATTCAAGTTTATCCCGCTTTACACCTTTAAACCGAATTTCATCAAAATCGGACAAAAATTACTCAAGTTATCGCGTTCACGGACGTATATATATATATATATATATATAAGTCTATATATATATATATATATACATATATAAAAATTTTAACGAATAGTGTTTTTGGCCTCTGGGGACATCAAAATGAAAAAGTAAATCGGTCCCGGGTCTAGGTCTTACCGTGCCACCTACGGTGATAGCTACTTCCCTATAGGGAAATTCGCTAAAAGTAACGTATTTAAATGGATTTTCATAAACTGCTTTGTTTCTTGATTCAATTTGACGGCGGTTAAAACATTCAATTGATAGATCAGCTGTTGAATTACAATTAACATTCAAACCGTTATAAAATGCTGGTCAGTATCAATGGATCATTGAATGGAAACTCTAGTAATAAAAACACCAAGGAGCAAAGTCCTAAAATATACTGCATTACTTTTTTAGTCACCATTCGCACTCCGCTAGATCATAACTTTAAAATGACAACTCAATCGTAAAGATCAACGGCTGGAACAGGGATGTAATAGAGAAACCCGTTATTGCATTAATTATACAGTTTATAAAAAATATAAAATTAGGTGATAATGTGGGGCAATGTTTTAGGTCGGCGGTGGTGGTGAACTTGTTTTGGTTTATCTCAGATATTATGTTTTGATACTTTTCGTTTGACTGCTTTCAGCATTGGTTTCAAATATTGTGAGCCCCCGTGTTCTCAAGGTTGTGAACCAACGAACATCTTTAAACTTCTTGGTTAAAGATCAGCAAAGAAATTCAGTACTCCAGCCTCTTTTCAGTTGTGGCCGTTAACGGACGGCATGAAAGAGTTGAGAAAACGTGATAGGAACTGTCCACAACAAATTAACCTTTTGGCTACCGAATGTCGACTTTTGCCTTTCTCTGTATATAGGGTGTCCCGGAACTCCCTACCAATATTTTATGGCATTGATCCTGAGTAAGAAACGTACCTAAATATCATATTTAAATTGTCCGGAAGTCCTTAGTTACTCACACAGCCGCCATTTTGTTTTTTCAGTTATTAATTTTTTTCTAAAGAATGGTTAAACATACGAAATGGAAACTTTGCACAAACATTTATGACAACTAGACAAAGCTACAAAAAAATTATGAAGATTTTTCAAATTCTTAAAACAAAATGGCGGCCATTTAAAATTATTCTTTCTCAAATAATTCAAAAACCATTGATTTTACAAAAATTTTAAATGGCCACCATTTTGTTTTATGAATTTGAAAAATCGTGATAATTTTTTGGTAGCTTTGTCTAGTTGTCATAAATGTTTGTGCAAAGTTTCCATTTCGTATGTTTAACCATTCTTTAGAAAAAATAATCACTAAAAAAAAATTGCGGCTGTGTGAGTAACTAAGGACTTCCGGACAATTTAAATATGATATTTAGGTATGTTTCTTACCTAGGAGTAATGCCCTAAAATATTGGTAGAGAGTTCCGGGACACCCTGTATAAGTCACTACCGGTATACAAATCACAGTGGTGAAGCCCCTACAGTGAGATGATCAGTGACGTAACCGTGGATGGGAAGGTTCTCTTTTCACGGGTTTGGGGCCCATTTCGCCACGAAGCCCTTCAAAACAACATTCTCGCCGTGATATCCCACATTGGGCTTGCATCATGCAATCCGTCTCCAATGTACCAGGCGGCAAAATGTTTCATCTCACTTTCTATAGACTGTTTTGAACTAGACGACCAATAGGCTTCTCTAGAAAATGTCATTAATAAGGGATAATTTTGTATCGTGAGGATTTAATAGACAGCCGCCATTGAATTTTGGGGCATTTAGTTGAGAGGTTTTAGTGCTTTTCTTATTGACTATAAAATCATTGTATTCTTTACACCCAGTTTAATTTAATTTACTACAATAATCTTATAGGAATTATTTTTTTTAATTTGTTTCCATCAAAGTGGTAATACAAAATGTTAAATGGTGCGTTTTTTATAATTCTTTGCAATAATGTTATCATTAGCAAACTAACAATAATCAGCAAAAATAAAATCATATTCTACGTATACTAATAGGTAGAAAACTAAACTATAGATCAATGCATGTTTAGTAAAAAAAGTAAAGAAGGAATCATTATACAATCATTTTCAGCTGATCAGCTACAGGGACCACATGGATGATAACAATGAATACAAAAAAAAAGGCTTCGTAATCAATCATTTTCAGCTGATCAGCTACAGGGCCCATATAGATGATAACAATGAATACAAAAAAGGCTTTGTAATCAATCATTTTCAGCTGATCAGCTACAGGGCCCATATAGATGATAACAATGAATACAAAAAAAGGCTTTGTAATCAATCATTTTCAGCTGATCAGCTACAGGGCCCATATAGATGATAACAATGAATACAAAAAAGGCTTCGTAATCAATCATTTTCAGCTGATCAGCTACAGGGCCCATATAGATGATAACAATGAATACAAAAAAGGCTTCGTAATCAATCATTTTCAGCTGATCAGCTACAGGGCCCATATAGATGATAACAATGAATACAAAAAAGGCTTTGTAATCAATCATTTTCAGCTGATCAGCTACAGGGCCCATATAGATGATAACAATGAATACAAAAAAAAAGGCTTCGTAATCAATCATTTTCAGCTGATCAGCTACAGGGCCCATATAGATGATAACAATGAATACAAAAAAAAAGGCTTTGTAATCAATCATTTTCAGCTGATCAGCTACAGGGCCCATATAGATGATAACAATGAATACAAAAAAGGCTTCGTAATCAATCATTTTCAGCTGATCAGCTACAGGGCCCATATAGATGATAACAATGAATACAAAAAAGGCTTCGTAATCAATCATTTTCAGCTGATCAGCTACAGGGCCCATATAGATGATAACAATGAATACAAAAAAGGCTTTGTAATCAATCATTTTCAGCTGATCAGCTACAGGGCCCATATAGATGATAACAATGAATACAAATAAAAAGGCTTTGTATTCAATTATTTTCAGCTGATCAGCTACAGGGCCCATATGGATGATAACAATGAATATAAAAAAGGCGTTTTATTCAATCATTTTCAGCTAATCAGCTAAAGGGCCCATATGGATGATAACAATGAAAACAAAAAAGGCTTTGTATTCAATCATTTTCAGCTGATCAGCTACAGGGCCCATATAGATGATAACAATGAATACAAAAAAGGCGTTTTATTCAATCATTTCAGCTAATCAGCTACAGGACCCATATGGGTGATAACAATTAATTAAAAAAGACTTTGTATTGATTAATAATCTGTAAGGGAGTGAGTGTTTTTTCCTTGGTGAGTGGTCGTAAAAACATTTAACAGTTATAAATAACCAAAGAAAACGTTAGCGCTACCAAAACACATTACTATAATTTCTTATATTATACAGTTTGTGGTGATACAGCCCTTAACAATTAAATTTACACAAATATAGTGATTTTATTGTTGTGTATAATGTATAATTATGTTGTAAATAGTTGTTTTTAATAAGCAGTTTTTTGACTAAAATAAATTATTTAGTGTCAGAAGTGTAAAGATTTTTTATGGCAAAAATTTAATCAATGTCAATGTTGGCAACAATGAACCCTGATACACAATAAACAGCTGGAGGCATATCTTGTTAAACAGTCCATCGAAGGGTGTCTTGATGTAATTTACTCCCAGCCCCCCCCCCCTCCCCCTTACCACCCCCACAGTATCTCTCATCCCCAGTGATGTAATCCGTCTAAAACACAACATTGCAATGTTCCTATTACCTTCAGGCAGACGGTAACTGGTTTATTAAATAAACCAATTACCTGGAAACGAGATATAGATTTTCCATTCTTTGTTGTGACTTTTGACATTTCCAAACGGGAAATCATTTAAAATCTCAATTTTATTGTAAATTGAACGTTTTGAGTAGGAATATTTACGAAGGACGAATTGTTACAAATATATATTATACGAGATGGAAAAAATATACAAGATTCATTTAGATTGGTAGTAATAATATTTACCTATTCACAATGCAACCCAAACAGTTTTTCAAATTATTTTCTCGAATGATTTATATACATTATTTGAACGATCTACATTCTTTTAGGATAGGAAAAAGTATACCAAATATAAAACGGAAAATAGTGCAGGGTTTTCATAAAATAATGGTGAGGTTTTAACTTTCTGTGAAACTATTATAATTAAATATTTCATATTGGTACCCCAGCATCCGGTAGCTCAAACAGTTTTGTTTACATTTAATTAAAACAGCTGTGCTGATTGTTGTGGTAATCGAAAACCTACTTATTCTTTTAAATAAACTTAAAGTTGTATTTTCTTTACAAACATGTTTTCCGTCAAGAAAAGGCTAAGTGTGTGATGTTATTTAAGTGAACTTAAGTCAACGACCCTAGTAAAACGGGCATTTAGGACATGTCAAAAACATAGTTTATCCTCCGAAAATAGAAATTTGGCCCATCTAATTGAATCAGAGATGCAGTTTTCATTTTAACAAGATAAATGCACAACGTGTGGGCTGAAATAGATCATTGTCTGGACGGCAAAAAATGGTGGACATGTTGAAGTTTATTGGCTATGTATAAAATCTTTTTGATGTCAGGAATTCAACAAAATAAATATTTTTTAATCTTTTCTCGTTTTCTTTTTATTTCACAATTAAACCCCACCATTATGTTATGGAAACCCTGTATTTATACGAATTATTTGTTAGAAGTTTAACAAGAAGGGTGGATATTGCTGACCCAGCAATCGTTGTTTGTGAAAATTACGACACACAGCTTCTGTTGAGTAGCCTATATCGTAAGTATTTTATTGTCGAATTTAATATATCATAATTATCGTGTTCGTTTTATCTTCACGTAATTGTCGACCACAAATTGTAGATCACACAATCTTTTTACACTATCAACCTGAATACATTAAACTTTAAATAACAAAACGTTCGTTTTCTAAACAAATGAAGTAGGTATACCTTCGTCAATTTGTATCTCACTACTCTTGTAAAAGTATCGTAGTAGTCAAGTTTCAAGCTTGAGGCAATAAATACGAAGTTTAAGAAACCTCCACCTTAACATCCGAAAGGTAACACTATCGCTAAGGCAATAAACTAACAGCTAACAATGCTAGTCTGATAAACCAAACCTCTAAATAAATCCAACTCCTTTATACTACCGCATTTAAAAGCCCAGACTCTAGCGTGGATAACGTCAATTGGGACTTATTTAGCCTGTGAGACATTGAGCATGCCTAACAAAGGCAAGCCTATGGCGGTGAGCTAATAAACTTAGTCTTGAATTGTATCCGAGAAACTAGCTGATTTAGCCTGTTTTGGACACCAACAGATAAGATAATTCTGAACTATTCTCTTACCTGCACTAATTTTACCACGTCACACTCTAAATTGTCATCCCCAAACACTAAATACGAGTCATACACCTGACAGGCGAGGTCGTATAATCATAAGTAATCATTATCCCTGACAGAATACGTCAGCTGCAGCATATTGCATTCTTGCAAGACTGTATTGTATCTAGTGAATTGTTGAGATTATTATTCAAGTAATATTGATTATGTCACAAAACTATCTGCTTCACACAACTCATTGTGTCATCATTAAATCGCAACATTGCCAAGGATTGATATTATAATTTACACTGGCTGTTGCTGTTGCCACAACTAGTGATATACGACTAGTACGTCGGTGATATTGCCATTGTAAGCTCTTACTGCTGTAACTGCTTCACACTATTTTCACACAGGTGTGAAAAGTTTCAGCGCTATTATTAGTTAATGATACATGTGTGTATATTTCATCAAAATATATTTAATGTGAAACGTTTGTTAATTTCTGATATCAAAATGAAGGTATGATTTTATTTTGTTGGGAATATTTTATATATAAAATAAATAACACAATATTTCCGTGACACTCCACCAAACAGAATATTCTATAAATCACAGATATACCGCATGAAATACATATTGCCATGTTCGTATCTGTGAATATTGTACATCGATTTCCCGCCGTTTCGCAAGCCATTAACCACAAGCCGGGTCTAACGGGTCGAATGAGGCGTCGCATTGCAGAACAAACGGCTTTGTGTGGCTTAATATTGTAACACCGAACATCAAACATCAATGGCACCGTTCACTTGCCGTTAGCCATTAGTCTCTTCGATGGAAAATTAGTTTATCATCCTACATCAATACAATTCTGTGTGTATGATTGAG
Organism: Macrosteles quadrilineatus; assembly: GCF_028750875.1. Taxonomy (NCBI): domain Eukaryota; kingdom Metazoa; phylum Arthropoda; class Insecta; order Hemiptera; family Cicadellidae; genus Macrosteles; species Macrosteles quadrilineatus. The sequence continues at coordinate 10,609,970 of NW_026542596.1, read as the reverse complement.
TATAGATAAGGATTCTAAAATCGTTGGCGAATATATTATTTTTTATGTTTTTCTTTAGTCGTTGAAATAAACACGAAATTAATTAAGCTCAAATAAAATATAAAATATAAAAGTGTATACCACTTCTATCAAGCAGGAAGAACCATCAAAGAGTAGAAAGGAGGGATTGACTATGGGTTTCATAGTGAGTAACTCGTATAACGCCCAAAACTATAAATCGGATTATACGTAATTCCTTCAAACCTTCAATGGTACAAAACATCATTTATTTTTTACTAGAGTAGTTTTTGATAAAGGTTTACGATTACAGATAAACGTGGTAGGAATTCCTTTCAAACGATGGATAATTCTAAACATTGTTTGGTTTACTGTATAAACTTATATATACTTCCATAAAATATAAATTATACTTCCAAACACAACATTTAAATTTCCACCACTTGTCTAGGACTACCCTTGCTTTAAACCCTCCCTAGTCACTACAGATACTGCTACAGTTCCTTTTAGAGGTAAATATTTAAATTTCAATAAAATTAACCAAGTTTTGCTGCAAGATTTTTTCTAAATAAAACTACAAGATTTGCAAAAATATATCCTGAATTTTTGTATGTAACACGGAAATGTCCGTTTTTTTAGGAAAAATGTTTGTTCAGTAACACGGAAATTTCCAATCCTTTTGACAAACAACCTTATGTATTTTTGTATTCGTACACAAGTTAATGGCAACATAAACATAAATGTAAAAGCTAAACTATGTTTAACAGTTTGGTAAAGTTGCAAGAGATACTCGAAAAGGCAGCAAGTTTGTATTCCGAAAGGTTTGCTACGGTTGGAAAGTTCTCAAAGTGACACCCAATTATTGTGACAGTAACCCCTCTCCCCACCCCTCCAACCCCGTCTCTTGCAGTGCACCGCTGTAGCTTAGCGTGTGCTGAGGGAAATAAGAAACAAACACAATTTGGTTCTTAATCAATATCAGCCTTCAAACAAAAGTGGTTGAAGGGCCCTATATATCTTCGGAGGTATAAGAATAAATGCTTATGACGCAAAAGCATGCTGATTTCTCATTTTATTTTATAACATTCGCTATCCGTCTATGGGTAGGGTACGTGTTCAAAAGGCAGATAATAGGTAGGTAAGAGTGGGTAAGAGTAGTTGCGAAATGAAATGAAAATTCTTGCTATTGATCTCGAATCCGGCTGTCTTTGTCCGACTAGCTGCCAACTATAAAATTAAAATCAAAAAATCTAAGATTCAAACATAAAATGTTGACAGCAAATTCTTGATGACAGATTTGTACGCCGCCGAAGCACCAGGGTAGGCATTTGTAGGCGAAGATGGGCGAAGAAAGACTGGCGTTAATGGAATTTCATGGTAAGCTTGTCATCTAAAACGCAACTTTTTTTGTGTCTTCAACACATTGTTTCAACGACTTTACCACTGATCTTTAGCTTATTCTTGGGCCTGCTCTAAATTCCCACATATGCATTGCTGATTCATTCATTTTGTCGATCTTTAACCAAATTTAGGCTACTAGATGTAAAGAAAAATCACATTTTTCGTATTACGGCCTTTAGAAGAAATTAACAGTGAGCCTTGAAATTAATACAATTTATATGGAATAGCTCACAATACAAGTAAATAATCTCCAAAGCAATAACAAGTGCAATGAAGTTTAACAATTTCATAAACTATTCCCGACAAAGTTAATGAAAACACAAACTATGAGTGTTTCTCGCAAGATGCGCTTAACGAACCCGTAACTAAATACTTTGTATATAATAATAACTAGCAGTTACCCGGCGCGCGTTGCTGCGCTAACAAAATACATTTGTCTGTGTGAAAAGCATGTTTTTTTCTTCATTTAAACAGACGAGTCAGGGATTGCCCTAGTGCCTTATAATGGTGATTGCAAAAGCAAGACACTAAGGAAATTTTAGTTGATTAAATTCAGAGGGTAATTCGGATGATATCATCAGTATTCTTGGGATTAAGACTATTTCTCCCTTAAACCTACCACTGACAATTTTTGCTTTAATCAATTTTTACGTTATTTTTTTAATCGTTAGTCTGGTAACGTTGCACAGCTTCGGTGGATTTAAGTTTCGCATTAGTATTATTGGAGTTCCTTCTTTTAATGACAGTAATGTGGTGGGTTAGTTAAAAATTGAGAGGTATTTGAATATCCGAGATAGTACGCACGATTATTATTCACTTAATAATTTATGTTATATTGTGTGGGTATAGAACGAAAGATAAAAATAATAAGGCATGGTCATCCCTTTTATTGTTTATAATACTTTGATAAAAGTAGTGGTTTTTATGTTTTTAATATTTAACATTGGAGATTTTAAACGTTGTTGAGTGCACAGGTGTGCTGCGATTGGGGTTTAATACATTTGGACTTATTCAAAAGTAAAATAGTTTCCTGTACTGCACTCTGTAGAAACACTGTGGCACTATTTCATATCATGACTAATGCTAATACAGAATGTTGTGATTATTCAAACCTACAAAACAGTTGGTGAAAGTAAACATCTGCTTTAAAATTATATTTATTTGTAAACATTGTAGATCAAAAAGTCTGACATTGGCCCACTTAAAACCCTCTGGGGCAGAGCCCTTTTGACGGATCTGCACCAAACTTCACTCGAACCATCCTTGAAAGATGCTAAATAATGCCTGAAAGTTTCATTACAATCTGTCGAGCGGTTTCGGAGTCCATAACGTATACACACACACACACATACATACATACATACAGTACATGGTTCCTCTTTTACAGATATAGATTATTCAAAGTAATACTGTAAGAAATTCACAGAGTGGAAGCTGAGAAGCTAGTAGTGAATAATAATCCCAATTTTATAAGTTATTATTTATTATTAAAGACTATTTACGTAACAGAGATATCTAAATTACTATCCACTTATATCAAATGCCAGTACACAATGTTACAGGTATGTTGAATTTAAAAATTGTATCGTTTTTTTTTTTCATTAAATAATAAAACTACTAGGCCTATTTAAAACATAACGAAATTTTTTTTTTAATTAATTTTATCTTAAATCCTCTTATAATAAAATATTTATTGAAAAGTAACAAAAGCAGCACGCTGTATATTGAGTTTGCAAATTCAAAGACGTAAATCATAAAGGCCTCAAGTTGTTAACTTAATTAGTTTACCTCTGCGGGCTTGACAATTCGTTCCAACCTCAAATATGATTACAATTATTGGGATGAAACTTTTAATTTACAAACGAAACTATATCCAGTATCTTGAGAATGCAATAACAAGCCAAGTTTTGGACGTTTTAAATTTTAATATGTAATAAATTTGAAATCTAAACACAATTTAATGGGAATTTAGACTTACTTTGCACTTACAACTTTGAGAAGACCAAGCGGCATTTAAAAATCTGCTATGAAGTATTTTTTTTATTACTTGACAAAATCTTGGAATCGTTCATAATGAGGTAGTATGAAGTGTTATTTTATTCATGGACTCGATTCCACTTTCCATTGCCTATTATTAGTTATATAGTTAGGTTTTCCGGTTTTCTGTAGTATAATGTATGCTTTTCCATTACTACGATTTAAAGAACATTGACAAATAATTCAAATCATTGGAAACGCCTGAGCTAAAAATGTTATGTACAGCACTAACAAGACTGTAAAATTGACTTCACAAAATTATTAATTTTTTTGTTTAGACAGTTTAAGCTTAATTATAACCGAATTTGCATCAACACTTCTTTTGAACTTTTTGATATAACCTAAAAGGGTCTTGATCGTAAAGTTTACTCCTAAGCTTCTTAATAATATTCTCCAAGGTTTAAAAACAAATAATCTGTTTGGCATTGATCGCATAAAGTATTCCAGACAAGCCACATTATTATTTTATGAAAATATAAACGTACTCCATCCTTTACAACCGTATGATATCTCGGGACGAACAATTAAGCTTGTATTCAATTTAAGGCCCTATTGTGCATCGCTACCAGTGCAGCCACCAAGCTCACAGTTTAACCATGGACGTCAAAGGAGCAGGTGCTTTAGCTTATTTATATTTTTGAAATTGCGAAAACGTCATAAAACACGTAGTTGTTCGTCCTTTTTTAAGAGATAGAAGTACCAGAGGGACTTTTTCACTCACTACCAAGACCTTAGAAATAACCCTGACAAGACATAGGTGACAGACTAGGTGACATCAGACTAGAGGCTATGCAAATCGGAACCCCAAGCCACAGCTCTTCTGGTAGCGCGGCCGAGCCAACGCTCAGTGTGAAAATGACCTATTAAAATCAATGCTGATATAACGTAGTGAAAATTGCCTAAATTTGTATGGCAGTTAACAATAGAATGCAATCCAGGCAATTCTCAATACCATTTTACAGTTATGCAGTACATTTTCCAATAAATTTAGTTTTCATCTATTGCACTGGATTGGTAAAGCATTAACGATTAGTACTAAATGATTACTTACACATACTCACAACACTGATATCACACAGTAATTACCTGAAACAGAAAAATACAAATTAGTTAGTGTAATTGTACAACAGCTATGTTTGGTTACTGCGATATTGGAATGTGAGATAACAGGCGAAAGACTGTTAAACAATAATTGGACGAAAACCAACTCATTACTGGCCGTGCGGTGCCCGAACTCATTACAGTTAATTGAAAACAACGTCAGTTGCATCTGCGAATCTACGTTAATACAATAACGCTAGTTTGTTTATCATTCTCACAGTTCAAATGTTAACTATTACAACTTTAAAAACTTGAAACATTTGTTTATAATTGTTTGCGTACGCCAAAATTGCTTTTACACGACGAAGTTCGTTCGCTACGCTCACTCACCTTTTGGTTGCAAATTAGCTGTTGTCATAAATGTAAAAGAAATAATAGTGCTGCACCCTGTTGGTAATCCTTGTAACTTTAATGCTATTGAACATCATAGAACAGAACCAACTTGTTTAATTGAAACAGCTGTTAAGATTCAATAATTCCATTTCTCATAAGGTTAACATTGGAAACTCCAGAGCCACTGGGGTGGAGCCCGAAAGGATTTTTGAAATAAGAATATGCCTATGTTAAACGGGAATGTGAGCTATCATCATGCCAAATTTCAGCCCAATCCGACCAGTATTTTTCGCGTTCACTTGTCACAAACATACATCCATACATACATCCAAACTTTCTCATTTATAATATTAGTAGGATATTGTCTTTGGAAATTACAATCAAATACATGTAACAATCCCTATGCCATAGTATCCTAGGTAAAATGTGCAAAGAAATTAATAACGTGATTAAACTGATATTCACTGTTGTATTGTAAATTTATGAAATGGAATCCTGGTAACCATACAAAGATTGCTGACTTTAAAGTTTTAAATGCAAATGATTAATTAAACGTCTAACAATAAAATAGCTAAATACACCAACACGCCACTGAGTATTAACACGTAAGAGAATATATCATTAAAACGTTAATATGTTTATGTCTACGCTGAGCTTAAATGAACAGATAACCAATCACTTATGGTTTAAGTACAGACAATAAAGAATGTATCGTGACTGAAACGAATAAACAGTTCAAGAGAAATGCTTTAGTATTTACGTTAAAATCGCCAACAAATGTTGGACATAATGTGATAAACGACTGTGTAAGTTAGTTAGCAAGTAATTCTAGATTATGTCTTGAGTCTGAACATTTTTCATCCAGACATTATTGCAGCCCAGGCTAATTTATAGCTACTCAGATATTGTTCTTTACTGACCTATTTTCTAAGTAATGACAATAACTTTTTGTAAGCACCTTGTGCTGTAAATTAAGTACGTAGTTAACAATATTGACTTTCGTACACAAATTACTACAGTATATTTCAGGTATATTACGTTACTATTACTGAAAATAGGTGTTTACCAGACGAGTGGGGCCATTGCGGGATTATCATAAGAGTCCGGTAAACACATTTTTCCTACAGTTACCTAACAATGTACATGTTCTCTCACTGATTTGAGAAAGCAAAGTGGCCAATTCGCTCATCGGTGAGACAATGTTAACATTGTCTCACTCTAATTACTTTGTCTCACTCCAGATTTGCATCGTGAAGGCACGAAATAGTGAGCGCGTAACATGCAGTCAACGTCGTATGCGCGCGAAATACGTTGGCAGCACTGGCTGTAAATCAGCTGGTCAGCTGTTGTACTGTTGTATTTGTCACTTCGCATTAAATGTTATGTTAAAAGTTCACTTCTGTGTAAAAATAGGTTATGTTTCTTCACCAATTTATTTGTTTTATGGTAACTGTAGGAAAAGTATAATGTGCAACTCGAGTTCAAAGTACAATTGCCTCACTCGAGAAACCATTCCTCACTCGCCTACGGCTCGTGAGTAAGGATTTCTCTCGAGTGAGTCAATTGCTCACTTTTCTCACTAGTTGCACAAAAAACTATTACACGAGTGACGTACGATATTTTAAGACATACAACTCTAAACTAACTTTAAAAAATCTTTACAAATCCTTATATATCCCACCGACTAAAGGACTAACAATCTCTACTCATCTCTAAGAGAGGTTATGTTTTTATTTGAAATCACTCATTGCCAAATATAATCAGTTGTTTGGTGTCCGTTAAAAGATCATTACAGTGCAGTAGTACGTAATGAAACCCGATTTGATGAAGCTGGTGGATTAAACAGCTGAGGACTGAGTGGGAAGTAAGTTACAGTGTAGTGTAGCGTTATAGTATATTACGTTCAGCTACTAGTCCCGAAAATAAGTGTTTACCGGACGAGTGTGGTCGTTCCCGTTGCGAGACGAAGTCGAGTACGGGATCACCATACGAGTCCGGTACACACATTTTGGACGAGTGACGTACGATAGTTTACGCCATACTACTTAATCCGTACAAATCCTTATATATTTCCACCAACTAAAGGACTAAAAATCACTAGTCATAACATCTACTAAGAGAGGTTATGTTTATGTTTATAACCACTCATTGCCACGCAAATACAGTATAATCAGCTGATTGGTGTCCGGTAAAACTCATTGCAGAACAGTAGTACGCAATGAAACCCCATTTGAATAAGCTGGCGGCAAACAGCTGTTTTCTGGACTAAATCCTTGCGTGGGAAGTTCGTCAAAATAATGTAGTGTGGCGTAATAGTATATTACGTTACTAGTCCTGAAAGTAAGTGTTTACCGGACGAGTGTGGTCGTTCCCGTGCGAGACGAAGTCGAGTACGGGATTACCATACGAGTCCGGTAAACACATTTTGGACGAGTTACGTACGATATTTTACGCCATACTACTTAATCCGTACAAATCCTTATATATTTCCACCAACTAAAGGACTAAAAATCACTAGTCATAACCTCTAAGAGAGGTTATGTTTTTGCTTATAACCAATTATTGCTAAGGCCGGTATTACACTATCATAGTTCTATGACATATTATATTATCAAATATATGATAATATGTTCTCTCAAGGAGAACATATTATCATAGTTCAAAACCATTATAATAGTTGGTACATTACACTGTAATAATTTTCATCAAAGACATATGATAATAGATATATGTCATAGAACTATGATAGTGTAATACGGGCCTAACGCAAATACAGTATAATCAGCTGATTGGTGTCCGGTAAAATTCATTGCAGAACAGTATCACGCAATGAAACCCCATTTGAATAAGCTGGCGGCAAACAGCTGTTTTCTGGACTGAATCCTTGCGTGGGAAGTTCGTCTAAATAATGTAGTGTGGCGTAGAAGTTTTTACCTACGACTGTTTTTAAAGTAGCCATTTCAGCAGCTGATAACTTTCATAACAGCATAGTTTCATTTCAATACAGCATAGTTTTTCTCATAACAACACGGGTAACGGACCAATGAGGTTCAAGGATTCAGATAAAATAAGTAAAATTGTAATGCTTCGAACGTTAACTAATCAGCTGATCAGTTGACAATTTTAATTGTTGATCAGTCTTGTTCCTGTTGATACTCGCGTATTCTTAACCTAAGTTTGTGGAAGTTAAAGAAAGGTAGATTAAACTGATTTAAAAATGAGTGAAAGTGAAGTTGACGAGATTGAAAAGAGAGCACAAACTGTTTATAATATTCTATAATATTCGATGCTGAGATCTAACTGTAAATTAACTGTTTCACTATATTCATTCAGTTGTAAAAAAATGCTATATTTCCCCAATTGTACCTGATCAGTGTTTATAGTAAGAATTATGCTAGCAGAACCTATTCCCTGAAAAAGGTAACGTATTATTTAACGAAGTTTTACAATCACGTAAATCCACGAAATCAGCTGATTAAACAGTAAGTCGTTGCATCACTTTCAGTGGCAATGACAATAAACGAAAACATAACCTCTCTAAGAAGTTATGAGTATTGATTGTTAGTAATTAAAAACCAGATTGTTAGTAATTAAAAAACTGTCGTAGGTAAAGTAGTGTACGCAACTCGCGTTAATAGTCTTTACGCAATCGTTGCGTAAACTACTATTGTTTTACTCTAGTACACTATTTAGGATGTACGAATTGGTTTTCGTCAAAATTGAAAGCCTTGCCGATAATCTTTCAGCCAGGAATGCTTCAAGATCCTCAATGCGTCGGAAAATTACAGTCTGTGACGTTAAGTTGGTTAGGTTAGGTTATGTGTGGCGTGGTCTGAAATAGACCACACAACGTAAAATTGTGTTCAAATGATTTATGGCTCATTATCTTATAAAATATGGTTTTAGATGCAGAATGTATAGTTCTGACCTAATTAGGTCACGGTTTCAGACGATTCAGACCCAACGCTATATACTCGTAGCTGTTTCGTGTTTGAAGTAACATAAAATATGCAACCAAACTTAACATGGTGAAGAAATCAAACATGTACATAACCACTAAACATTTACATAACCTAACATTTCAGCAGCTTGTCCCTGCATTAAATTTGTAAAAACACAACAATGAGGGGCGAAAGCGACTCCAATACACCAATACATACAACGACCTGTGCTATAAGGCCACGGCCATTCAACATGTCTTCTATTGATTACTGTCTCATTTCTTTAATGTACCCTGTCAGTCAGACAACGTATTGACAAAACTTATCCTTCCGACGCATTTTGGATATTAAAGTTCTTGCTGAAACAATTCAGTCACTAAATTACTATTCAATAACGTCGGGGAGCGGAAAAAGTAGTACAAGAGTTGCTTTATCTTTTGCGAAACACATTCCCGTTGCGGGGAAAAGTAAAAAAAGAGTGCAGCAATTTATTATTGGCTTTCGAACAAATCCGTTATCGCAGGGGGTTACAAAAGTGATTTTCGGATGAGGAGACAAAATAAGGGAATACTATACAGTTCTGGTGCGCGGTGTCAATTTAAAAATGTTAAAAGTAGTTAAAACCCCTCTGAAACAAATCCAGGAGGTTGACATTGTTAAATGATCGTTTTGACAAACCCTGAATAAATATAGCAACAAGAATTAGACTTTAACATACTGTATTTTAAATTTAATCTGATAGATACTAATTTGGGGTTCTCAAATATGTGTAAATCTAACTCAAAGTGAGGGACGAGCAACTGGCAAGTTTTTAAGGTACTTCCCTGTTAAAGGGAACATTCATTATTATCGATGATTTTTTATCGACGATTTTTTCTCGATATATCGATATTTTTATTTTCCGATCCATTACAAATTGACAACAACTGACTAATCTTTTTTAGGATAAAATAGTCTAAGCTAACCTAACATAACCAACCAAACCTGCTGGACCATTTAAAAATTCCATTTGGGTTTGATAATAGAAAGTACAAATTAAACACGGAACTTTTAAATGTTATAGCAAGTTTGGTTAGTTCTGTTAGGTTATTTTTTTAGAACAGTTTCATTTCATTATTGTTTGTTGATGCTGAAGAATATTTATCGCGTAGTTGTCAGCTGATGTTTCAATTTGTTAATATCGATATATCGAGAAAAAATCATCGATAATAATGAATGTTCCCTTTAACAGGAAAGTACCGTTTTGAACAATACTATGTTTTTTTACCCTCCAAGTTTTCCAGTCCAGAGACATATTCATATCCCTCTAAACTATATAGTCCTAAACACTGCAATGCAAGTTTGACACATACCCTTACATATTCAACAGTGTTGATGTTAACCGGGTGGTTGACGTAAGGAGGTGATGTGTAAAGTATTTGACAGGTTTCCCCGCATATCCCTCTAAACTATATAGTCCCAAATACTGCAATGCAAGTTTGACATATACCCTTACATATTCAACAGTGTTGATGTTAACCGGGTGGTTGACGTAAGGAGGTGATGTGTAAAGTATTTGACAGGTTTCCCCGCATATTCCTCTAAACTATATAGTCCCAAATACTGCAATGCAAGTTTAACACATACCCTTACATATTCAACAGTGTTGATGTTACACCGGTTGGTTGACGTAAGGAGGTGATGTGTAAAGTATTTGACAGGTTTCCCCGCTCTGACCTATCCTTATGTAACACTACCTGTCCGACCACTAAGAAAACTGTCGAGAACTCATATAATCAGGAGGGTGTTAAAAGTATCGTGACTGCAATGACTTTTATTGGATAGAGTTCAAAAACTATTGGAAAAAAGAGAGAATATTACTTTATTTGGGAGATAGAGTTTACACAATGTCAAAGCATTACAGAGTAATCGTCAATGACAGATATCGAGAATCTTTTCTTTGTACGAAGCAAGAGTATAGCCACTGATCTTAAATACGTTTTACTTTAACTGATATGAATTCGTTCACAAATTATAAACTTTTCCAAAAGCATTACTGTCAGAATAAAACATTCAACATTGACTTTATATACGCAGTCCATGCTTTTGACCAGGTTTTCTTTTTGAGTAGGTTAATACTTAGGGGCCTAATCTATTAGTACACAATTGGTAGCGTCGTAATTTACTATATTTTGATTAAGAGTACTGCGAAGCAAGTTATGAAACACTGAACTGTTAACTATTATTTAAATAAGAGATACTATAAATATGTACAGTGATAAATAATACTGATTATTAATTCATCAAAATGACATACGATGTAGTACATTAATGATATGATAGTAAACTCCTAAAAAAACTCAACACCACCTATGTACTTTTGTTAACAAATCTTCGACTGAAATTAAGCATTACAACCAATAAAAATTTCACACTAAAATTACACTAATCTTCCATAATAAATTTACTTGGAAAATCTATCCTAAACTTGAGTGGAAAGTCTGGTAAAAGCTGTAAGAAAAACAACAATCTCAAGTATCATTAGCGAAGAGAAATGATTACTCGATGGCGAGCGACGACTGCCGCGTTACTCTATGTCACAATGGGTTGTTGTGGTTAAATGTTTTGAATAATGCTGCGCTGCCCCAATACAATGCGATTGTTGCTTGTTGGATGTTTTCCAATTCGTTTCTCGCTGTCGTTGAAAATTAATCTGTAATTTCCTCTCTTACTCCAGGTCGGTATTGCACTTTGAAAGCAATCGTGGAACTGGATAAATATTTTCTCTTTAACAGGGTGTCCACAGAAATTTTTTCATTAATTTCCCTGACTTTCCATGAGTATCCATGACCATTAACCATTGATTTCCATGACTCACAAACTTTACTCGAAAATTATAATATACTGTTAACACACAAATAATACTGCCTAGACAGAAAATCTTGAAATACGTATTAACAGATAACAATGGCGTACAACAGGTACAACAATGAACTAAATACAAACTCAAAACCCATAAACTAAGACAACTGTATAAATTGAATTGTCGCATATTTGTGAAAAATTCAGAAAAATGCTACAATAGTTGGGGTTACGGCTGACTAGGAAAAAATTGAAAGGACCCCTGAAATCCATCCATCATTGGTGATTTCCATGACTTTCAATGACCAGAATTTTTTTCCATGACTTTCCATGACTATCCCTGACTTTCCAGAATGTGGACACCCTGTACTGTACTTTATAGTTTTTGCCCTTGATTTTCAAGACGTATGAATCCAAACGATCCTTGAAATCTGCTGCAGAAACAGTTGGTGGTACCAAAGAGACAGATTGTAGTCGTTTACCGTTAATCCCGAAACTATATTTTCGTTCAATTCTGATAATAAATTGTTTAGTTAGGTTAGGTTAAACGAACGGGTTAATGAGTTTCATTTGGCTGGTTCATGTTACGTTCAGAACAGCTTCAATTGTTAAAATAACATCTATTATCCAACCTTTTTTGTGGAAAGTATTCGTATAACAAATGTTAATTCATACACACAATACTGTATTGTAAGACAATAATATATGACACACCTGTGTATATATATATATGATTGTTTAAAACGTAATATAGTCTAATTAAATATTTAAAACTGATTCCAACTCTACACAATTCATTACATCAGTATCCAACCTAGGATTAGTTTATAAAATAACAAAGTACGCTAAAACCTACATTTAATAGTGAATATTTTAACATAATCACCACTACATACTTAACAGATTGTTATACAAATTAGTTTAAACGGGTACCTTTTCGCAAGCATCATTCTACATGGAAAACTTCTCGCTCTACTAGTCTTAAAAGTTTCATTAAAAAGGAGTTACCTGTGACTAACCACCCTTGAACTTTGCAAGATGCAATATCTAGCGTAGAGAAATGGAGGAGCTGTCAATGTAGAATTTTCAACCTTCACCTTTTCACTCGATATCAGCTTTCATCTCTTAAACCCCAGACAAAATATATCGACAAGCAGAACTTCAACAGGATAACTATTTTAAATATTGTCTTAAAGAAAATAGTATTTAGGAACGTAACTGTATTTGTGATACTAAATATTATACTATTATTATGCTAAAACCTCATTTGTGGTGCCAAATTTGTTGTCAAACATTTGATCTTCTTTGTAACATCGTGAATTAAACATGATTAAAAATAACTCTAATCTTAAAGTTATTGTAGCTATGAATCATAAAAATACGATTTTAAGGCATGTTTCTGTCCAGTGTAAAGCGATTCAATGTTCACTTGTTATTTATTGTCGACATAACCAACGATTCTTTACGTCGTTGGAAATAACCAACTTTTAAACTATGAATGCCATAGAAAGATTCGTAACTTTAGCCTACTAAACAATAAGTTGGTACCACAAACTCCAACATAACTCGATATGACTCGCATACATCAGATTATGATCTAGATTTTATAATAGTCTATTCGTAATATCCCAAGTCTAAGATAAAATTTTAACTACATAGTATGTAGTATGCAAGGTAAAAAATATAATTACCTACTCATTTTTTCATTAAAAACCTATTTACCTTGATAATTAAGTCTTCTTCTATATTTATATTAATTATAATATACACAATTGTACTTTAAAAAATGTATGTTAATAATGTAAGAAAACATGATCTCTAGCATAATGTATTTTACCTACGACCGTTTTTAAACTAGTCGTTTCAGTTCAGTTCATGGAATTGGAAAGATTCACTTATCAGTATTGTTTTTAATTAATTTTGTTTTTATTTTTACTAAACAACACGGGTAATGGACCAATGAGGTTCAAGGATTAAAAGAAAATAAGTAAAATTGTAATGATTCGAACGTCATCGAATCAGCTGTTCAGATCAATTTAATTGTTGAGTTGTGCAATTATTGTTTGGTACAATGACTCTTTGCATCACTGTCAGTGGCAATGAGATGTTATGAACGAAAACATAACCTCTCTTAGAAGTTATAGGTAGTGATTTTTAGTAATTAAAACACTGCCGTAGGTAAAGTAGTGTACGCAACTCACGTTAATAGTGTTAACGACACCCGTAGACGTTTTTTTCTCTGCTCATGTTGTAAACACTATCTTTACGCAATCGTTCTGTAAACTACTATAGAAGTACAATTCTTTCAATATAACAGTAAAAACGTTAATTAACATATCGCTTTTATATTTGTAGTTTACCAAATGCAGCAATTAATTTTATTATGCGTTAAAAAAGTAAATTACATTTGTTACAGACCCCTATTAAACTGAATCAACCACAATAGTGAATAACACAGCAGAAACGTGGAAATGCCCCCGCCCCAGCAAACCTGCCGACTAAGCAAATTTCCATTTGTCTGAATTGATTTTAAATTTATTCTATTTAAATAACATAAGGTTTAACGAGTACCTAGGTTTGCTGCTACAAGCAAAATAATAAAATGTGTTTTTAGTAAAAAATTAATAGCTTAGTATAAAATAAATAAATTTGCAAGTTTGATAAAAATATATCCATAAACAAGCAAACATTTTACATGGGAATTTTAATGTTACAATATTTTTTTTATTTTCTCCGTTATCAATAACCGTACAAAAACACTTTTATATACTAAATTGTTTTTTACGCTCTTTAAAAATGTCTAGAGAGAAATTTGGAAATGTTGGGCTTTGAGGGTCAAAAATGAGAAAACCCATTTTTACTCTATAAAACGCCCGTAAAACCCCGTTCCCATGGTCCGCGAACGCATTTAAGTTTATCCCACCCTTCACCTTTAAACAAAATTTCATCGAAACCGGACGATAATTACTTAAGTTATCACGTGCAAGGACGTAGATATATGCACGTATAAATAAATCTATACATATAAAATGTCAAAGACACAAATTACAAAATGTTTCCTCATAAAACATCGTAACACATTGAAAACATGAATAAAACCATTATAAAAATTTGAGAGAAAAAAACACAAATGTTGGCATCTCCAAACAGCTACTGTACTTTAATCGCATTGAATATACAGTATCATATTTACCGTTTTATCAAATAACAGTTCAAATAAATAAAGATTACTAAAGAAACAATATAAGAAAGTAGAGTTTAGCTTGAAAAGAACAAAAACAAGCGGGACTTTGTAATAAATACTTCAAGTGGAGAGAGACTTTGAAATGAAGGTTTATGCATCCACGTTTTGCATTGCTAAGTAACTTTCTGGCTGCTTCAACTGAGTCTAAGTCGGCTTTCAAGACACTGTGAACCACACTCTGCCAGTTAGTATTAAATATTTTAAGAAATGTACATGACAACATGAATATCCTGTTATTTAACACAAAATAAGAATCGTTTGGTGAAAAAACTAATTAACCAAACACGAAAAACCTATGTAAACTTAATAATTAAAAATTCAAACAGGTTAAAGTAGTTTACGCAACGATTGCGTAAAGATAGTGTTAACGACACGAGTCGAAAATTTAAAAACTTCTACGAGTGTCGTTAACACTATTTACGCGAGTTCCGTACACTACTTTACCTACGACAGTGTTTTACTACTCATAACTTCTAAGAGAGGTTATGTTTTCGTTTATAACCTCATTCCCAATGACAGTGATGCAACGAAACAATCTTACAATAATTGCACCACTCAACAATTAAATTGGCCTGAACAGCTGATTAGTTGAAGTTCGAATCATTACAATTTTACTTATTCTCTTTCAATCCTTGAACCTCATTGGTCCGTTACCCGTATTATTATGAGTAAAACTATGCTGTTATGAAAATAAACAATGCCGTTATTAAACTACATTAAAAACTGTTCAATTCTAAGAACTGAACCGGCTACTTAAAAAAACGGTCGTAGGTAAATAAATTAAATGGTTACACCCTTTGATGAGTAGTACTGTAGTAACATGTGTTCAATATGGGAAAACCCTGATTGAAATCTTTGTTTGCTGGTAGGTAGATTATATTACTTTAGAAAATAAGTACGGATCACTTTAATATAAAATCGACTCAAATTATTAATTTTGTTTGGTATTATTGATTTGAAAGTAACGTTGTCGGTTTTGGTTTCTTGCTAATTTCGATCAAAATGTATCACTGAAATTTGCAAATTCTGCACGTCAGCAACGGCAGGGTCATTTTAATACAGGGATATCCTTATGCTACAAATATTTGTACATGTGAAAGTGATATATTTTTTTACAGAAAATATGAAGAATGTTAATAATTAAATAAAATATAAATTTAATTTCTCTTCGACTTTTTACCGTACATGTAATGTTAACTATTACAATGAGGAATTGATTTGCTTCTATAAAATACTAAGGTATTTTATAGTATACTATACTTAACTACAGCTATGCTTTACTTTAGTTTAACATGACTAAAATGTTGATGTAAAGAAAAAAAATATTCAAAACATCGCTTTTCTTTTAACACTAGCCACAATTAAAAAATTACAAATTTATTTCTTGATCAACAGATAATTTTTTTCGTTCCTAAAACAACTGAAACCAAACATCTTCCATTAGATAAAGGAGTACAACTTACAAATTTCTGAGAGCTGAAATACAGATTGAGATCTTTCTAGTTTGAGATTCGACATCAGAAACCATAACTGCGACTACAGTAGCATGCAAACTGTCGTGTCTTGATTTAGAGTTGCTGCAAACCAACCCAAACAATGGTGGGTTAGGTAAGGTAAGCTTAATGATAAATATGCTTATAACATGGTCAGACCGTTGTTAAGTTATTTTATCCATACAATGTATGTAGTGAGCTTTTGGTACTAGTTAATTTTGCATTAAAATATATTGGGGAGACCCGCACGACTTTAGACGAAAAATAACGGTCTAAATAATATTATTAGAATGTTAAATTTTAAATTATTTGCTCCCACATATATGGCTTGAAACAAAATTCTTATGTATTATTTATGTTATACATTATGTATTTACCTTAGAAACCCCACAGGGAGCATTTTCAGTGGATAGAAAAAATATCAAAATAATTAGGCTTGTTCAATTTCAAATAAAAAATGTACACGAACTAATTTATGAATTTAAATATTTAGTGGCAGTTGTTTTTAGGTCTATAGTGAAAATAAAAAAAGTATGTGGCTGTTTTGTACATATAGACGTATGTTTTGATTTTTAATAAACCTATGTAAGTTAGTCTTGATAATAGATGGGTATTGCTATGAATTCGTCATCTTAACTCTTCGCTTGCTATAACTTAATAACTTTTCGTAAATAACTATAAACACCCAACTGGTCCGATGAACCTCCCGCCAAATTTTTTGCATCCATAAAATAGAAACCATTGGTTATAATATGACTATAATTAAATATAATTATCTATAATACATGTAGCATACGTAGAACATATTGTTAAGGTCTTTCGTGGCTTTCTATTTCCAATATTTTGGGATCTAAAAGCTTATAGTTTAGAATTCTAGAAAACTAAATTAAAATGTTATTTCAGTAAAAACTAGTGTTTTTCGAGACCACAGTACAGTATTAATAAAAATACAAAACTTTACATATTATTTGGAATCAGTGAGCCGTATTAATAAAAAGAAGGATATGCTCAAAAGGAAAAGGTATGAAGCAAAAGCATTTGCTTCTAGTAAAAGGTAAAAGTAAAAGCATATCCTTCAAACCGTATTAATAATGATTACCTTTTACTTACGAGCAAATCCTTCTGCTCGGAAGTAAATGGTTCTTTAGGAACATCACATGTTACACGTCTGATCCTGTCCATTTTTGTCTACTGATATCCCTCGAAGGCTTAACTGTACCAACTCCGTGCCAACATCCGACTTTGAATTTAATCATAACAAACTAAATTATAAAATCTAGAGTGTGTGGGCCGGAATCTTACCCCCAGAATCTTAACCCCTTTCTAGACATAGAATTTGGTTGATGATAATAGTCAGTCGGGTTAAATTTGTTTATAGAAATCATCATACAGTATATGCTTTGTAGATAGCATGCAGTACTGTATAACCACAGGTACCCTCGCCGCAGCTGCAGACTAAATAAATTTCCTTTTCTGCCTGGATTTCTTCTAAAATATTTCCTGAAAATTGTCAGATTTATTTCCTATTTAAATAATATTAATTTTAACTAGTAGCTAGGTTTGATGATTCAAGGAAGGTGTTGAGGTGTGTTTTTATTGAAATGTTGATAGCTTAGTAGGATGTAAACAAAATACTCCCGCCACAGCAAACCTGCAGACTAAGTAAATTTCCATTTGCCTGATTGGATGTACACTAAAATGTCTCCAATATCACATTCATTCCCTATTTATATAGCTTTAGTTTAACTGAGTACTTAGGTTTACTGCTACAGGGAGGGTAAAAAGGTGTTTTTTTTTTTAATAAAATGTAATAGTTTAGTATGATAGAATGCAAATTTGATCAAAAAATGCTCATACACAAGAAAACTACAACAGTTTAAAAACTTCTCCATAAAAATAACATGGAAATTTTAAATTTAATTTTTTCTTTTCTCCGTAGCCATTAGGCGCATAATATCGCTTCGATATACTAAATTAATAGTTTTTTTAAACTCTACAAAATGGCTTGGAAAGAAGTTGCTAAATTCTATGTTTTTAGGGTAAAAAATGTTAAAATCCAATTACCCTATAAAACCGCTCATAAACCCCCATTTCCATATCCTATTATGGTGATTCGCGAATCCCTTAGAATAAACGTAGGTTTACACGTTTGCAACAAATTTAATCAAATACGGATCACCTAAGCTCAAGTTATCGTGCTAAACATATATATGAATTTGAACGGAGGAGGTTTTTGGCCTCTGGGGACCTGAAAACGGAAGAGTAAATGGGTCATGGGTCTAGGTCTTACCATGAGACATACGGAATAGCTTTTTCCCAATTTAGGAAATTCGCTAAAATTTAGCACCACACTGTAAAACCACCATACACCTTTTACTTAAACGTATAATCTGCTACTGATCAGATGCATCATTTTTGAAGGATTTACTTCAAAGAAAAAGTAAATGGTCAGTTTTATTAATAACCATTTACTTAAGTCATGAGCAAAACCTCAACTTTCTATAGATTACCTTTTCCTTGTAAAGTAAAAGGTTTTGCTTGAGTTTTTATTAATACAGATAGAAGGATTTCCTTGAATTTTGGCAAGTAAAAGGTTTACCTCTTCTTTATTAATACGGCTCATTACGTCTAGATAGAACTGGTTGTGGTATTTACAAACAACATGTTTTGACATACCAGCTTTGAAAAGAAATTCCAAAGGAAATCACAAATAATTGGAAACGTTTGGTAATAGACTAATCGAAGGGAGCTTTTGAATAATTCAATCAGTTCGACCACAACAAACCTTGTCACAATCGTTAAAACTGTTAACTTGTTAATGCAACGCAGTTGAAATAAACTGGGACATTTATAAATTCATCGGTTGCTTTACTCGACCAAGGGGGAGGTTCGAATCCTGTCTTTCACCAATGGCGAAGAAAACTGCAAGACCTGATGATACGAAACTAACCTAAAGTTTACATGATTTAACTACTGTATTACTACATTTACTGCTTTATCAAATAGTAGTATAGTTGAAAGTTGTCTTGTCATGGAGGCCCGAATTTATACCGGAAACTTCCAATGAATGAATTTTTCTGTGATATACTGTTCATAGATATGAAACTTACTTAAAACTATAGGTCCAATTATCTGTATAAAAAGTAAAGAGGCTTCAATTAAGTTTCTCTGTAACAGAGAACCCCTTTTCACGGAAGTCTTAATACAATTTTTGGACGAATAATAATTGTAAACCCAATAAAAATACAGGGAAGTCTAGGATGAAAATTGTGCAAATATTTTATGACAAAACAATGTGTATACTGAGTTCGGGTAAAACCTTTCTAAACCTTTCTTTTAAACACGAATTATTGGATTTGCGAGAAAACAAAAACAAACTTGTGAATGGAACAATCTTTATGCGCAATCTTTATTCGCAACCAAATCTTTTATTTACCAATGCAAAGAATCCATGCAAGCTGAACAAACAGATAGCAAAAACCATCGATCTCTAGAGATCGATGGTAAAAACGTATACCCTACCGTTTGGCTGTCATAGTGAATCACCTTGGTCATAACGATAAAAATATAGTTAGCGAACGGAAAGTAGGAAAAACTAAAAGTGACAAGGAATGATTAATAATTAGAAAAATGTAATAAACGTTCCTATTTAATAACAGAGAAAACTACATATCACTTTTCAAAGCTGAATGCTGAAGCTGAATGTCCAACCATTGAAATACCGTACACCCCTTGTGTTGTGTAGCAGCAAGAGAACGCACATTGACTATGTACTCCATAAGTATTGATAATATATATACATATATATATATACATATATATATAATATATATATAAATATATATAATACATAAGTATATAATAGGTATGTATACCTATTATATATATGTAATGCCATGTATATGTATATGTAATGGTACAAATAACAAGGCAGCCCTAGATGTGTCTGTCTCGCCCAGCACCTAGCCTGCAACCTCACGTTCACCGCTGTGGTCCGTGGTCTGATAACCACACTCAGGACAATACATTCTCTACTACAGCACATAGACTGCATTCAAACCAATGTTTACTTGTACACAGTGGAGAACTGCGGGAAATGTATATGGGAGAAATGAAGGGGCGTTCTCTCTGCTACAATATCGTGGAGGTAGAGAAAATTCTCAACAAATTTCGGGAAATTTTTTTGTTTTATTCACGGACAATCGCAAAGGCCCTCCTAAATGTTCTCCGTAAATTTGTATCAGCTTTTATTAAATAATTCCAAAACTTAACTAGCTAATTTTTAATAGCTTTGTTTGCACAAAAGTGTTTTACGTCATACCGTTTGACATATGATTGGCACATTTAGATTAAATAATTATATGAATATAAAATAAGATTTTAACATATTAATTTATACTGCATATTGCTAACCGACGTGTACCATCGTCTAACCGACGTCTATTTTAGCGTAAAAATCAAATCCATCCTATAGCTTAATTGAGTAATAATGTATAAACAAATTGGACAACTTAAAACTATCACACTTTCTTCTAAACGACGCACAAACCATTACATTTTACCGTTCTAATTTACAAGTCACTCCTTTACCTAAATAGCTTCATTATGTAAGTGGCATTCCTCAGTGTAACAGGAAGCCCCTGTTATCCCTTGAGGCGTAGAACAATGCGGTAAGACGGCCAGTGGTGGTATATACCATAAATAATTGGCTCTCAAGACCAACCATGTACAGCATACAAACGGCCACATTACGTTCAACCTCTGGTACACTGGAATCAGCTGACTCAATAATGTTAGTGTTACAGGATAGGGTGGACCGTCTACTCTAAATTATGTGGTTATAGCTTAATTTTTCGCTTAAATATACATTATTGCTGTTATTTCATAAAAACATATTGTATTCAAATACCTTATCTGTTAGAGGTCGAATCGGTGAAATACTTTTATAAAAACACTATATAAAAGCAATTAGCTTGTTGATTTGTAAAAAAATATTTAGCGAAATGGTCAGTCTCGTATCACAGTATGTCACAGTTGAAAAGAAATCTTTTAGTACGGTTTAACTGGTAGACTTACCCGCATTTTACCAATGGTGAAAGAAATTGGGTGAGAGGGTAAATAAGTAAATACGTTATTATAAAAAGTTGCTATACAATTTTCAGTTTGCATAAACCTTTGTAGCGAAAATACTTGAGCTGTATGGTTTAAGAAATGTAATCAAGGAAAATGTAGATTAGTCTACAACTATAAATACTTCTCTTTACTGATAAAAACCAACTATATGTATAACCATTCAAATTGAGAGAAAATCACGACAAAACCATAAAATAAGTAAACACTGTAATAACAGGTGGCATGGGAACTGATCAATGAAAGAGTTTCTGCTATCAAAAGGGTAAATTTGAACTCCCGAACGAAGGGACCAGAACTTTTTAGGACGGAAACCTTCCCAGGCGTGTAGACCTGTAACAGTTTTCAAAACAAATAAACAACAAGAAAATGTATTTTTAACCCAGACTATTAGGTCGAAACCTAGTGTAACAAAATATTTTAATTTAAAGCTCACTAGCATAGAATGTTTAAAGGCAAAATAAACATCTTAAAAACATTTATATGGTATTGTTCATAAAAATAAACATATTTAACGAACTATAATCGAGAACGGAAGGAAAATTAATTAATACAAAACAAATGCTCGTTATTAATTGTATTAGTAATGTAATAAATAAACAACCATTATTTGCAAGACAATAGTTTACTAGTAAGAGTTAGTCAGGTTAAATCACACACTTACATTGTTATATAAAAAAGACCACTCTATTTTCAATTGCATTGCCCCAGTTTATTTTAGCAAATTACTTAGTATTACGGATAAGATAATAATAGCAAGGTAAATGTGATAACCTACATAAACAACAATGCAAATCAGCGACTGACTGATTTCCATATTTATGTAATTGTTTACCGTGTTAAACTTCTGTTTGTTCCGTATTTACTTCTTTGTTTACAATGATCAACTTTGAAGCTGGTTTAGTCCATGAATTATATCGATATTATCTCATTTCTATAGTAAAGCTGGTGATAGTTATATTTCAATGTTGGAACCTATGTTATCTATTTCAGGGTCTTCCAATGGTTTTTCTACCAATTCTCCTCCAAATCCATTCTTTGACACACTTCCTTCAACCATCATTTTAACGTGAACGACCACGTCTTTGTATTCGGGTTATATCTACTATTGTTCATCCACATCCAAACAGAGTCATAGAATATAGGCCTAGGCTATTTTATGGACATTTTCAGAAATGAAATTTCTGAAATTTGTACTTCACTAATTTTCATTTTATTTTTGTGTGTATCGTTTCTATGTTTCTATACTATATATAGAGTATGTATATTAGGTAAACAGTGTTTCGAATTGGTGGTTTGGCTTTTCCAGTTTTTACAACTTAATAAAAGACTTTTTCATTTACACATAGGTCGTAACCAGTAATTCTAGTGTATCTGTGACATTATTAGTGATAACACCATCCCATTAAATACAGATTTTAATAAAATAAAGGTTTTATCTCCAAAACTGCGGGTGGCTGGATGTATACGATTCCCAACGAATATACTATACTAAGCTGAATAAAAGCGAACAAAACCTTAATCGGGCGTGTGATGCTATAGGATAACGTGTTTAAACAAATCAGTCCGCGAATATTAGTTGTGCACATTTAAATGGTTGCGTCATATCACAGACATAAGTCACCAAAGTATCACTAGGTAATTATTATTGCTGTTTATCAAATATGATAGAACTAGGTAGCTGCGAGGTTCTAGTGCGCCTAGTAATCAGGTCGACAGTATGTACTGATAAAGGGGGTATTTTTTTATCGTTGGGGTTTCAATTAAGTATTCGCTCTTATTGGTCTTTGTGGTCATTATATACATATTACACCTATCCGCATACATTTTTACAGTACTCGAAGTATGCGAGGTTACAATAGAATTAAAACTGCAAACGGCTGCTGCAAATCTCGCATGACTAGTGTAATTACTTTCAATTTGCAAACACATGCGATATCGTAAATAAAGTCATGGGAGTTATTGGGCTTTTATCAGTTAATTGAGGTCAAACCATGCTCTGAAAATGTATAATCTAAGTTCTATCTATGTTGTTTCAACTTTTGTACTATACCAATTTCCACGCTGACCTAGTTAATAATAACTCAACAATACTATTTAGCATTTAAAGGCTGATCCAAACGAACTACTAATGGATTACTTACGATTAGTAATGCTGGATTAAAACTGAATTATAGACGAAAAAGGAATTAAAACTCTGGTCTATTACCTAAATCCCATGGTTGCTATTTTCACGATTACCTTTAATCTCAACAACAATTTAAGGTGGTTTAGGGCCTAAATGCAAAATAATTTTTATGTTTAGAAATTCAATTTGAATCTGCGATTTAAAATTATAAATCGCTATATTAAATCTTAACTTATTGTTTTATAAATTACTCTCGCTTAAATTGATGCCGAATCAGATTTAGGTTTGGTCAAAAATTGTTTTCTAAAAAGAAGGAAGTGTTCTTTTCTAAAAATCCATAAACCCACAATGGAATAAGCGACTATAGGAAATATTTATCGCCGTAGTAGAGACCGGTTGTGTTAACTCTAATCCACATGACGCAAATTAATCCTCTTTAGTCTGAAGTAAAAACACTTCCTTTCAATATCATTTGCATTTGCTCTCCGACAGCACCTTCGAGCACGGGTCCACAAAGTGCGCAGAGAGTGTAAATATATTCGCAATATCCGAAGTCAACTCCTTCAAGTATTGTATTTATCCATCATAAAAAAGTTACTATTTGACAAAGTAAGAAGTTTAGGTAGTGTTGAGTAAAATATGGTAAAATCAGGGTACCTTTGCTAACAATTAAGTGGTCCTTGGGTTAGTGTTTTCTATCTGGAAAATAAGATAGTAACAGAAACATTAAAGTTTGAAAATCCGGATTCTAACCTTTAACGATTCGTTCAGCTTTACTCGTGCTATAAAATTTGAAGAACGTAAACACATCAAACACTTTATAGTTTCAAAATGAATGTTCAGTGTTAAAGGATATTAAAATACTAAGTCGTTCCCTGTACCTGGTTGTAGTAACAGGCGCTAGTTTCTTCTCAAAGGGCCTTTAATTATTCAGCGCACTCTTTCTCAACCACTGCAGAATAATTAATGCCAGCTCGAGTTTTCCAACTATAAATTAGTTCTAATTAGTTTAGGAGTTCCATCAACTATTAACCATCGTGAAGGTAAAATTACCATAATATTTGACAAAATGTAATTATTTACAAAAAACCGCTTTGTATCTTATCTTACAAATATTATAAATGTGAAAGTTTGTGTGTTTGTTTGTTTGTTTGTGTGTTTGAAGTTCAATCACGCATAAACCACTGGACGGATTGGGCTGAAATTTGGCATGATGATAGCTTACATTCCCGATTAACATATAGGCATATTCTTATCTCAAAAATCCTTTCAGGCTCCGCCCCAGTGGCTCTGTAATTCCCCATGTTAACCTTATGAGTATTCATATTTAAAAGGAATTAAAGAATTTAGCCAGCTGTTTCAACTAAAAAAGTTGGTTCTATGATATGGGAAAGCATTAAAAAGTTATACCAACAGGGTGCAGCACCATATTTTTTTTATTTATGAAAACAGCTAATTTGAGCAACAAAAAACTGTGATTCACAATGAGAACTGTCAAAGTAGGATTGTTTACAGTTATGTTTATGTTTTTCATTTCATGAATAATTTGTGATATTTTGGGAATTATTGATAATTTTTTTTCCTCTATTGTTTAGGTGAAGTGGAAGAACATTATGGCTATGGTAGATGTGTAATACTATAAACTACTGTAAATTTAAAAAAGCAAATTTTATCAAACTGTGTCCTCCCTTATTGCAAACGCAAAGCTTGAGTATAACTGCAATAAGCATTTTATACTTCTAATCCAACCCCGTACGAAGGACGGGTACTCTGCTAGTAATATATAAGTTAGAATATATCATCCCTCGGAAATCTAGCTTAATAATTTGTTTAATATAAAATAATATTTTTGTTTTATCAAAATTTTTATTTACTGCGTTTTGGGTTACTAAATACGCGTCTCAACTTATAAAAGGGCATTCAATTCAGGTTCTGAGCTTAGCTTTCAATTATCATTAGTATACTAATTATTACTTTTAAGTACTATTTACAAATTATAAATTTTCCCAAAGTCATAATGAGCTAAGGATACCAAAGTTTGGATACTATCCCTTACCAAATAAATACCTATAAAACGTCACTGGCTCAAAATCACGTCAGTAAAATATCTAACCAACCATAAAGGGACAAAAAAGAAATATTTAAATTGGTACCAAACCTAATGCTTTTGAAATGAAATGTAACAGAAACTAGCAATAATCGGAGGTCTAATGTTTTACAATGTTATAGTGTGTCGGATAATACCCAGTTATGGTATTAACTGGGGCGCTGTGCCATTGGACGTGGAGCACTCGCACACAATCTGCGATAACATAAACCTACTAGAGATAATCTCAGTGGCAGGTGAAGGCAATTCTAAACAAAAAACAACAGTGGAATTGTCAAAATCAAACGTCATGTGTCAATGATTATTTACACAAACTAGTATATTTTTTGCCTGTATATACGAGTTGGAAGTCCGATCGGCACTAGATCGGTTGACTATTTAAATTACACAATCGACCATTTCTTAAAATTCGACCTTTTTATTTGTACAAAATTGTAAGAAAAGTGTTGTTGGTTTCTTCAGTAATATTTTGTGAAAACATTTATGCTGTTAATTTTTATTCAATAATATCAGCAGTGACGTAGCCAGGGGGCTTGGGGGTCTGGAACCCCCCTTTCGGTCATAAATATATTTTTTTGTTAAATTTAATGTAAAATTATATAATCACACTGTATTGTCGTTGGTGTTGATTATTTTCAATGCCAAGAGAGCTAAAAAAGACTGTTTTAGGGCCTATATTTTTCCCAGACCCCCCTTTTACCTGGGGGTTATGGAACCCCGGTCGGTCGACCCCCCCTATTTTGAAATCCTGGCTACGTCACTGATATCAGTTTGAATTAAAAACATGTTGTCAATCATTATTATCACCAGTTATTGCTATCGTCAGACACAATCTCTAAATTTATCTCTTCATTCAACTAACGATAAAACATAAGGCACCTAGACATAGACTGACTGCGGTAGGAAGTAAGGAGGTTTGCGGCAATGCTAGACAACTCAAACTGTTAAACTAACAGCACTAGTCATGTTGTCGCTGCTTAACAAAATCTACACTGAGGGATGAATAGTACCAGTATCATTTTATGATACAGATGGAATGATTTATAATTGATTTGGACCATCGAGTACTATTATCCTCTATGCGTTTAAAACTTACGTAATGAAAACCACATCAAAGGATTCATTGAAAAAGAGCAACTGACATTATTTTTCATACAGTCACCTGACAAAGTGGGCTCTCTTGCCCACTTGTACTGATTTTAGTACAGAAAGTTGCTAATTGCTGTATTTAATACCTTTTGCCGCACGCTTTTTTTGCCGCAATCTTTTTTCCGCACATCAGTATTCCAACCAAACAACTAAAAACAGCGTGGTTGTATTATGCACGTAATCCGTGTACGCTTAGAAATAGGTTGGCAACACTTAAAGATACTACGACTACGATTAGCTGGTGCAGTTGTTTCCCATTTCGTTCAACGCTTGAACTTAAACTAACTTTTGTATTGTTTACTGTTTGAAAGACTAATTATTTCTATGTTTTATAGTAACTCAAGGACAAATATAATGTGTAGCGTGAGTGCAAAGTGCTACTTCGCACACTAGTTACACAAATAACTATTTACTTTGGAAAAAGCGCATTTAAATATGAATTGAACATCCCCAACTTGTGTTTGTCAACCGTATGGATCAGCTGAAGACAATTTCAGGCGCGATATCTACAGTTTTCTTTGATGCTCACTGTATTTTTATTTCCTGTAGGCTAATATCGAGCATTTTTATAATAATTTAATCCAATAAGACATATTTTAAACAATTGCTTGCTCCCTAGTACTAAAACTAAATGGTAAAGCGTGCAACAAAAAACTACCTCTTCATACCACAAAAACATTTATTCAACGCAACCATAAATAAAAAGAACATTCAAATATGCTCAAAGACGTACAATATTATAAGAAAGCGACTTTTGTAAATGGTTCAAATGAGCGAGCATTTAAACTTATTTCAATGTACAAATATTAAACTACTATATCTACAATACAACCACATGTGTTTAGTGAATCGGTGTAGTTAGTGCTGGTGTTTTGAACAGTTTTATTACAACCACAGTCACAGACGAGTAGTTTTTAACCATCCTTAGCACAAACAAGCTGTTAACAGAAGCATAACAGTCAACACTGCTTCCCAACTGTCAACCATGAAATACTGTTTTATCAGTTACTGTTTCATTGTTACATTACGGTACACTTTACAGTATAAACATTCATACAAAGTATGTCTACTCAATTGTAACATTACTTTAGCCGAGTAACCCTTACTTCTACTGCATAGTTTAGTCCCATAACCACTTACAATAATGTAATAAAAGCTGATTTGATGTTATTACGCCAACACTTGTCACAAACGCTTACTGAAAAAAACAGATGCGATTTGCACAGCAAAATTCGCTGTAATAACGCGAATGTAATAATTCGAATGTAATAATAATTCGAGCAAGTCAGCAATGTTCTTGTTCACTGCGTTGAACAACATAATGATTACTAGAGAGAGAAAAGAATTTATTTATAAAAATAAATACATCTGACCTATAATAAGGTTGTCAATAACACATACAAAATATACACTTCAAATATCGAATAATTATAAAACCTATTTAAGACAGATTAATTTAGATTTTTGCCATATAAATGATTTCTCATTATAGTTGATGAATCTCTCAATAATCATTTTCAAAATTGGTCTGTCCAAATCATATTGCTTTCAAAAGTTTATACAAAAATGTGATAATGTTCCTCTAGGAAAAATGAACAATCCAATCACATCAATTTTTTTAAATTTTGAAATGTTCATAGGTAGATTCATAAATTTGTTTATTTTCCTCATTGTCTTTATTGGGTTGATTTCATATTACCATAAGAGCAGGTCAGCACCCGGTTAACAGATTAACTTCTATGAACTTTATGAAGAGGAAAAATTAGAAAATGTGAATATATTTTCCCTCAGCATTCTGCACTTGGCCACTAAACATTTTCATCTTACCATATCGAAATGTTCGCCAATAATTGAATGTGAAACTCACAATTATTTATTCAAAGACACAAAGTCCAGTCGGTATAAAACGGTTCGATATAATCCATCCAATCAGCACCGTGGCCTAATGTAATGGCCCTGACAGCCTTCGATTTTTCACTCGTCTTCCAGATATACATTGGAAGACGAGGCGACTGATGCTTAGTTTGTATTACTAGGCCTACTTTGGATAACTTACTTTACGTGTAAATACGTGTTTATACGTGTAAAAAACGCTCACTTAACACAAAACAAAATAACCAGAAGTTATATTCATCACTGGTAGCTTTGCAATGGGGTTTAGCTCATAAAGCTACTGAAATTTTAATGTATACAGCAAAAACAGAAGCGTCCACTATTGATTATCAAATACGCGACATATTTGTATATACTCGCCTTACATTGAGAAGGGAAGTTTTAGCATTGATTGTTCTGTATAAAATCCTAAATAACAAAGTTGGTTTGTTTTTGTTGAGTAAAATTGTTTTTTATGTTCCTCGTAATAATTCAAGATCGTCAATTTTATTTTTTATCCCTCGTTGTAACACTGTTCAATTTTACAGTTTTTCACTTTTTACAAGCCTACGTTTATTAAATGTCCACAATAGTAGAATAGATGTTTTTTTCTGACACTATTAAGCAGTTTAAATTTAAGACAAACGCTTTGCTTACGTAATGTAATCCATTCCTTTAGATTTGCAGCCAAAATAAGTGAAATTTTCAACAACGTTGTCCATTTTTATTAACTTGTATTCACTCTTTTTTACTATTATCATTACTGGTTTTGTATTGTCTATTTATGTGAACTTTTTGTATTTTTTTCACTTTATGTATTAATATTGTATTATTTTTCATTATAGCTGTTTTGGGTTTATACCTGTAGCTATTGTAAATTGTGTATAAATAAATAAATAAAATAAATATATCAATATTACTTTTACAAAATCCTTTTCGATTTTCTAAAGGCTGTATGGCTCTAATTGTCTCATAAAGCAATTAGGATTTCAAATTAAAACAATACGAGCCATGATTTTTAGTTCAATGTTTAATGCGAATCATTTTCAAGGATTTGAACAGGTTACTAGGTCATCTATAAGTTACATAATAAGATATTGTTTGGTAATATCTAACTGAAGAATCACGTTAAAATGTCCAACGCACTTTCTTATTAATTGTTACAAAGTGTTGATCAAGTCACACATCACACGGGGCGGACTAATTTGATTAGCAAATTACATTCCTTTCTTAGTGCTGAAAGTTAAACCTGCAATTAGTCCAGGATTATCGTCAATATAAAGAACCATTCTTCGCTAGAGCGACATTAAACATATATACATATATTATATATATATACATATGTATATGTTTACCTATATAATATTTTTGGCCAATCGAAAGCATTCATATTTGGACATTTAAATTTAATGGATTTTACCATTTTTGTTTCTTTGTATGTAAATTAGGTTTATACATTGAAGCAGAATAAACATAAAACGTAGTTTAAACACGGCACCTATAGTGCAGTCTGATTAACCTGGTTTTGGTGACGACCGGTGTTTCAAAATATTTAGTCTGGTTGTCGAATTGAAAACCATGCTATGAACAATCCTCATAGTCACTGGAGTTCTGAACAATTTTTATAAGTCACTATTAGCAATCAACAAGTATTAGTATTATTAGTAGCAAGATTTTGTCCAATGTGTCCGTGTGTTTCGTGTGTGTATTTCTTTAGACAACTGTCACATCTCCAGTAATGAGGAGATTAATAGCATGTTTTCGACCTGAGAATGAATCTTTCTGTTCAAAACCATTACTCGATACCAAAACCAAGATTGTTTGACAGTACTTAAGTTATTTTATCGTTTATTGTTTTTTGTTTAAGTGATTGAGAAGCTAAAAACTATTAAAAAGTAGATAACAACGCAGATCTGAAGATTTACTTGTGTTAAATTTAAAACGAAAAATGTGTCACACTGTCTAAAACAGTACGCGTACCATTCCTTTAAGTTTCTTTGAAGTTTCATTTGATAACTTTTTGTTTGAAAAAGTATTCTCTTTAAGAGACCGAAACGTTATACAAAAGTGTAGTACGCGTTAATATCATACTACGGCACAACAGACAAGAGTACTTCATATAATTTATCACAGCATGATAAGATAGCATGTAAAACCACTAAGCCTCCGATATAAAAGTGTCAAATCCTTTGTTATACTGGGATTAGCGAGAATAATAAATAAAATCCATTTATTAGAGGCAGCTTTTCGCTTAATGTTGTTATTCTTTATAAAACATACATATTCGCAAATTCGCAATTTTCAGATTTTTATTTTGCAGATCAAATATATTTTTAGATTCACCCGACTCCTATTCAGAATTGTTATTGTACTAATGGTGTGTCTAGATTGTTTGTAAGATTTGAAGCCTATGTCGGTTGGTAATACTGTACCCGAGAATGTTGACGTTCACCTACGTATTCTATGTTGTTGTAGGCGAACCTCTTGGTTGTGATACCATGATACAGTAGATGAACTGATATAATCTATTGTGATACTAAATTAAAATCATTAGTTTATATATAGGTCGATTTATTTAGTTCTTTCAATTTTCAAGTTAGGAAATAAACCTTATACAGATTGTAGAAAAATTCCGTAACACAATACAACATCAAACATAAACATACCTTAATTAATTATCTACTGTATACTTATTGTTTAGTTTAAATACATTAGAAGCTTTTGTTTGCCGATTTCAAGTGCGGAGTATCGAAACGCAATACTGTTTTTACGCGATATAAAACAAAAAATAAATTGAATGATTCAATTTTATTACCAAAGACAATTGATATCTCTAATTTCATATCAAACTGATTTCAAACCCGAATAGCTAAGTTAATTAAACTGGAATAAAGAAGTGATTCAGAAATGTGCGAGCAATAATGGAATTTTATCTCAAAGCATTTTACTGCATTCAATAGCTGGTCGGATAACTTGAGAGATTTCAGGAAGCTTACGACGTAGAATCTCACAGGAGGATAATTACTTGGAAACTAACTTTGGAAATTAACTTTTCGTACAATGAGGAAGTTGTATGATATAATAGTTGATGACAGTTAATAAATAAATCCTACTAATATTGTAAATGAGAAAGTTTATATGTATGGATGTATGTTTGTGACAAGTAAACACGAAAAATACTGGTCGGATTGGGCTGAAATTTGGCATGATGATAGCTCACATTCCCGATTAACATATAGGCATATTATTATCTCAAAAATCCTTTTGGGCTCCGCCCCAATGGCTCTGCAGTTCGCCATGTTAACCTTATGAGTATTCATATTTAAAGGGAATTAAAGAATTTAGCCAGCTGTTTCAACTAAAAGAGTTGGTTCTATGATATGCAAAAGCATTAAAAATGTATAATATTTACCAACAGGATGCAGCACTATTATTTTTTTTTTCTTTATTTATGAAAACAGCTAATTTGAACTAAGCAGCAACAAAAAACTGTGACCCACAATGAGAACTGTCAAAGTAGGATTGTTTACAGTTATGTTTGTTTTTAATTTCATGAATAATTTATGATATTTTGCGAATTTTTAATAATCTATCTTTCTCTATTGTGTAGGTGAAGTAGTAGAACATTATGGATATGGTAGATGTGTAATACTATCGCATACCGTAGATTTGAGGAAGCAAATTTTCTCAAACCGTGTTTTCTCACATCGCAAACGCAAAGATCGGGTATAACTGCAATAAGCATTTTATACTTATTTGCCAACCCCGTACGAAGGACGGGTACTCTGCTAGTATTAAATATATCGATTTCAATGACGGAAAAGGGAATATCTCACTTTTTCTTTGCGGTATCAAACATACCATTAAGCATGTAAGAAGAGTTTTAAGTTTACTCAATTATGCTTCCGTAGTATTAAAAAACTTTAAATTGTAAGACAGCGTTCATATGTCTGATTGAGGTTTATTATATAAGATCAAATTTATTTTATCTTATTTTCACATTTTGGCACAGCGCCGGACAAGTAAACACGATTTCTTTTAAACCTGCAGTTATCATTAGTTTACAGTAAACAAAATGTAATCGCACGTGCGTTTATGCGTTGTAGTTGGTACTTGTATGTAATATTAAAAATCTGTTGTATTGCTGTTGTAAGAATTTAACAAAATATTACTTCGGAAAACATACTTTTAAAACTAAAAAGTCTAAGCAAAATCGTGTGAAATATGTTTTATACAACTTATTAAGGATATTTAATTGGTTAAAAAGGAGTAAAAACAAAGTGAAGCCTGAAATGTTGAAAGGGAGTTTAAAATAAAGTAAAAGAAGAAAACTAGAGTGTATTGGTTGGAATATTTTGATCCGAATGTTACTAAGTGGCCAACTGACTTTAGTCATAAATTATCAATACCAAGTCCATTACACAGCCAACTGAATACTTCTCCCGGTCAGTGAACTCTTACTTACAAATCTGGGTCACATTTTATATATTACAGTATTTACAATACAGTACTTCCATCTTATACACGTATTGCATATACAGTAGGAGTTGTTTTGAGAACATTTATGAGACTAAGTTTTGGTCGTAATATTTATTTTGGGTAATTTGTGAACATAACAGTATTTGTTTAGCGATGTTTGCCTAAGTGAATACATTCAGAGTTAGCGACTAAACCAATCTAGCTGTTGAGTTATATTTAAAAATTAGATTCAAAATAACTACGATTTCCTGGTTTTTTTGTGATGCATATAAGAAAATGTTTGAAAATTCTAGCAAAAATTAACAAAGTTGCTTATGGTTTTATGATAATCATTTGTCTTAATTTGGGTAAAGGTATCTTTATCATAAGCAAAATAACCACAAACTTATACATTTAAAGCGGTAGGTAACAGCTTTTTTAAACTACAATAATAGCTCTAGTATCGAAAACTGTTACGATTTCATAGAGCAGACAACTGTTAGTACAATAGTTTTGAAATATAAATAATAGGCCTACTATTCCAGCTATATATTTAAATTTTCGATAAAAGAGGAGAAACGCCATATTCAACTCCGTAAAGTTACGTTATTTGAAGTTAATTATACGTTCATGAAACTCGTCAGTAAACTTTGATATCGATGTTGTACTTAAGTAAAAAACACAATCAACAGTACAGCATTATACGTGTGGTAACAGCTGCAGCCGATTCCAGTGTTGCCTTTTGAGGAATTTCTACAAGGACGGTTTCCATACATGTGTGGATACTGGACAGTTACGACTATTGTGAAACTGCCTCTTATCATGCAACTGAGAGTGTTACAACTATTCCACGTTAAACATAAACGTGTACCTGTACATTATTACGTGCACGGTACATAGACTGTCAGCCGTGTTGCGGTTACCATGGTTACCATAGGTTTCGGCGTACACCGCTGTAGTTTACGTAGCGCGTCCACGCCGTAACTACATGGCGCTCCAAGCGGTGTGCGCCAGAACCTATGGTAACCGCAGCACAGCTCAACAGCTGTGTCTAAGGAATATGTCGGCCTTAGTCACTAACAAAAACAAGATCGCGCCACTCATACTTGGCTTAAAATACCTACTTTGTATGGTCGCCATTTCATTGTAAAGTAATAAAGTAAAGTATTAAGGATATTGCAAATAGACTTATCAACCACTGTGAAATCTGGAAACTATTTATGCATCTGTTTTCCATGTTTTGATAAATCTGATGTTAAATAAAATTCCTTGTCTTATTTCATGACAAATGCAAACAAAAACATTGAAATAGCTAGGCCTAATCATTTGCAAACAACGATGGTTTAGATAAAAATTTAACATTAAATTACAGTAGTAGTACGGTAAATCTATATATATAAAAGGCAAAGCCCTCACTGACTCACTCACTCACTCATCACTAATTCTCTTACTTCCCATTTACCTAGGAGGCTGAAATATGGTACACTGATTCTTTAGGCATTAAATAAGAAAACTAAGTACTGTAGTTTTTATTCTAATCGGGCTTTCGGGCTCCGCCCTAGTGGCTCTGGAGTTCCCCATGTTAACCTTATGATTGTTCATATTTAAAAGGAATTTATTAACAGCTGTTTCAATTCAACAATTTGGTTCTGTTCTATGATGTTCAATAGCATCAAAGTTACAAGGATTACCAACAGGGTGCAGCACTATTTTTTTTTAATTTATGACTACAGCCAATTTGCAACCAAAAGGTGAGTGAGCGCAGCGAACGAACTTCAACCTGGAAGCGAGTTAGCGTAGCGAACGAGCTAACCTGAAGGCAAGTGAGCGGAGCGAACGAGCTCCAACCTAAAGGTGAGTGAGCAGCGAACGAACTTCAACCAGGACGTGATTGAGCTATGCGAACGAGCTCACTTGTGAAGTTAAACAGGGCAAAGCCCGCGGGTACAGCTAGTATTTATATAAATGGAACAGATTCCATGCTAATGAATAGGGTTTCTTTTTTACCAATATTTTCACTAAAAATACGATGTGTTCTCGTATGAACCTTTGAACCTTATGAACCTCGTATGAATTCACTACTACTATATAAATATTTAAGTAACCATACACAATTGAAGTCTTAGGTTGTGTCTTCGTTCTAACGCAAACGAACCCGAACTAAACTAAAACCGTAATCCTAAACACAATTTGTACTAGATAATTACAGTATAAAGTTTAACCTAAAAAAGTAATAGTGAAGTCACGGGAAAGTTCCTTATTGACTACAACCTGTGAGAAGTACAAATATAATTACTGTTTCGCCATGTAAATAACCAGCAATTACTAAATAAGACTGGTTTCTTACTTCTTCCAACTAAATCAACTACCACTCAACTTCCTCTATGGGATAATTAAGGCTCTTCACACCTGCCAAAGTGGATAAAAAGACGAGGTGAACGGTTTAACAGATGCCTCTAGGGCGTTGTTCACACTAATGGATATTGAATACAAAACTCATCACTCAGACGGTACTCACTACGTCACCACTCACACTGTCTCGCCGCCTTCAGCAACACGGGGGCCATTACCTGAAACATGCGGGACTTTGTAGTGTTTTACAAACTATTAGCATTAAACCTTTTTGTATTTAAAATACACGTTATTGAAAACTGTGCAAACTACATTTAAACAAATTTATTTATTTATAAACGGTTGCACCATTTTTACAGAAAAATACAATTATTGTCTTACAGAAAGAAGGACACAAAAATCACAGGCCAGTACAAAAGTAGTGAAAAAAAACTGGAAAACAAGACTTCAATAACAAGACATAAAAGATAAATAACAACTATAAATAACAAACTATAAATCACAAACTATAAGTAGCAACTATAAATAAAAAACTATCTGAACAAATTGACAAAACAATAGATTTTAAAAAACAAAACCAGTATAGGAACAATAATGATAGCAATACAGTAAGCCGAGTGAAACTTTAGTAAAAAGAGGCAGAACAATCTTGATGAAAACAGATAAAGCTTGCAGAAAAATAACAATATGATATACTCTGTACAAGAACAAGATAACAAGAGTAACAACAGGATAGACTATATTAACAAAAATAAATAACAATGCAATAATAACAAATGTTTGGAAACATGTTGGATTGATGCAGGAGTTCAGGATAGAGTAGGAGCAAATATACTGGATATGTCGGAAGAATTACAATACACTGTAAACATTACGTCTGTAGATGTTACCTTTAAATGTTTTTAAAGTAAAAACTGCAAATATAAAAATTAAAATTGCTTATATTCAATAGGTCAGCTCTTCAATGGTTTAAGTAACAGAAGGGATGTTAGAAATTCATACTAACAATAGTTGTGTATAGTATAAAACAAGGATGATTCTAAATTAACCAATTATCAGCAGGTTCCCTTTCTGGCATTATTATAATTTATATTGATTTTCATATCAAGAATAACATTACCCGAGGATACAACGTTTCGGAAACTTGCCTTAAGACTAAGCTTCGAGAGTTTATCACATTATATAACGGTAAATATTGCATAACAGATCAAAGTTAACTGCGAGGAAATACTTAGAAAAGAAATGAGTAAAATAGAAAAGAAGCTTTGGAATCAAAAATTAAACTCGAACGATAGAAGCGAGGACCCTAGTTAATAAATTATCAAGTGACTCGTGTTAAAATACACGAAGCCAAGACAATACTAATATTGTTAACTCTGCTCTAGACGTACAGGAAATAGTAAAATACCTCACAAAAGGACGGGCAGTATAAGGGTGGACAATGGAGCCCAGATAATGGACAAGGCACATTGTGGGATGGTGTACTTGTGTAAACTGTACAGCGACGAGCGACCGTCCGTGGTCCGTAGTAGAGCATTGCTTTGGTCACAGAAATGTTAATACCCCCGCCGCAGCAAACCTGCAGACTAAGCGAATTTCAACTTGTCTGATTACATTTTTACTAAAATATTTCCATAAATAAAACATAAGTTATATATTTCCAATTTAAATAACATTAGATTTAACGATTGCTTAGGTTTGCTGCTACGGGGAAGGTAAAAAGTGTTTTTTGACAATATGTCAATAGTATAGGATGAAATAAATAAATTTGCCAAATTTTATCAACATTATATCCATAAACAAGTAAATTACAACATTTTTCATTTTCTCCATAAGAATAACATGGAAATTTTAAATTACACTTTTTTTGAATTTTCTCCGTGACCGTTAGGCATACAACAGCGCTTCAATATACTAAATTATTTCTTTTTTTAAGCTCTACAAAATGGTTGAGAAAGAAAATACAAAATCTTTTGTTTTTAGGTTAAAAAATGGGAAAAACCCATTTTTACCTCATAAAACCCCCCATAAACCCCTGTTCCCATGGTCCGATTATGCTGGTTCGCGAACTCGTTCGAATAAACGTAGGTTTACACGATTGTACCAAATTTCATCAAAATCGGATCATTTTTGCTCGAGTTATCGCGCTAACGGACACATATATATGAATATATATGCATTTGAACGGATGGTGTTTTTGGCCTCTGGGGACCTCAAATCGAAAAAGTAAATCGGTCCCGGGTCTAGGTCTTACCATGAGACCAACGGTAATAGCTTATTCCCTATATGGGAAATTCGCTAAAAATCAGAGCACTGTCAAAGCATTGCTTGGATCACAGCCTTGTGCATCACAGCAAAGATCAGTGCATTGTTTGGGTTAAAGTTTTGATGTGGTTCAAGAATTACTGAGATTGACGTATTACTCGAGTCGTGCTTCGGCCTTTTCAGGGGAGGCGCGTAGTCGGCCAGCGGAGAGAGGAACGCGGAGAGCGGAATTGAAATTAACATGGCATTCCGCTCCGCTTCTAGGAAAACAGTAACATTAAATTGCCTAAGACAAGCGGAGTCCGCTCTCCGCGTTCCTCTCTCCGCTCGCCG
Organism: Macrosteles quadrilineatus; assembly: GCF_028750875.1. Lineage (NCBI taxonomy): Eukaryota > Metazoa > Arthropoda > Insecta > Hemiptera > Cicadellidae > Macrosteles > Macrosteles quadrilineatus. The sequence continues at coordinate 10,571,788 of NW_026542596.1, read as the reverse complement.
ACTACGCGCCTAGGAAAACCCGGCTTTACTCCAAAGTACCGTGTCAAAAGTACCACTTGAGCTAGCATAGCTTGAGTCGAAATAACGTGTTAAGCGAGATAAACGAACCAGCACTGCTAATTGAGGAATTCGTTTCATCAAAGCAGCAGCCGAGTAAGGGCAAGTATATGCCAGAGCTTTAAAATATTCAAGGATATTTCTCGAGTCAAAAGTATTACTTGAGAGCATGCCTGAGCCAGATCAAACTTAAAACGGCGTTGCTTTTTACTGTTATGGTGACTGGTGAGACCCTAGTTTTCCAGAGCATTGCTGAAACTAACATTGGGTGAGGTGAATAAAGGGTAGTATTTCGTAGTACGTACTTCTTTTCGAAGTATTTACTCGGTTTTCGGTGAATAAACATGCTAGTTGATACTAGCCTCTAGTACAAACTACGACTTGCAGGTGAATAAAATGCTAGTTCGTACTAGGGAAATTAGTATCTACTAGGCTTTTTCGGTGAATAAAAACCAGTCCGCATAGTAGTTACTTCATTTTTATGTAGTACGACCAAGGGCATGCTTCAGTTTGGTCGTTTACGAATATGGCGATGTTCTTACAAGTTCGTAACAGGAAAACATACCTTGAACGAACCCTATAAGGAAGTAGCTATTACCGTAGGTGGCATGGTAAGACCTAGGCCCGGGACCGATTTACTTTTTCATTTTGATGTCCCCAGAGGCCAAAAACACCATTCGTTCAAAATTTTAACAATGCTACTAGTCACTCAACACGTCTGTACAACTGCAGGCGCTGTCAGGAATGACCAACGGAATGACGACAAACAGCTGATTATCGCCGCGCGCCTGTTTTGGCTTGTTTATTAGTGAATCACTCTAGTAAGTACTAGGGGATGGTACGTACTAGGCAGGTAGTACTTACTACATCACATAGGGAACCCCTAGTGCTTACTACCTAGTTCTAGCTAATCCTTATTCACCTCGATTTGAGCAAGTGCTAGAACTATGTAGTACGAACTACGTAGTATGTACTACCTTTTATTCACCTCACCCATTGCTTAGGCCAAGCCATTGCATAATCCCTGTCAGGATCACCTGAATCAAAGGATTGCATCACTGCACTGAGAATTAATTAACAAGAGCAGCATGGTTTAGGTCAGAACTTCTTGGATCATAAAAGGTAAAATATCTCGCCTGATTTATCTTTCATGTCTTTTATTCAGTTCCGTCAACATAAATAAAATAAAACGTTTCAATTCATGTCAAATATGAGTGATATGAGATCACATAGATGAAAACCTCGCTGACATTCCATGGAGTGTGAAGGAACAATAGTGTATAGAAGGGGAGGAAGGGTCGCCAGTACAATAAGGAATGAACTGGCTTTAATAATAAAAGCGGGAATCAGCTGGCGCTAGTAGGCGGTGAAATCGACCTAAAGGGGGGTTTGGGGAGTTGGAAGGGGGATAGGGGGATGGGGGGGTTTACTGCAGAACTGACGAGGTGATATACATACGTGAGCAACCCAATGCGAGGCAATGCATGTTGAATATGCGAGCACTGGAATATTAACGTTTCTCATTTTCAAGAATAGATCATTTTACAAATTTGGACTAACGCAAACGATTACTCCTCGTAACATAGTCATTTTCTATGTTTAATCCATACAATAAAGCAATCAAATATATAAATTGTTTTACGTGTTTACTGAATTTGTAAGATTTGTTTATAATTTATAATTATTCTTTTATTGATCTTTAGAATATTTGGAAGGTTTTAGACTGATTTCTTTGAAAGTCGTTTGTAATTACTGTAGTTTTAAACCCACCACTGGCTTTGGAGAATATTAGTAAATTCTCCTTATAGGAAAGTCTTATACTGTACAAGTTTCAACGGTATAAAGGTGTATATAATTTTTATATTTTGGAAGTTTAGGCTTACATATTACTACTATGATCCCAGAAGATTACAAAGATACAGTAACAATTCAGATGAAACGTTGGTCTTGTTCACTTTACTTCACGCCTCGAAATACACAGACTGGTGTTAACGCCGCGCCACCGTATAAATCTAATTCACTAAGACGAATAATTGTGTATTTATTAGGCTAATGATATATTTGTACATTTTTCTCTGTACAATGCACGGTATTTGCTACTATTTTAATTATTGTGTTTAAAAGCAGTAAATAAATTCAATTTTGCAAGTAATATATTCGTTGTAAAAAGGGTAAATATGGGTGCTAACATGGTCTAAATTAAAAAAAAAACACTGATTTGACCATTTTTACACACGTGTATTAGTAATTTACCAATGTAATGGTTTTCGTTACATAACGATGTAGAATATTTTAGCTCAATCCAACAATGATGAGTCCACTGCCACTGTTCAACAAACGAACTGACTACAATGACTCAAACAGCTGTGGGTGACAACAATGGCCAATCAGAAAGTAGCAGATCAGCTGACTAGTCACGTGACGTTTGAAACATGTCGACATTGTGCATACACGGCCATTGTGATTACACCGAATGTCAGTGCCTTACACTGGTTTTACTACCGTGTGGTGCAAAGTTTAGTAAGAATGGTGGATGTGTTCATAATTATTCGACAATAAACTAGATTAAACTATATTCTAATTGTTTTTTTTGTGTAACCATTTTTAAATGCTTACTATTTATTTAAAACTCAGCGATTGACCTGGTTATAAACGGTGAATGATCAGGATACAGTCTTACTCTGTTTGGAAAAGAAACTACAGTATGCAAAACTATAAGTAAATACAAATAAAAGTGAACCAGTTTAGATGTTTAAAAATAACTTTAGTAGGCAATGATTAGTTAAGAATATTATAAAAGCCCTCAACTGAGTAAATTTGATTTCTCATTAAATCTGCATTCGTGGAGTAGGGATTTTGATTTGTAACCTTAGAGGAATTAAAACCATAATTACAGCCTACAAATCATTGTGTGAAATAGCCCAGTCGATGTCGTTGTTTCTGAATTCCCCAAAACAAACTTTTACGTGCTTTTACGCAGGAAATCCCCAATTAAATTCTATCATAGATATGTGTAGCCTATTGTCGGGACCACGTAAGTTTGCAGTTGGTGGCAGCCAATCACAAGACAAGGCTAGTGCAACGTTGCCACATCGCACTAATAAAATATACTAAGCAATATTTTCAAATCAGCTGGTATTATTAGATTTGGCAACACCGCACGGTTCTCATTGGTTCATTCAAACCCATATGGTAAATAGGCTCCTCCCTCAACTGCAAACTTATGTGGTCCCGACAATAATAAAGCTTCTATTCACTTTATCTCAAATCTTGAGGCATCTTATCATTCTAGAAAATCATGGACATTATATCCACACAAGCACTAAAAAGGTTCACCAAATGAACAAATGGCCTTTGGTTGTTCAAAGGCCAGTGTTCTTGGCTATTAAAACACTATTTCTTATCTGAGAGTGTATGACAATTTAATCGAGGAAACTTTTATATAAATAAATATCTTAAAACAAGTCTTAAGTTAGTAAAAATCTGAATTCAAGCGCGAGTGGCCAATAACCAAACCAATGGGGCTGCGGAAATGACCGAGTAGGTTTGTAATGGGGTGATTGTACCAAGGCGATTAACCAGGGCCGATATCACCTCCCAATATTGGCTCCCGACTCTCCTACCTTCACTGTACGCTGAATTTTAATCGAGTCTTATAAAACAATTAGTCTTCCTCGTGTTCGTTTTTTTCTCATTTTGATCTTAATAATTTTATTTGTTGCATCTCTTCAAATATTTTCCAGGTATTACCGTAGGTGTCACGATAAGACCTGGTCCTGGGACCGATGTACTTTTTAATTTCGATTTTCTAGAGGCCAAAAACACGATTCGTTCAACTGTTTTATATATATATTACGTCCGTTTACTGTTTTATATACAAGTTATAAAATATAATAACTAAAATATAAAATATAATAATAAAATATAATTTTGAAGTTTGAAAATGGACTAATGTCCGAAACATGTCACTTCTTTTTATAAAATATAATATTCAGGGTGCTCAGTTGTACTTATTTACTTAAATATTTAATATATCAGAAGCCCTATTACGTGAACACCTAAATTTAAAAAAAAAAAATAACTTAAATATATTTTGCTGGAGTTTTATGAAATTTTGCTTGAAGCTGTAGGACACTTGAATAAGTTCGCGAACTAGCATGATCGGACCACTGGGAACGGGAGTTTATGGTTGGTTTTATGGGGTAAAAATTGGGTTTTCTAAATTTTGACACTCAAACTAATAATTTAGTATGTTGAGGTGTCTTTTAACGGTTATTGGCTATATATAATCCTCAGGTTATTCTTATGGAGAATAAGTACCTACTTGTTAAACCTGATGTTTTTAAATGGATTTAATTAAAAACCCAATCAGGTAAATGGAAATTCGCTAAGTCTGCAGGATTGCTGCAGCGGGGGTTTTCGATCAACGCGACCCAATTTGAATAAACTTATGTAAAATAATTTAGAAAATTGGGTAAGTATAACTAAATGGAAATGACTTCAGCAATTTTTTATTAAAAGGTACAAAACTAGATCTGAATAAACTTAAACAAACGATTTCAGTAATCTGAAAGATGCAAGTCTAAGGTACGTTTATTTTCAGACCGCACCCTTTCTAAGACCTGGTTAATTCATTTAAGTCGACAGCGTCGGTCGATTTTACGTTCAACGTAGTCTGCAGTGAAGGTCTCTCTTGTTTGGGTCAAACTTTATTTTCCCTTAGATATTTTTCAATACAGGTAATGATTGACAAAACCTTACGGCCAGAAGAGTTTAACCTATGTAATTTCCAACGAGAACCAAAGTTAATCTGCTTTGATTGTTCATTCAATGTATTTGTTCAACAATCGTAAAGATAGCGAACTGTTTCAAAGTTCAAAGTGCGAATGTTTATTTGTTGTTGCCATGAGACTCGTACAGTGTTTTATGTTCCGCGACGACCTTCTTAACCTCTTCTTCTTCTTCTTCTTCTTCTTCTAAACGCAGATTATTTTATTCTCGCACCCCTTACTTACTGTGTTGTTGTTGTTTTATGCCACAAAAATCTTATAACTAAACTTAGATATGAGTAATTAACTAACAAACTGTGTGATAACCCGGGATCAATTATTTAATTTGTTATCTAGGCCTAATATATGTTCCGATTTCGAAAACGGACGAAAACAACCTAATTAAATTTGGCGACATTGTTTTAAATAGTTTCCATTACAACCAACTATCGAGTAAGTATGCCATATTTTTAGGAATCCCATACTTTGATATCTGCCTTTAGCTTAACACTAGTATCCCTGTTGCTCGAATTCGAGCAATTGCTAAGTATTACAGGCGTTATTTTAAATTTCAACCAAATCAGCAAATATTAGTAGCAAACTTATTGACTGTTTACAATTAACATATGCTCTTCTTCTCACTTTTGATTTCTGACAACAGCTGGAAATTTAATAACAATTTTTGTTTCCCATGTTAATCTTATGGAGAATATGAAACTTTAATGGGCTCCAGGGCCTCACTCTCTCATTATTTCCCTAAAAAGAAAGTTTCCTGCACAACTTCACGTTAAGCTCTTTCCAATGACACCAAAAACATGACAATCGGTTCAGTAGTTTCGGAGGAGTAATTGTCACAAAAAATCTGCTTGCGTATAAAATAAGTATAGATACCTTTACATTTTCTGTATACCTATTACAAAACTCCGTGCACTAAACCACAAAACCTGCACTGTAAACTTACACTTACAGTACAACAGGTACTTATTTGTGCCTTTAAATAAAATTACCAAATATCTTAATTATTTTCACGCCATTTAAACTTAAAATGCCCAACTCCCCAAGCATTACTTTCAGAATAAATAAACGGTATCAGTAAATTGACACGTACTTTCTCACGTATGATATTTAATGGGGGAAACCACAACAATTGCAATAAGTTTTGAACCGTTATTTTGACAACATTGGGGATTGTACCATGTTGCGTGTGTTAAATAAGATTGAGCCAAAATGATCACTTTTGGGGTTGAAGGGACTTCCAAGCAAAACCTAAATTTGGCAATTCTGACAAACACATTCTCCACATACGATGTTTCGGAGGGGGGGGGGGGGTAATCAGTAACGTGCAAGTTTTATCAAATGACCATTCATAAGACACAATACCTACTAAGGGAGTTTTAAAGTCCATTTGGGGAGACAGTAAAAACCAATCGCATATCCCTACATAATCCCTACATGGGTATGACCCTGTACTAGTTGCTGATTTATTATTTGGGAAAACGGCTAAGTTAATATTTAAGTTTCCCACGTCACCTATTTAATTTATTTATTCACGAGAAATACTGTTTTATATTTCAACTTGGTGTTCTTACAAAAAAATACAAAACAAACTATCTGATAAATAAATAAAAATAATTGATTTGAGAGGTTAAAACAGCGAACGAACGTTTAACAGAGGGCTACAAAATCAAACAACTTGAACAAGTTGTAAAGCCCATTTACGCCGATACAAAAGCTCATCTCTATGCATGGCTAGGGCCACATAAACAACACAAGACGTACCCTACATTGCAGCCTGTAAAATATATCGCTACTACACAACCCAAGCAGACACTTCCCACTTGGAGTTACGTTGAGGGAATGATAGGAAATGCATACAAGTTTTATTACACATCTATGATAATTTTTTTGCGTAAAAGTTTACTTTGGGTAAATACAGAAACAACACCATCGACTGGGTTTATTTTACACAAAAATTTGAAGGTTATTATATGAATCATGTTCTTTATTCCCTTCGGGTTACGCTTAGTATGGGAGTTTTAAGAAGAACTAGCTGAGTACCCGTCTTTCGTACGGGGTTGGTATACAATGCTTATTGCAGTTAAATACTCGTGCTTTGCATTTGCAATGAGAGAGGATACGTTTTGAGAAAATTTGGTTTACTATAATCTACGGTATACTATTGTATATAGAACATCTACCATAGTCATAATGTTCTACCACTTCACCTAAACAATAGAAAGAAGTAAAGTTCACACACTCAGGTTTTGTTGCTGCTTGGTTCAAACACAGACAAGGGAAACAAATAAAACTTTTGTTTCCTTAGTCAATGGTTCGAATTAGCTGTTGTCATAAATGTATAAAGAACTAATGGTGCTGCACCCTGTTGGTAAACCGTATAACCTTTTAATGCTATTGAACATCATAGAAACAAATTGTGTAGTAGAAACAGCTGGCAAAATTATTTAATTCCTTTTAAATATGAATACTCATTAGGTTAACATGAGAAACTCTAGAGCCGCTGGGGCGGACCCCGAAAGGATTTTTGAGGTAAGAATATGTCTATAGGTTAATCGGGAAGGTGAGCTCATCGATGTATAATAACTCCCGTAGAGTTATTATACATCGATGGGTGAGCTATCATAATACCAAATTTCAACACAATCCGATCAGTAGTTAATGCGTGATGGAACTTCAAACAAACAAACAAACAAACAAACACGCAAACTTTCACATTTATAATATTAGTATTATATATTTATATGTCTCCATGGTACGAAAATAGAACAGGTAAAAATGTATTGGCTTCAAGGAAAAGTTTCAAAATCGATTTAGACATAAATTTTATATACTGCCCTAAAACTGGTTAAATGAAATCAAATGTAATATGACAAACTAGTTAGTTGTTCATCTAATCGATGGTGGGAGTGTAACTAATTTTGTCCACAGTATATTTCAAAGTATAATTTTTTTTCCAACCATCTAATTAATATATTCGTGAATCACAAGTAAAGCGAATATATTATGAATATCTGACCTAATGGGAAAATAACTCGTTTTAAATCAAATTTTCGCCAATCTAAGATTTTTTATTTAAAAGTAGATTAGCCATACGGTTTAAAATGCTGTAGCCTATATCAGACTCCGCAAAATATTTAGAGGATTGTTTAAATTGGTTTTGTTTAAGCATCTCAAAAATTTGAATCAACAAGAAATCTGTAATAAGAATCTTTTAAATATGTTTTTACATCAATAGAACTTTTCACTTAACATTTAACTAAATTAAGTAATAATTAATAATCCGAAAACCATAATTGTAGAAAATATTTTATCTTCCAAGCAATGAATTATCATTTTTACAATTAAATGAGTACCGAAATGTTCAAGGTATAAATTTACTTCAGGTTAAGCAATCCAGTAGACATTGTAGTAGAAGAGAAACCCCAAATAACAACAAATATTTATAACTATAATTATGGCTTGCTTTACATTTCCAAGTGCAGTGGTTATGAAATGCATGTTGCACGCGAAACAACTACTGCTGTACCTTTTGTCAATTTTGTTCAAACCGGAACAAAAGTAGTACCTATACAGTAGTTTACAATTTTAAAATATGGCAACCAGAAGGATTTTTTCAAAACCTTTGTTATTTCAAATTTTAGCTCCAACACAATTTGATTTTAAATTTAATGCATTTAACATTTAATTAATTACCAATGGATGTCGGTGGACTACATATGTAATTCCAAACCACATCTGAATTATAAAGAGGATTGTTTGACTCAAACTTCTTTGCAAATACTGTAGTAATTTTGTCTCCCAAAATATTCTTTTATCAATCTAAGCTCAACTGCCACGTAACGACTAGCCCTATAGCCGGTGTTTGGTTGAATTCCAATTTGAATCACTGACATAAAGTACAGTTTGCAACCCATTTCATATTTATGTTGTATCTAAATTGTACTAATTAATTAAAATAGGTATACAAAATAGGTATACAAATTTTGAAAGAACAATTTAGTTTTTTACGCGATTCAATCCAAAGCTATAAATTATGTAATACTCAAATGAAATATACGTTTTATGTCCCACTTTATTGCTTTCACTATAATTCACTAATATTGCACTAAACAAGTTAATATTACCTTAAAACTGTTGTAAAAAAAACGGCCTATAAAATGATTTGATTAAATCTCAAAAGCCGTTGCGCAGGTCTCGCTACCGTTTCCATGAACCTTTCGATTGTATTTGCGTGTCGACCTTATTTACTTCGGAACGCAAATTATCTGACCAATCCAATCACACCCAAGTGTGTTAACCTCAATAAAATGGTAAAGAGCCCAGTTCTATCCCAAGAAAAAAGCGCATTCCACAGTTAAAAGCTTACTCGAACAGTCATGATTCGATGGATTAATGATGGGGTTTAATAATCCCAACTAAAGAAACTACGGGGTTTTTTTTAAGTGTGTCACCATTGGGATCTCAGTAACTAATGATTTTACAGCAAACTTTAAATGGGGAACATTCCCCTTGTTTTTAAAGAGGTTCAAAAATAATTAAATGAAATTTTTGTAAATGGCCGCTATTTTCCAATATGGCGGTCAACTTTGAAATTTCTTATGGAACACCCTATATTTTATCATGTTTTCGGATAGAACATGCAATTTAAAACCTTTTTTATTCTTGACGTTTTTTCGATAAACCCACTCGTTTTTAGGAGTTACAGCCTATGGAAAAATGACTTCTGGTGTACATTTTACATCATGTAGCTCCTAAGTAGGTTTATAGCGAAAATGCGAAGAGTAAATAAGTCAAATAAGTCTTAAAATTGCATCCACATTCCAAAAAGATCATAAAATTCGTTAAAAATATTAATTCTATTATTTCAAAAATGGCGGCCATTTTCCAAAATGGTGGCAAACTTGAAAAGTGGAAAACTGTGTATTTTATGGTCTTTATGTAATGTGGATGCAATTTTAAGACTGATTTGACTAAGGGTGTTCCATAAGAAATTTAAAAGTTGACCGCCATATTGGAAAATGGCGGCCATTTACAAAAATTTCATTTAATTATTTTTGAACCTCTTTAAAAACAAGGGAATGTTCCCCATTTAAAGTTTGCCTTAAAATCAATAGTTACTAAGATCCCTATGGCGGCACACTTAAAAAAAAACACCCTGTATAGTCTTAGTAAGATAAGGACTAGTGTTATTACAACTAAATTCTACGAAATGCAAAACACAGACAGTAAACTCGTTTATATGGCTGAGATATCAAATAATATTGGTAGAATATTTTCAACGTACCTAGGCCGATTGCAATTTAATTATACATGGGTAAAAATTAACTTGACTATAAGATCCTGGCTTATGAGAAGACTGATCGTAGGCCAGGGACACACTTACCGGCGAAACCGCCGGACGCCGTATCCGGCGGCGCCGGAGCAAGTTGAGATACACAGATATACAGATGTTGATATGGATTTACTTATTACTTTGGTTCATGAGAAACCAGAACTTTGTGATAGGTCTTTGGAAATTTACAAAGACAAAAACAAAACGAGGGACAGCAGCAGCTGGCGACAAATTTGTGCCGCACTGAATCCAGCCTTTCCAGCGTCTCATGTATATGTTTTGTCCTTGTATTTGCACTGTAATCTTCGATAGTAGCTCGTCGAATGAGGGGACAGACATACGAAAATAATTAAAAACTTATTTTCTTCATTTCTCAACTGTAAAAATAGAGTGTAAAAAGCTCCATGTAGCGGTCTGTTCTCCAGAATAGGATGCACCCAAACAGTTCGGTGGTGTTTTCTCTTCCTTCTGTGGTGGATCAAAAACAGCAAGGCCAACTTTTGAGGTCTCGACAGCCCCATTTCTAAGACTAAACTGTACTAGAACTGTACTAGTCTAAGACAAAACTGATTCAGAGCTCATTGCACTCTATTTATTGTCGCCGGCTCCGGAAAAATAGTTTTTGCCGGAACAAGTGTGTTCTGACCCTCAACCTCCGCCGGATCCGGCGCTCGACGGTTTCGCCGGTAAGTGCGTCCCTGGCCTTAGTTGGCTTATTTCCAAAATATCTAGTTTTATTTCAACTTAACAATACATGGATTAACGTTATTAAAATACGTGTTCTAAATCTAACGGTGATTATAGCTCAAGAATCGAGTGATATTATACTATAGACGCACTAATCAATTATGATTGTATGCGAATTGTGAAAAGAAATATTCTACTAAAAGGGACTTGTCGAACACTATTGTTTAGTTTTAATTCAATTAAATTTTAAGTAGATAAAATCCTTGTATACACATAATAAACTTCTACAAAACAAGAATTTAGTTACCAACAGTTTTATTAATGTTAATTTGCAAGTGTGGAACACATTAACAAGGTTGCATTTTAAACTCACCCACGTTTGCAGTGATACTTCAGCTTTGTTGGTCCACACAGACGTCTGCGTTTGGTCAATATAACCTACATTATATAAATACTTCCTAATAGCTTTTCAAAGAAGAAAACACATTCTTTGTTTTAAATGTAGACAAAAGTGAAAAAAATATGTTTTATGTATATATTTTTTAACACAATGGATTTAAAAATCAGATAAATTTCAATATACTTTTTATAACACGCTTCACTGCAGGCCCACAAGTTAAGCCACTCTCACACAAGTGCACGCCTAAATTAGGAGGTACTCGAGACCAATTTGAGTCGAGATAAGGAAATGAAATAACCGGAAACCGGTTGGTTATCAGCTGGCAGTGAAAGTGAAGAACTCGACACCCCGCGGCCAAGCACTAAGACTAGGATTCTGTTGAACCTAACGTTCGTTATTAACAATTTTAGCTGTATAACTTCGGTTAAGTTTGAGGATGTGTTGGTATTTTGTATAACAGTAGGTCGGCTAAATAATGATCATGAGTGACGTAACAATACATTTATTGAGAAATCAATTCATTATTTAAAATCACTAATACAAAAAACCATCTGATTAGTAGTTTATTTGATCGGTATCCCATCTCACTGTGCACTGCGCGGTCCTAGTCACTACGACTGGTTCATTGTTGCGCCTGCATACGGGCTGTCATTGGTGAGGTAATACGTCATGCCATTCCATACTTGCATAACCTACAAGCACGCTTTTACTCCTCACCCATCGCCAGTCGCCACTACAACGAAGATTCCCGTACGTAGAACGGGCAAACAGCTAGTTATTTACATAAACTTCGTTTTAAGGAAAAGTAAAAAAAATATGTATATTCCACCGTTCCTTTGTACGCGAAAAGGTTCCATCGGCGTAATAATTCGTACAAAAAAATTAATATCTAATCATCGTACAAAAATATGTGCAACAGTACATATACAATACCGACATTGTTAATCAAAACTAGTTTAATTATTTTACGAATAATAAAACTTCTTCAGGGATTTGTGGGTAACAGCTAGTTTTAATAGTGGACATTTTAAAATGAATTAAAGGCAATTGTTAAAAAATAAAAATAATCATTAGGATATAGAAACCCTAGAGACCAGACTGCACTTGTCCAGGAGTGTGCACTTTTGTACCGCTTATACGTTGTGATTCTTCCGTACAAAATGCTCGCGGTGTTCACGCCGACACACTATACAGTATTTAATGTAACAAGACATTCTATACAAACCACAGCTATAGTTTAAACCGTTTTACACTAACCTTTTAAAATTACTCACGAATCCACAACAAGCGAACAATAATATTCTTACAAACAAATTGTAATTAATTATTTTGCACAAAGCTGTTATGGATGACATAAATGCAACATTCTCGGCGGGCCGCCTTTCAGGTGTTCAGTTAACCACCGTAATTCGATTTCAAGGGAGATTACCGACGTCTGGCTCCTCTGATTTACGCTCTGATTACCACCGCACTTTCAGAATAATGCGAGGGTACGAGGAAGGAAAACTACTTTGCAAGACTGTCTGGATAGGAATCTGGGGATACATATTGGTGTGATAAATGTAAGACAAATACCCCCGCCGCAACAAACCTGCAGACTAAACGAATTTCCATTTGCCTGATTGGATTTACACTAAAATGTCTCTTTAAAAATATCACATTTATCTATATATATAAAATCCAATGTATGTTTGTTTGTTTGTCCTTTATGGACTCCGAAACCGCTCGACATATTGTAATGAAACTTTCAGGCATTATTAAGCATTATTCAAGGATGGTTTGTGTGAAGTTTGGTGCAGATCCGTCAAAAGGGCTCCGCCCCAGTGGCTCTGGAGTTTTCCATGATAACCTTATGAGTACTCATATTTAAATTGAATTAAAGAATCTTAACAGCTGGTTCAACTAAACAATTTGATTCTGTGGTGTTCAATAGCATTAAAAAGTTAATAGGTTTACCAACAGGGTGCAGGACTATTATTTTTTTTTAATTTATGACAACAGCTAATTTGCAACCAAAAGATGAGTGAGCGTAGCGAACGAACTTCAACCTGGAGGTGAGTTAGCGTAGCGAACGAGCTAACCTGAAGGCAAGTGAGCACAGCGAACGAGCTCCAACCTGAAGGTGAGTAAGCGTAGCGAACGAACTTCAACCAGGACGTGATTGAGTCATGCAAACGAGCTCATCTTAAAAATGAACTAGCTTTGTCATAAAACCACATTAGGACAGGACGACGTCTGTTGGGCCAGCTAGTTCCCTATATAAATAACATTAGTTTAATAGGTACTTAGGTTTTCTGCAACAGGGAGGGTAAAAAGGGGTTTTTTGTGAAATGTTAATGGTTTAGTATGAAATTAATACATTTTCCAAATTTGATCAAGATATGTTCATAAACAAGAAAACTACAACAGTTTGCTAGTTTACTTATTCTCTATAAGAATAACATGGGAATTTTAAATTTTCAGTTTTTTTGGAATTTTCTCCGTAACTTTTAGGCGTATAACCACGCTTCAATATACCAAATTATTTGTTTTTTTTTTAAGCTCTACAAAATAGTTTGGAAAGAAAATGCTAAATTTTAAGTTTTTAGGGTCAAAAATGGCAAAACCCAATTTTAACCCCATAAAACCCACCATAAACCCCTGTTCCCATAGTCCGATCATGCTGGTTTGCGAAAATGTAGGTTTACACGTTTGTACCAAATTTCATCAAAAAGTAAATCGGTCCCGGGTCCAGGTCTTACCATGAGTACTACGGTAATAGCTTATTCCCTATAGGGAAATTCGCTAATATACAGACTGGCTCTTCAGTTCCGAAACTCAACGTAATTTTCCAATTGTTGAATATACTGTACTAACTTGACTGTAAGATGATTACTTACATTATACAGAGCAAAAATTAACAACATTTTAGTAAGATTCGATGTTCATACAAAATAGATTAAACGTTTATATAAGTTTATATTTTAATTTATTTGAATGCCAGCAGCCTAAAAAATTTTGCATGACCTTCTCTCCCTATGTCTCATTGTAACAAAGAATTTTTCCAATTTGGATACCTACTACCATGTCCAAGATGCCTCTCTTAAGAAAAATCAAATTGGTGAACAATGCTTTTTTTAAATCCTTGGAAAATCTCGAAAACTTTCATAAGTGATGATAGGCTTTTATAAATGTAACAAAATCACATGTGTATGTCCCTTCTACATACGTATACACTAAGCATGAACCTACGTGTAATACAATGTTTAGTTTACAATTTAATTTGATAATGGTCAATTAATAAACAGGAAATTTGCCTACTTAATATATGCTATTCAACAGAATTATTTATAACTAAAGACCATTAATATTTACTCATTTAATATTTTTTTAAAGTCAAGCAATAAATAACCAAGTTCTTTACAACACAAAAGTCAGTGTTTATTTGAAGTATAAACCCTTGAAACAACCTCGTAATGCAAAAAGCGCTCCTAAGTTCTCTATTGAATCCAACCGTGATGTACTTATATAAAGTTGGAAACGCCTGAATTGAATAAACTCCCCAAGAAGTTCTGACTTACATTCAAAAACGCTTCTCATATGAAACATCGATCCTTATATAAAATAATATGAAATATATTGGACTCAGTTGGGTAGTATTAAGAAACATGTTATTCATTGCATCACCATCCCGTTCCGAAGGACGCGGGCATAGCAACCAGTGGATGGAACTGTATTGGCGTTAGGTATGCCGTAACATGGCCGCGATGATGCATAGATACATTAACATCCCCCTCATCTACCAATAATACTCATGACTCACTGCATGACTCTCTGTAGTCTACCTATATCGTACGTCAACAACGCCCACGCTCTTCAGTTCTAGGCCTACACCCAATGACTCCTCAACTTCCTTCCATTGACTGTCCTGTGTTACGTGTAGTGAAGAGTGTAGTATAGACCCAGGTGTGTCAGGTGACGTATGACTCACTGCATGACTCTCTGTAGTCTACCTATATCGTATGTCAACAACGCCCACGCTCTTCAGTTCTAGGCCTACACCCAATGACTCCTCAACTTCCTTCCATTGACTGTCCTGTGTTACGTGTAGTGAAGAGTGTAGTATAGACCCAGGTGTGTCAGGTGACGTATGACTCACTGCATGACTCTCTGTAGTCTACCTATATCGTATGTCAACAACGCCCACGCTCTTCAGTTCTAGGCCTACACCCAATGACTCCTCAACTTCCTTCCATTGACTGTCCTGTGTTACGTGTAGTGAAGAGTGTAGTATAGACCCAGGTGTGTCAGGTGACGTATGACTCACTGCATGACTCTCTGTAGTCTACCTATATCGTATGTCTACAACGCCCACGCTCTTCAGTTCTAGGCCTACACCCAATGACTCCTCAACTTCCTTCCATTGACTGTCCTCTGTTACGTGTAGTGAAGAGTGTAGTATAGACCCAGGTGTGTCAGGTGACGTATGACTCACTGCATGACTCTCTGTAGTCTACCTATATCGTACGTCAACAACGCCCACGCTCTTCAGTTCTAGGCCTACACCCAATGACTCCTCAACTTCCTTCCATTGACTGTCCTCTGTTACGTGTAGTGAAGAGTGTAGTATAGACCCAGGTGTGTCAGGTGACGTGTGACTCACTGCATGACTCTCTGTAGTCTACCTATATCGTATGTCAACAACGCCCACGCTCTTCAGTTCTAGGCCTACACCCAATGACTCCTCAACTTCCTTCCATTGACTGTCCTCTGTTACGTGTAGTGAAGAGTGTAGTATAGACCCAGGTGTGTCAGGTGACGTATGACTCACTGCATGACTCTCTCTAGTTTACCTATGTCGTATGTCAACAACGCCCACGCTCTTCAGTTCTAGGCCTACACCCAATGACTCCTCAACTTCCTTCCATTGACTGTCCTCTGTTACGTGTAGTGAAGAGTGTAGTATAGACCCAGGTGTGTCAGGTGACGTATGACTCACTGCATGACTCTCTGTAGTCTACCTATATCGTATGTCAACAACGCCCACGCTCTTCAGTTCTAGGCCTACACCCAATGACTCCTCAACTTCCTTCCATTGACTGTCCTCTGTTACGTGTAGTTAAGAGTGTAGTATAGACCCAGGTGTGTCAGGTGACGTATGACTCACTGCATGACTCTCTGTAGTCTACCTATATCGTATGTCAACAACGCCCACGCTCTTCAGTTCTAGGCCTACACCCAATGACTCCTCAACTTCCTTCCATTGACTGTCCTCTGTTACGTGTAGTGAAGAGTGTAGTATAGACCCAGGTGTGTCAGGTGACGTATGACTCACTGCATGACTCTCTGTAGTCTACCTATATCGTATGTCAACAACGCCCACGCTCTTCAGTTCTAGGCCTACACCCAATGACTCCTCAACTTCCTTCCATTGACTGAACTCTGGTACGTGTAGTTAAGAGTGTAGTATAGACCCAGGTGTGTCAGGTGACGTATGACTCACTGCATGACTCTCTGTAGTCTACCTATATCGTATGTCAACAACGCCCACGCTCTTCAGTTCTAGGCCTACACCCAATGACTCCTCAACTTCCTTCCATTGACTGTCCTCTGTTACGTGTAGTTAAGAGTGTAGTATAGACCCAGGTGTGTCAGGTGACGTATGACTCACTGCATGACTCTCTGTAGTCTACCTATATCGTATGTCAACAACGCCCACGCTCTTCAGTTCTAGGCCTACACCCAATGACTCCTCAACTTCCTTCCATTGACTGTCCTCTGTTACGTGTAGTGAAGAGTGTAGTATAGACCCAGGTGTGTCAGGTGACGTATGACTCACTGCATGACTCTCTGTAGTCTACCTATATCGTATGTCAACAACGCCCACGCTCTTCAGTTCTAGGCCTACACCCAATGACTCCTCAACTTCCTTCCATTGACTGAACTCTGGTACGTGTAGTTAAGAGTGTAGTATAGACCCAGGTGTGTCAGGTGACGTATGACTCACTGCATGACTCTCTGTAGTCTACCTATATCGTATGTCAACAACGCCCACGCTCTTCAGTTCTAGGCCTACACCCAATGACTCCTCAACTTCCTTCCATTGACTGTCCTCTGTTACGTGTAGTGAAGAGTGTAGTATAGACCCAGGTGTGTCAGGTGACGTATGACTCACCATGACTCTCTGTAGTCTACCTATATCGTATGTCTACAACGCCCACGCTCTTCAGTTCTAGGCCTACACCCAATGACTCCTCAACTTCCTTCCATTGACTGTCCTCTGTTACGTGTAGTGAAGAGTGTAGTATAGACCCAGGTGTGTCAGGTGACGTATGACTCATTGCATGACTCTCTGTAGTCTACCTATATCGTATGTCAACAACGCCCACGCTCTTCAGTTCTAGGCCTACACCCAATGACTCCTCAACTTCCTTCCATTGACTGTCCTCTGTTACGTGTAGTAAAGAGTGTATTATAGACCCAGGTGTGTCAGGTGAGGTATGACTCACTGCATGACTCTCTGTAGTCTACCTATATCGTATGTCAACAACGCCCACGCTCTTCAGTTCTAGGCCTACACCCAATGACTCCTCAACTTCCTTCCATTGACTGTCCTCTGTTACGTGTAGTGAAGAGTGTAGTATAGACCCAGGTGTGTCAGGTGACGTATGACTCATTGCATGACTCTCTGTAGTCTACCTATATCGTATGTCTACAACGCCCACGCTCTTCAGTTCTAGGCCTACACCCAATGACTCCTCAACTTCCTTCCATTGACTGTCCTCTGTTACGTGTAGTGAAGAGTGTAGTATAGACCCAGGTGTGTCAGGTGACGTATGACTCATTGCATGACTCTCTGTAGTCTACCTATATCGTATGTCTACAACGCCCACGCTCTTCAGTTCTAGGCCTACACCCAATGACTCCTCAACTTCCTTCCATTGACTGTCCTCTGTTACGTGTAGTGAAGAGTGTAGTATAGACCCAGGTGTGTCAGGTGACGTATGACTCACTGCATGACTCTCTGTAGTCTACCTATATCGTATGTCAACAACGTCCACGCTCTTCAGTTCTAGGCCTACACCCAATGACTCCTCAACTTCCTTCCATTGACTGTCCTCTGTTACGTGTAGTGAAGAGTGTAGTATAGACCCAGGTGTGTCAGGTGACGTATGACTCATTGCATGACTCTCTGTAGTCTACCTATATCGTACGTCAACAACGCCCACGCTCTTCAGTTCTAGGCCTACACTCAATGACTCCTCAACTTCCTTCCATTGACTGTCCTCTGTTACGTGTAGTGAAGAGTGTAGTATAGACCCAGGTGTGTCAGGTGACGTATGACTCACTGCATGACTCTCTGTAGTCTACCTATATCGTATGTCAACAACGCCCACGCTCTTCAGTTCTAGGCCTACACCCAATGACTCCTCAACTTCCTTCCATTGACTGTCCTCTGTTACGTGTAGTGAAGAGTGTAGTATAGACCCAGGTGTGTCAGGTGAGGTATGACTCACTGCATGACTCTCTGTAGTCTACCTATATCGTATGTCAACAACGCCCACGCTCTTCAGTTCTAGGCCTACACCCAATGACTCCTCAACTTCCTTCCATTGACTGAGCTCTGTTACGTGTAGTGAAGAGTGTAGTATAGACCCAGGTGTGTCAGGTGACGTATGACTCACTGCATGACTCTCTGTAGTCTACCTATATCGTATGTCAACAACGCCCACGCTCTTCAGTTCTAGGCCTACACCCAATGACTCCTCAACTTCCTTCCATTGACTGTCCTCCGTTACGTGTAGTGAAGAGTGTAGTATAGACCCAGGTGTGTCAGGTGACGTATGACTCACTGCATGACTCTCTGTAGTCTACCTATATCGTATGTCAACAACGTCCACGCTCTTCAGTTCTAGGCCTACACCCAATGACTCCTCAACTTCCTTCCATTGACTGTCCTCTGTTACGTGTAGTTAAGAGTGTAGTATAGACCCAGGTGTGGCAGGTGACGTATGACTCACGCATGACTCTCTGTAGTCTACCTATATCGTATGTCAACAACGTCCACGCTCTTCAGTTCTAGGCCTACACCCAATGACTCCTCAACTTCCTTCCATTGACTGTCCTCTGTTACGTGTAGTTAAGAGTGTAGTATAGACCCAGGTGTGGCAGGTGAGGTATGACTCACTGCATGACTCTCTGTAGTCTACCTATATCGTATGTCAACAACATCCACGCTCTTCAGTTCTAGGCCTACACCCAATGACTCCTCAACTTCCTTCCATTGACTGTCCTCTGTTACGTGTAGTGAAGAGTGTATTATAGACCCAGGTGTGTCAGGTGAGGTATGACTCACTGCATGACTCTCTGTAGTCTACCTATATCGTATGTCAACAACGTCCACGCTCTTCAGTTCTAGGCCTACACCCAATGACTCCTCAACTTCCTTCCATTGACTGTCCTCTGTTACGTGTAGTGAAGAGTGTAGTATAGACCCAGGTGTGTCAGGTGACGTATGACTCATTGCATGACTCTCTGTAGTCTACCTATATCGTATGTCTACAACGCCCACGCTCTTCAGTTCTAGGCCTACACCCAATGACTCCTCAACTTCCTTCCATTGACTGTCCTCTGTTACGTGTAGTTAAGAGTGTAGTATAGACCCAGGTGTGTCAGGTGACGTATGACTCACTGCATGACTCTCTGTAGTCTACCTATATCGTATGTCAACAACGTCCACGCTCTTCAGTTCTAGGCCTACACCCAATGACTCCTCAACTTCCTTCCATTGACTGTCCTCTGTTACGTGTAGTGAAGAGTGTAGTATAGACCCAGGTGTGTCAGGTGACGTATGACTCATTGCATGACTCTCTGTAGTCTACCTATATCGTATGTCAACAACGCCCACGCTCTTCAGTTCTAGGCCTACACCCAATGACTCCTCAACTTCCTTCCATTGACTGTCCTCTGTTACGTGTAGTTAAGAGTGTAGTATAGACCCAGGTGTGTCAGGTGACGTATGACTCACCATGACTCTCTCTAGTCTACCTATATCGTATGTCAACAACGTCCACGCTCTTCAGTTCTAGGCCTACACCCAATGACTCCTCAACTTCCTTCCATTGACTGTCCTCTGTTACGTGTAGTGAAGAGTGTAGTATAGACCCAGGTGTGTCAGGTGACGTATGACTCACTGCATGACTCTCTGTAGTCTACCTATATCGTATGTCAACAACGCCCACGCTCTTCAGTTCTAGGCCTACACCCAATGACTCCTCAACTTCCTTCCATTGACTGTCCTCTGTTACGTGTAGTTAAGAGTGTAGTATAGACCCAGGTGTGTCAGGTGACGTATGACTCACTGCATGACTCTCTCTAGTCTACCTATATCGTATGTCAACAACGCCCACGCTCTTCAGTTCTAGGCCTACACCCAATGACTCCTCAACTTCCTTCCATTGACTGTCCTCTGTTACGTGTAGTTAAGAGTGTAGTATAGACCCAGGTGTGTCAGGTGACGTATGACTCACTGCATGACTCTCTGTAGTCTACCTATATCGTATGTCAACAACGCCCACGCTCTTCAGTTCTAGGCCTACACCCAATGACTCCTCAACTTCCTTCCATTGACTGTCCTCTGTTACGTGTAGTTAAGAGTGTAGTATAGACCCAGGTGTGTCAGGTGACGTATGACTCACTGCATGACTCTCTCTAGTCTACCTATATCGTATGTCAACAACGCCCACGCTCTTCAGTTCTAGGCCTACACCCAATGACTCCTCAACTTCCTTCCATTGACTGTCCTCTGTTACGTGTAGTTAAGAGTGTAGTATAGACCCAGGTGTGTCAGGTGACGTATGACTCACTGCATGACTCTCTCTAGTCTACCTATATCGTATGTCAACAACGCCCACGCTCTTCAGTTCTAGGCCTACACCCAATGACTCCTCAACTTCCTTCCATTGACTGTCCTCTGTTACGTGTAGTGAAGAGTGTAGTATAGACCCAGGTGTGTCAGGTGACGTATGACTCACTGCATGACTCTCTGTAGTCTACCTATATCGTATGTCAACAACGCCCACGCTCTTCAGTTCTAGGCCTACACCCAATGACTCCTCAACTTCCTTCCATTGACTGTCCTCTGTTATGTGTAGTGAAGAGTGTAGTATAGACCCAGGTGTGTCAGGTGACGTATGACTCACTGCATGACTCTCTGTAGTCTACCTATATCGTATGTCAACAACGCCCACGCTCTTCAGTTCTAGGCCTACACCCAATGACTCCTCAACTTCCTTCCATTGACTGTCCTCTGTTACGTGTAGTGAAGAGTGTAGTATAGACCCAGGTGTGTCAGGTGACGTATGACTCACTGCATGACTCTCTGTAGTCTACCTATATCGTATGTCAACAACGCCCACGCTCTTCAGTTCTAGGCCTACACCCAATGACTCCTCAACTTCCTTCCATTGACTGTCCTCCGATACGTGTAGTGAAGAGTGTAGTATAGACCCAGGTGTGTCAGGTGACGTATGACTCACTGCATGACTCTCTGTAGTCTACCTATATCGTATGTCAACAACGCCCACGCTCTTCAGTTCTAGGCCTACACCCAATGACTCCTCAACTTCCTTCCATTGACTGTCCTCTGTTATGTGTAGTGAAGAGTGTAGTATAGACCCAGGTGTGTCACGTATGACTCACTGCATTGATCGAGTTGCCACCATGACTCATTGCGATCTTTAATCGTGATAATCGTTAGCACACAGACTATTGATTGCGAATGATCCGGTTGATAAAGTTGCAATAATAGCGTAATGGTATTTCCAATTTACAAAGAATTAAAATATTGTAAAAGGATGTCAAAAAATATTTTCAGTTATCTACAATCCGTTTAGAACTTTGAATTTAAAACGTTTCGTATTCAAATAGAATCACAAATTATCATATTTATTAGTAGTTTTACGTTCTACAGTTATTATTCAATTTAAATGATACACGTACATTTTCCTGTGAACTGTAAAATTACATAATCTAGAACAAACTTCCAGGTGTTTCACAATATTGAACCTCATATCTATAAAACCTTATCGTGTTTTATAACCCTTCCAAATTTTTACTGCCGCAGAACATGACTAGGATTTATCACAGGTAAAGTAAATGTACTGATTATTAAACGAAAGTGTATTCCTTCCACTTATAAAACATAATTGAAAACTACTAAACTCTAAGCCAAGAGTACGATGCAAACATTTTTTTATATGCAGGACGATACAAAGATTTAACAACTACAGGCGTAACCTATAAAATAAAAAAAAAAACTTGGGAAAAGAGTCGCAATCAAGAATATGTTGTGGCATGCACTCTGCTGGCAACTGATAGGCGGGTTACACACCGGTATCGCGGATATGATGTCGCCGATATTTCTGATGTCGCGGACATGATGTCTGCGACATGTAATAAAATGCAACCATGGGAAGAGGCACGTGCTGGCGACATGAAAGTGAAGGAATCACAACATTCATCAGTTTAAATAATGTCATCGTCAGAAGAAGATGATATGTTGTTGCTGTTGTTCTTTCTACAAAAACATTAAAGATAACTTCATGGCAATTTTTCCAAAATACATTGTAATTAATTGTATTACAGTACTTACGTAATTTCCTTATGGTGTCAATTGAAATATTATGATATCACAATAGTACATTCCACACCATAAGGCAATAAAGTAAGTAAAAAAGAGCCAAAACTACTAGAAACGTGTTCTGCGCATGCGCGGGCCCAAGAGACACGAGACATGTCTGTCCAAACACCGACCGGTTGGTTCGCTCGAGACAAGCGTCTGCGACACGAGTCGCAGACAACGTGTCTGCGACACTGGTGTGTAAAGCTCCATAAGATAACATAGGTTGGTTTTCGAGGGGCATGTCGCGGACACGAAAAATATCGGCGACATCATATCCGCGACACCGGTGTGTAACCCGCCATAAATTCCTTATCAGTACGAGCAATTAGTTGGTGATAACACTTGCTCGCTGTTCACTTGAGTGTGCCAAACAGCGAAAGGTTATATTGCCACGGGAATGGCAACCTAGAACATCATTAACAAATATAATCGAAAATAAATGATCGTTTGCATAAGAATTTCTATCAGCATCTTTTTCTATCTAGTCGTCTATCGCTATTTCTATCTAATCGTCGATAAGAATTTCTAACAGCTGTACTATTTAGAGAAATAGTACAGCTGATAGAAATTCTTATCGCTACGTCAAAGTAGGTCGGCGATAACAGGTGTACAATGAATGAATGGTCTAGGGTTTGCCATGTCTACCATAAAAGGTAATGACGTCAAAGAAAATTGGTGACCTAGAAATACGTTTAAGAAACTCAATACATATCTAGAATAGGTTATCGTATCACTCTACAGTAAGCTAACAGGATACAAGGATACCTTATCACTACCGTGTAACAAAGAGGATTGGTGCTAACAGAAGTACAAAGAACGCTATAATGTATCCTACAGAAATTTTAATCCTGCCAAGAGGAATTGGTGATCTAGGTAGACGTTCTAGGAAACTTGCATTCTAGAATATTTTATCGTATGAACACCAACAGTCAGCTGATATAATACCTTATCAGTGCGACACAGTGGCACAGTGATAAAAGGTGTGACAGTGAACAGATCATAACATTGCGTCAACCAGAAATTCATGCTGTAAAACGAAACCCTAGAAAATCTTCAGAACAGAAAAACTCCAGGGCAACTCGAATTAGAATCCTGCGTCTCTCTGAAAGGTACAGCTGTAGTCAACCAACTACAAACCAGGATCACTTGACGGATACAGGTAATTTAAACATTTTATTGTAAAAATCAGTGATCCAGAGGCTATACCATAAAAATGAAACTAGACATACTATTGATCAGTGTTCACCTGTTATCACCAATCCACTGCGACGTACTGATAGGATACCCATATCAGCTGACTGTAGAGTGCATACGATAACATATTCTAGATCTAATATTTCTATGTCGAATCCTAGTTGTAGGCTAATTTGCGTAAAAGATTGACATTTTGATTCCAAGACATACTATTGATCAGTGTTCACCTGTTATCACCAATCCACTGCGTCGCACTTGTCGATAATAGGTGTTTTATCATCTAGAGTGCGTTAGTTTTCTGGTACAGTTTTTGTTTGTTAGCGAATTTCCCTATAGTAGTAGTAGCTAGGAAGTAGCTATTACCGTAGGTGGCACGGTAAGACCTAGACCCGGGACCGATTTACTTTTTCATTTTGATGTCCCCAGAGGCCAAAAACACCATTCGTTCAAATTTTTATATATGTATATATATATATATATATATATATATATATATATATATATAGACTTATATATATACGTCCGTGAACGCGATAACTTGAGTAATTTTTGACCGATTTTGATGAAATTTGGTTTAAAGGTGTAAAGCGGGATAAACTTGAATGAGTTCGCGAACCAGCACGATCGGACCATGGGAACGGGGCTTTACGGGGGGTTTTATGGGATAAAAATTGGTTTTTCTCACTTTTGACCCTCAAAACACAAAATTTCCCGATTTCTCTTTAGACCTTTTTAAAGAGCTTAAAAAAACAAATAATTTAGTATATAAAAGTATTTTTGTTCAATTATTAGTAACGGAGAAAATTTAAAAAATTGTAAATTTAAAATTCCCATGTTATTCTTATGGAGAATATTGTCAAATGTTGTAGTTTGCTTGTTTATGGATATATTTTGATCAAACTTGGCAAATTTATTTATTTTGTACTAAGCTATCAATATTTTACTCAAAAACACACTTTATTAGTTTCCTTGTAGCAGCAAACCTAGGTACTCGTTAAACCTAATGTTATTAAAATCTATTTAACTGAAAATCAATTCAGACAAATGGAAATTCGCTTAGTCGGCAGTTTTGCTGCGGCGGGGGTATTTATATTTAGAACTGTAAGGGTTGTGGTTCTCTGGTAGACACGCTGTTCCGGTACGAGACACGTCGGAGCCGGTGCAAGATGCACAAACTGTTTACACACGACTGTATCAACACGTAAACAACGGCGCCGACGAGTAAACAAACATCAGAAAAGCCGTAGCTCTAGTCATAACCCAGATTTAACGGTTATTCAGAAACACATTGGTCAGGCAAAACAAAGTATAAAACAGTCCAGAGCGTTGAACAAACGCAACATTCTACTTTTAGAAGTAAATTACCTGGTGGCGGTACTTTTCACATTAATTAAAACTAGCTGTTACCCACGGGCTGCTCCACCCCTTTTTACTACATTAGTATTAATAAAATTATTGATTGGTCAAGTTAAGATAAAATAAACAAAACAGAATACAGTAATGGTAATACGAACAAATAATAACAGCTGAGGTATTTTTAACATTAGGTAAATGGAAAGTTCCCTTTGGAAAGCAATTACGACCTTATAGGGCAATTTATGAAAAAAGTGGATAATTTTGCGCAAGGTTTCTCGTCATGACGAACATTTTAAGTATATGGTTTATGGGGGTGTGACTTGTAGTTTTCTCAAAAGTTCATGGGTACTTTTGGCTTTATATATAGACTAGCTGACCCGGCGAACTTCGTATCGCCTAAGTTATAGTTATGGTCAATTTTGAAAATTTTGCCCTTAGGGGTAGCGGGGGTAGGGGTTAGCTCAAAATTTTCAAATAACAAGTATAGTCGAATTTGGTATCATTTTACAGGTCTTGACGAAACGTGAACATTGACATAAAGAAAGCCAAATCGGCTCACTAATAACAAAATGGCGCCCTAAAACGTTTCAAATCCAAATAACCATGAGGGTGGCAAAACAATTAACTTGCACCCTCTTTAACTTTTTAACTATTTGATATATATAAAATCGGTTTGCGGCAACATCTTTGGAAATAAAGGGTTAGAATAATTATGGTCAGTTTTGAAAATTTTACCCTTAGGGGTAGCGGGTAGCTAAAAATTTTCAAATAGGAACTATAGTCGAGTTTGGTATCATTTTGTAGGTCTTGACGAAACATAACAATTAACATAAAGAAAATAGAAATCGGATCATTGATAACAAAATGGCAGCTCAAAATTACTTTAAATAACCATTGTCTCAGTCATTTTTAGCTGCCATTTTGTTATTAATGGTCCGATTTCTATTTTATTTATGTTAATTGTTATGTTTCGTCAAGACCTACAAAATGATACCAAACTCGACTATAGTTGCTATTTGAAAATTTTGAGCTAACCCCTACCCCCGCTACCCCTAAGGGCAAAATTTTCAAAACTGACCATAATTTTTGCAACCCTTCATTTCCAAAGAAGGTGCCGCAAACCGATTTCAAATATCTCAAGTAGTTAAAAGGTTAAAGAGGGTGCAAGTTAATTTTTTTGCCACCCTCTTGGTTATTTGGTTTTGAAACGGTTTAGGGCGCCAATTTGTTATTAGTGAGCCGATTTTGGTTTTCTTTATGTCAATCTTCATGTTTCGTCAAGACCTGTAAAATGATACCAAACTCGACTATACTTGTCATTTGAAAATTTTGAGCTACCCCCTACCCCCACTACCCCTAAGGGCAAAATTTTCAAAATTGACCATAATTATTGTAGCCCCTCATATCTTAGAAGGGTTGCCGCAAACCGATTTCAAATATCTCAAATGGTTGAAAAGTTAAGTGGGGGTGCAAGTTACTTTTCAGCCACCCTGTATAAACAATCATGGTCATGTTTTAAAGGTCTAGATTTGTGCAAACACAACAGTATTATCAATAAATAAGATACTCCAATGTATGATTGTTAGCGAATGTCCCTATAGGGAAGTACCCCCACCACAGCAAACCTGTAGACCAAACGAGGTTCAATTTGTCTGATTAGATTGTTACTATGAAATTTTCATAAACAAGACATATTTATTCCCCATTTTATTTATTAAATATTAGATTTTACGAGTACTTAGGTTTTCTGCTGCAGTTAGGTTTAAAAGTGTCATTTTAACCAAATTTTATGTTGTACTTTAATATTACAGGATAAAATTAGTAAATTGGCCAAATTTGATCAACATATTATATCCATAACACAACTGCAACAGTTTTATTTTCCTCCATAAGTATATAACATGGAAATTTTAAATGTATAGCTTTTTTGAATTTCCCCAGTATCCTTAAATTGAGTATAACCTTCAACGATTCAATATACACAATTGTTTGTTTTTTAACACTACAAGATGGTTTTGATTAAAATTAGGCATTTCCATGTTTTAAGGGTAAAAATTAAATAACTTCTTGATCAGTTATAATAAAAAAATTATATAGTAAAATTATATAGTAGTATATCGGGTAAAATTATATTGATTATGTTAGTGTTAACAAATTGATTTGTTTAAGCTCATGATCTACCTATGTAAAAGAGTTCAGTAAGTTTTTCTTTCCCTATAAACAAACAGATAGACTTACACAGACAATGACCACTTCTGATTAAAAATAGAATGTTTCATGTTCGAAACAATAGAAAATAACACACAGTAACTAGTTTATTTGCTCACATGAGCGAGATCTTATATTTTGGGATAAATTAATTACTTGGAAGCACATTTTTTGTGTATTGTTAGTTTATCACGAACGACTATCGCATTTACGAAAAACACATGGACTGATATTCTTCTACTCTTATTGGAAACAGTAGTACTATATTAGAAACCATCCTGATTAGTCTTTACTCAATTGAACTAGTCATACAGTTTACCGGGAATAAATCACTTTTGAAGATAAAACTAATCAAGTAATGGGCTGAAAATCAGTACAGTTGGAGATAAAACGATGAGCAAGAAAACAAACTGCCAGACAGTTTATCAACCATTACGTTATCACCAACACATTTACAAAACACTTTGACTGATACCACTCTCCCTAGAAAACCAAAAGTCGACAGTGGGAACCTAATGGTAAACATTTGTCTTTATTTTTTCCCCTATGACAAATAATTCGGATTCAACTTTCTATAATCTTGCCATATAATTACGCCAAAGGGTTTTGTGACTGGGACATTTCTGATAGAAGATCTAACCTGACAATCTTGCACGCTCAAATACCCTATCAGTAGCAACAACCCCGTCCATGTTGGTGGGGGTCCATGGGAATGTCACAGAATAGGGGGCACGAAAAATGTGGTTGATGAGGAAATCCGTAGGCAAGGCATATCAAAATGTTTATCTTTAACTGTGTTGTTTTCAATTTCTGATTGCAGCGTATATGTTCAGGTTGAAAGAGCCGATTTGCAAACTATGGAAACATAGGAAAGTCATTGAAAACCACCAAGTAGAAGAAATGGGGATAGTGTTTTTTTTTATATTTATAATCGTTATTATGGACAACTTAATGTGGCTATGAGTGGGAAACATTTGTAGAAAACACTAAAACAAGATCAGCTTTTGAAAAATGATAATATTTATAAGAAGTGTTGATTATATCGAACTGATGTACATCTTGAGTATTTCCATAATCTTTGAATCAACTCTTTTAAAGACATCGGAAATTATGACTATTCGTTTAAAAATAACGCATGTAATACTTCGAAATTGCTCGAATTCGAGCAACAGTTACGCTAGTGTCTCCTTATTAAAGAGTTAAACACATGTTTCACCTACGATAAAACTTTTCATGTGTATTATTTTCATCCACGGTGTTGTCTGGCTCTGGTGAGTTAATATTTTGTTCCGTATCACTTTACAGGTTTTGCTGGGCTACATTGCATCATTGATTGTATTAATAGTCAAAGATTACATCCAAACCCAATTTAACCATTGGCTTAAAATGTATAGCTTTATAAAATGCATACAATGATTGAGATATTTGAAATTCAGAATATTTATCGACGTTTACTTTTCGTTAAGTACAGTACTAGTATCTGACACATTCTTTTTTTTACAGTTTAAAGATGTAAACATTGTAAAACCCTTAATTATTCAAATATTCTCCTCTAGGCTCCTAGGATTCACTTCTAGGCTTCTGTGATTTTCCCGATGGATAAACAAAATCTAATCGTTAAATATAAACTCAGTAGGCTACAGTGTAGTACTTAAAAGGTTTTGAAGAATAATAGATGTTTCTTTTAGATTAGGCATTACCCAAATACATTTGTCCTTAAAACAAAATAAAATAAAAATTTATATTTACAACGGTACTTAAATGCAAAGTGTAAAAACCCGTAATCACTTGAATTTCACTTGAAAACGGAGCATCTTTCTTAATTCACCACTTTTTTACTTAGACAAAAATCAAACCGAGGCAACAAGTTGGTTCAGGGAAGTTTTACTGGGGTCAGCGGAGTTGTAAATGTTGATTGTCAAGTCAATAAAGTTTACAGATGTCCACAACTTCGTAAAAACAGAAATTGGAATGTTCTTGGGATTCTAGTGAAACAAACAACTTGTCCTACCTCTTTTTCCAAAATCGTAAGTTGTGCTTTACATCCGTGAGTAAAAGACAAATTTATTTCATGTTATTGATTGTGATCCTTGGTTGGAATATATTATTAATAAAATAAAAGGTTTACCTTAACCAACCACAGTTGCTGGTATGACAACTAACTAGCAGAATTAAGAGTGGCCTAAAATATGATCCTAACAATAATTAAATTTTCCAGTTATTATTTTTCTTCATCGTCCTAATCCAAAATTGACTTTACCTTGCATCTAATTAGCAATATTACAACAATCAAACTCAAAGTGTTGTAGCAAACCCAAAGATACCTCTTATCCTACTTTATTTTTTGAGAAAAATATTTGTCTCTAACTTTTGGAAGAAGAAGAAAATACAATTAAATATTGTGAGAACTCTACTGGACGGTTTCAGAGGTAGAACTGCTTGCTCAGTCAGCGTTTTGTTTAACTGGTGCTGATCTGAGCATTGGGTTTGCTACCAGCTGTTATATGACCTTGGCCTACTAACCCACAGTCAGTTGGTAACATTGATAACCTCTACCTTGTTATAGGTTATAAGAGATATAAAGTCAATGGTTATAGGCTACC
Organism: Macrosteles quadrilineatus; assembly: GCF_028750875.1. Taxonomy (NCBI): domain Eukaryota; kingdom Metazoa; phylum Arthropoda; class Insecta; order Hemiptera; family Cicadellidae; genus Macrosteles; species Macrosteles quadrilineatus. Next base: position 10,541,502 of record NW_026542596.1, on the reverse strand, counting down.
TATTTTACCAATTTTATCAAACATTGGGACGTTTTTGGTAAATCTTACCTTACTTATCTAGGGTTTGCAATATAACCATGATTAATCACGTTTTGAAGAATTTCCCTACAGTGAAGAAGCTATAACCATTGTTGGCACAGCAAGAGATAGACCTGGGCTGTTTTAGTTCGTTGTTTTGATGTCCTCAGAAGCCAAAAACACTATTCCTTATATTGTTATGTGTGCACATATATAGGCCTAATATATAAATGGTAGTGATTGGGGGCCACTATTTTAAAATTTTAACACATAATAAATAACTGAGCACCCTTTAGGAATGTTGTTTTTAAGAAAAATGCATTCAAAAAGGGTACCTTAATAAGTTATTAATGTGTTAAAATGTATCTATATTTTTTATTCTGTAAGCGATTTTTTTTAATTAAAATTGTAAGCTTTCTTTTCTCTTTAGTCAGCATTCAATTAAAATTAAACTTTTTTCTAGGTCTTTAAGTATAAAACATAAGCCATAAACATTGTTATTATCCTTTTGTTGCCATGGAGACGGAACAGTCTTTATTTCCCAAAGAACCACCTCCGAAGTATGAAGGCTTTAAAATATCAATTTTCTCTAAGGCATATGAACAAATCTAAAAGAGCACATCATAAAACTATCATAATAAAATACCGTAACACATTTTTAGAGACTCCGAAAATGAATCTAGCAAATAAACATTTCCTAAACTATCTGACCGGGTTATGAACTACCAAGAACCAGTCTGTGTCAGATGTAAGTGATGGCAGGTTTCAGATAAGGTTGGACATAATTATAACAGGGGCTCATAGCATGCTAGGACTCCAAACATCAATAAACTACCATCAGGTCACTGTAACTCGACCTGACTGTCCTTTGTGTAGTTTTAACATGATACAATTTTAAAATTCATTGTTGACCACTCTAAAAGCAAGAATATTTTCCAAAAACTTATCCATTTAAGTTTTAACCTAATCAAAACCACAGAAAACATACTACTATAACCCAGAATGCCAACCGCATGGTAAAAAGCATTAAGTGTTTTGAGAGAGCTTTGCCTGCCAATTCGTAGGCAGCGCCACCAGCGTTGCCATGCACTCAGCATAGCAACGCTGGTGGCGCTGCCTACGATTGACAGGCAAAGCTCTCTCAAAACACTTAATGCTTTTTACCATGCGGTTGGCATTCTGGGTTATAGTAGTATGTTTTCTGTGTCAAAACATAGAACATCGGTCCACGAGGGTAAAAACAAAGAGCTTAAAATGTTTCATATTAGGCCTAAATAGATAGATTGATAGTAGGTTCCAAAATATTCTTGATGAGTAAAAAATATAATTTAAATCAGTGTTTACAATAATTTGACATATATATTTAATAGAATGAATTTGGCAACTAGAAAGCAAGTTTGCATTAAACAACATTTTAAAATCAAAATTACTGTCAACATAAAACAAAATAAGAGTATACAAGACTATCATAAGACCAATCCTGCTTTATGGAACAGAGACATGGATTATGGACAAACAAACAGAAAGGAAGTTAAGTTTCATTTGAAAACAGAATTCTGAGAAAAATATTTAAGTACCTGTTAGAGAGGGAGAAGTGCAGGGAATTAGGCACAACCAAGAAATAAGGGACATGTACCATTCCCCTGACATAGTAGGCCATGTATGGGCTGGCCCAAGGAGGGAAGATGGCAGACTAATTAAAGAAGTTTGGAGACAAAACCTAGCAGGAAAAAGACCCCGAGGTAGACCCAAGAATCGATTGAAGGACCAGGTGGAGAAAGATTTGCGAAAATTTAGAGCAAGGAAAGAAGATTCAGGGAACAGGGAGAGATGGAGGCAACTTATTAATTGGAGTAAGAGTAAGTAGGTATATGTAAGATAGCAAATGTAATCATGTTTTTATTACAAGTTCTACACTTGCTACAGGTAAAGAAGCTTGACTGTAATTGAAGAATTAGGGTAAAACAACTTTTGTTATGTACCTATCAACAATTTTAAGTGAATTTCCTTTTTTGCTACAAAGGTATGTTGTTAGGCTATATTATTATTTAGGTGAGTCGGTGGCTCAGTTGGTAGCGTCGCGGACTTCGGGCCCAAGGCAGTAGTGTCGTGGGTTTGGATTCTGGTCACTGCCACAAACTTTTATCAGTACAGCTCACCTTTGTACTGTACCGGCTCACCCTTTGCTTTGCTGGATACGTTCCACACACAGACCTGTAGTCTGTGTGGACGGGCAAATGCAAGGTTAAAAGAGGCCGCCAACCTCTTAAAAAAAAAAAAATAAATTATGGATGTGTTGACTTCAAATATAAGAAGGGGTCAGTTAAAAGACTTTAAAAGTTCAGGTTCAAATCCTGTAGATCACCAATAGATTTTATCTAAGTGATAATGCTACAACCCTACAGGCCTAGCCAAATTAAACATTGCCGTCAACTATACTAAATGTACATTTTGTAATTTGTTGGAACAAACTCTTGATTTTTGAAGTAATGTTTACAAAACTGATTTAAACTAGAACCTATATCCTAAGATGTGTAGTTAAGAGAAAAACACACTGAGAAGGTTGGTTAAGAAACGGATGGACTGTGTCAGGAAGCTCTAGTGAAGGAAGACCAACTTATTCCCTAATCAGGTTCCCATAAAAATTTAGGAAATTCATTGCCATCATTCATTAGCTAACTTATTATGACCCATCTTACTATTAAAACCATTTAAGTGTCGTGGTGTCTCGCTCCAAAACGAATTGAGGTTGCGTAAGAAATGCCAGAGTCTCGGAACAAAACAACCAGAAAATCACTTCTTAGCTATTATATTTCAATAAGGCTGGCTGACAGACAGAAGGAGGCTGGCAATAATTATTTGTTAGACAAATTTGGTCAACCAATCAAAAACGATTACACCTCAACCAATAGAAAACAGCTTTACACAGCTGGTCCTTGTGTTCCATATAAACACAATAATGTTTATTGTTTACGATTTTGTTGCTTTAATTTACAATATTTTAGTACAAGGTAAATATATGATTAACCAAATATATTATATTATTGTTGTAAATAAATAGTGTTATTAATTACTAAAACTTTGAAAATTAACAAATCCATACCTATTTCTTTTATTTTTCTGATTTTTTTATGATTGCATGACGTGTTATGGTCTTGGTAGGCCTCTGAGTTGTGTGATTTTTTTAACTGTTTTTTTTATTATTTATATTAACGGTAAGCTATAATTTTGCACTCTTAGTTCATTAATAAAAATCATTAATAAAAATCCACAGTGCCATTTGAGACGTGTTGGAGGACGAGACTCTCAGTTAGTTGATGTGTAAATTTAGACAAATCTGGATTGTAACACAATGCCACTTTAGGGTTAAAGGTAGGCCTTGGACTTCACATTAAATGAAAATCTTTCTCCTAATGATAGGACATCTTTTAGTAATAACATTGACTATACACCTAGACTTCCCACATTGAGACACAGTCTACACAGACTACATTGACTTCCCATGAAATGTAAAAATTTGAAGCCAAGAAAATAGATTAAGTTCAAGAGCATCATCCCACCAGAGGGTACTGTATTGGGTTTAAATATTTAAAAAAATCAATGCAGGGTACTGTATTGGGTTAAATATTTTTTTTAGTCAATGCAGTATCATTTAGCAAACAGCTGATTGATTATTCACTTGGAAATATTCAAAACCCAACTGTTTCTAGAAACGAAATTAGGCCTATTACAAATTACACAGAGCCAGCTCAAGATGGGGGAAATTTGTGCCTTACTAGGGTCTATAAAAGGTGTGTTTTGTCAACGAATATATTTATTTTACCTCTTAAATAACCTATTGAAACTTGTATTTTACTACCTATGCCAAATAATATAATATACGAAACCAAAAAATGTGTAAAAATGTTAATGAACAAATTTATATATAATGACATTTTTACCAAACACCTCATTTTTGTGGAGAAACAACCTGCATTCCTAGCAGGAATACCACATGTAGGCCTGGCAAACTTCAAATTAACATGTTCGCTGCAGGTCACTCACCGGTGAGTGCTCTTCTAGTTCCTTTCTTCCACCCTGAACGCTCACCCGTGAGTGGCGACATCGCCTACATTCCATTAAATTTCTGCGCAGCAGCACAACGGGAATAACGGGTATTTTTATGTCTGCGTTTAGTTCAGAATAAGTTCTATATTGTGATGTAGGTTTGTAGTAAATTTCCCTGTAAAATCTAATTCTGGCAAGCTTAGAAATCAACTTGTTATCCCGTCTTTTAACTCCAATTGGCAATACAATGGACCTAGTTACTTTCAGACAGTGCTACTATCTGTGAGTGTTTCAGCAAACTTTTGTCAAGACTTGTCGTAACGCAGAACATTACCGCACGTTATTTGCTATTTGTCAGACCAAAATATTTGAAAGCCAGACAGGTTCTCTTGACGCTGCGCCGCACCGGGGCTACACAGCTGCCATTGATGGGACGCAGTGAACGTGTTAAATTGTCACCCTCCCCGCAGCACACAAGGGGTTAATTCTATGTTAAAATTATTATGTGATGTAAAGAAGAACCTACCTTTTCATCTTATCCTGGAGACCAAGAGGGTACTGCAGGATGGTTTGTTGACCCTCCATATCTACCACACACTGGGCCCCCAACTCCAGCTCTGAAACAAGCAGATTACTTAATCAGCATACTGAACTTTAGAAATAGGTATTACAATTATTATTTACTGTATAAAACTACAATCTTTGACTAATGATAGAAATAGACATCACCCAGTAGGCGTAGCCTACCTAGCCAGTTTTAAAATGAAAATGGACTTAGTTAAAATAAGCCACTGACATGAGTGTGCTGGTGGTGGCAATTAGTAATTATCAGATACAAGTCAACATTTTTTGCCTAACTAAAAGAAAACTTAAGTTGTAGCCTATTCTAATCTAAACCATAGCATCTTTTACCACATCATCTATCAAAGTAGACAATCAATTTGTTGTAGGTAGGCCTATTTAAAAATTAAGTGAAAATTAGGATTTCAGTCTTAGCCTAGATATATTTTTTGATTGGGTTTTATACAGGAACACTTTAGGCCTACTACTTGAGTTTTCACATGGGAACAGGTCAAATCCTAGTCTTGTAAGCATCTAACATCGACCTTTTGATAGATTAGGATTATTAACCGAATGACAAAATAAATGGTAATATCTAGGTCCAGAATCAATCCTGTATTGATCTAGACTACACTCTTTGAGAGCCTCAATAAACTAGGCCTAAGAGTCTGCTCGAACTGGATACATTCAAGCAGGGTTGCCATATCCCCAGATTTCCCGGGAGATTACCGGATTTTGACGTTCAAAATTTAGCTCCAGGGGATTACTGCAAAAAGTGAGAAATCTTGTTTTAACTCTCTATTAAAACACATTATATAACGGCACTTTTGGAATAAAATAAATGTTTGTGTTCGCAAATATCATTATGCAATCACTGCAAAATGCAACTCTCGTAATCTCTACTGATGTTTTTTTTTTACCCTCCGAGTGTCCCTTGTTTTGGCCTTAATGTCTCCTATATAATATTAATATGATATTAAATAAGTTCGTGCTCAATGAAATTGTATAAATTATAGGCCTATAAATATTTGAAAATAGCCACTTTGTTCTAAATTTTATGAGGATTACAAATATATAATCATATAGTGAGGTAAGTTATCAAATAAATAAGTTATGAGTGAAAAACAGATTTCAGTACATTGCGTTTAGCTAAGAATGCATAGCCTAACCATAGCTAGGAATCTGGCTGATAATTTACATCAATATCACTACCTACTTCTTCAGGATCATCAACCAGCCCTTCAAAATCACTTAAATCTTCTTATCATGCACCACGAGTATCACTACTTTTGATTTTTAACACTAAAACAATGATAAACGTAATAAAACACATCAGTCATCAGTCCGAGGATAACCAAGCTGTTTACTAATACGCACGTCAGCTGTCTGCTACAATTACGATCGGCTCGGAGAACATACAGCGCTGAGACAGACCTCTGGAGAAAGCTTATAATTTAACGAAAAGAACGATACCTAACTCGATCCAGTTCAATCCGATTCAGTCAGTCATAGAGCCTTTGCCGTAAACAGTGTTTGTGAGTCGCTGCAGCGACGCATGACACTCGGAGGGTTAAATTCCTTGGTTTCACTTTGGCCAGCAACGTCTTTAGTTTATCTTTATCGTCTGTTTCATTGTTCCCAGTCAATTAGTTTGCATCTGCCGGCCAGTCCGAAGGTATCCGTGTTCACTACCAAAGCTTAGCAGACAGAGAGAGTTTTGTTGCCTTTATTCGGTCATTTGTTATTTTTAGTGAGACGTGACAGGCGATGCAACATTTTATGTTTTCGCTTACCGTTTGAATATTGACAATGTAGCATGAATATTGAACAGAAACGTTATGGACTAATAAATATTTTGTACTAGGCTACACATTTTTGTGCACATAGGCCTAGGCCTACGGTATCTGTTTTAGTGTACATCACTGTAAGTTAGGATAGACTACACCTCTTTCACTTTCATTTCAGGAAGGGTCAAGAAATTGTATTTCAGAATAGTCATTTGTACCTATTTCAGAAATGACAATGTTAAGTGACGCTGTCAATCCCACTCTGTGGGTAAACGGCGAAGGAGGAAGTACATATAAGAGGTAGGTAGGCCTACCGGTATGTTAAGGTTAAAGTTAAGAGTTATAAGAAATGGCAATTTGTATTTCAGATGTAAAATTTTATAATTTTAGAAAGCGTAATTGTATTTAAGAATAGTAATTTTAATTTCAGATAATAACTTAATACCGTAGGCCTACCTACTTTACTTTTATTTTAGAAATAATTAGCTTATTTAAGTTATATAGGTAACTTAAGTAACTTAATATTCCATACTGTAAACTTAATTATTTCCATTCCAGAAAATATCAATGGTATTTCAGAAATAATTTGGGTAAACAAATTTGTTATCAGCATTAGGAATTAGATTTTGGAATGATAGAGTTAAGTTATAACAGCAGCTGTTTATATTAATTCCTGAAATAGGCTACATTTTACTACTTAACTCTGAAGTATAATATCATAGACTACTTCATATTATTGACAATCTCAAATTACTGAAATTCAATTTAACTTATTCTTCTGAAATTCAATTTATGTTTTCTGAAATAAAAGTTGCTGGTCTGGAATGCAAATGATACTTTATGAAATAAAATTACAAAAGGGTGTCTAGATCTAAAGTATAATAGCCAGAGACTAATTTTGAAATGCAACAGTGATGCTGAACTAAAATTGTATCGTTAGTATTAGACTATTAGGCTACCTGAACCTTGCCAGGCCTCTGCTCGGTCAATTTGGGTAGGGGCTTAATTAATATAGGGTAGGCCTACCTAGGCCCTAATTTTATATTTGACAAAATAAAAACTTCATCCTGAACCAATTTTAAATTGATTAAAATAGGCTAGTTGACATATATTAGTGTACAATATTTCTTACAAGATAACTGCATAAAGTGCAGAAAGCAACAAAGAATTAAATATATACCTAAATGGCAAGTCAACTAATCCCTACCTCTCCTATTGAAGGGTCGGACACGGACGGCAACTTTGATTTTGTCACTAGCCATGTTTGGGAACCTTATACGAGTTAACAACTTACAACACAATATTCAAACTTCACAATTATAATATTTTAAAACAAAAACATTCACATATTCAACCCATATCAAACAAAACACAAACACACTGAGAACTGAGGACACTGATCTGACACACGAACTGGGCAGAGCGCCATCTTTCTTCTTCTCTCATCCACTGCTCTCGGTATATCGATCGCAAATTTTCGACACAGTAAAATACCTACGTCACAATTACTTCATGATCACGTATCTCAAAGCGAATTCAGTCAGTACTATATAAAGTTATAGATTTTAGAGTAACTTTGTTGGGTATTTGCAGTGACTATCAATACAACGTATTTGTTTCCACAGATAAAAATAAAAAAACCAACCAGATAACCAGGTAAAAATGTTAAGGTAATTTGTTGAGTGTATAGAAGAAAGTTAGTAGTTATATCTTGTTTTGTATTTAAAATTGTTTTACAACATTTATTTAACTACAGTATCTGCATATAATTATTGTCCCTTGCACAGTTTGGTCAGTTATATTCTTTTCACTTCCCAACTAGAACTTTTGGCAAAACACTCCTGAAAATTATAAACTAAGATCAAAATAAGTTGGTAGGAACTCCATGCATGGGGGAAGTGCTAAAGTGATTAAATCAGTTTATAGTTGTATATTTATTTATTTATTTTTATTTATTCCAACGGGAAACCGTTTATTAAACCATTACATTGATACATTACAAAAAAATGTAAGACACTCATGTCAAGATATGAGTCTCGACCCATATCCTTAAGTTAGAAATCAAACACATAGCTAAACCTCTTTCTTGCCTTTTTTAGTAAACAGACGCTCATCTGAAGGAGTTATCCCCGGACAATCTGAAAATAAAACCACCCTTATCTTCAAGAAAGACGATCCAGCGCAACCCGCTAACTTATTCAGACCGTTTCCCACACTCCGCACTTCTCACCTTTACTACTGTACTTCATCCTTCACCACTTCCTACGTCGTGGACCTGTTAAAGTTTGCCAATTTCAAGATGGATCCATGAATGGGATTCACTGACAAATTGCGTTTAAGATAAAATGTTAAGACCTTATTTAGCCAAGTTAATCAAATCTGTTAAATAATGTTAAGAAAGTATGTTTTATTTATGTCTGTACAAATTCTATCAGTGGGAGTTTCAAAATTGCGACTTTAATGTAAACCTAAGACTTTCTCTGTATTATTTGATCAGTTGTCTTCATCTGATTTTTTCCCCTTATGGATGCGATACTCCCTCGTGTGGATTTAACGTCCACAGTGCTATCCTGATAATTAGGCTAATTCGTTAATAAAAGGCAAAAATGTGGTTCGGATCCCACTATAAACTGTAGATCCCTTTTAAGCTACTAATTAACAGCTGTGTAAGTATTCAATCAGAGTATTAAAGTATTAATTCTTATTCTTGTATGATGCAAGAAACTACAGGCCAATAGTTTTTCAGCCAGATCTAGCAAACGTTTTTGAGAGCTAGCTCTTGGTCCTCGATAGAATTTGAATTTCCTTTGCATTTAAGAGCACTATAATCACTGGCACAGCTTCAGACCAGGAAGATTAACCACGGACAAACTTAACAGTATTTACTGGTTGCATGTGTCTTATCCACATTTTCCAATAGAAAATCAGTGGGAGCCTTTGTGTGGCAGTTATATTAATGTATTGGCAATCCTAAAATGGGAGGGAAACAGGTCCACGACGTATGAAGTGGTGAAGGAAGTAGTAAACTAGTAAAGGCTTGCAGTGTAGAGTGTGTATTTTGTACTATATCTATAAAATTTTTTTTTTTTTTCATTCATTGCTAAGCCATGAAACATGATTGCTCCGCTCATCTGGCTTCACTGCTATGAAAGCAACCCTAGTTATAACAGGAGTGACGGCAGGGCAAAAACGCCAACATAAAGCCGGATTTACACTATGTAGCAAAACCTGCTATATAACTTTTGCTATAACAATGCTGTATAACTTTTGCTATACAAAATGTTACAGACTATTTTGTGATTCCGGTGCCCGTGTAATATGTAATATGCATTGACTATTGGATACAGAAGTCATTCCATCAGTTGGACTTGGTAAAAAACATCGTGTAATCGGCAGAAATCAGTATAATTTATATCAGAGCAATCTGTCGGTGGCTCACATCAACTAAGACAAATTTGATTAAAAGACCAGGAGACAACTTTAACTTTAACGTGGGGATGGAATGTCTCGAAGAGACATTGTTCGAGGCAGCTATCACGGTGGTCGGAAGTCAGAAGCTGAAGCGATCCATAATTAAAACGTGAAATAAGAGATTAACATGGTGTTCCGCTCCGCTTCTAGGAAAACAACAACATTAAATTACCTAAGACAAGTGAAGTCCGCTCTCCGCTCCCCACCTCCGCGCGCCTAGGAAAACCTGGCTTTAGTCTAAGATCTTCGTGACGTTCCAATCTAGTGAGCTGAAACCCTACTGGACTGAGGCTGTTTTAAGCCTTCGTCCTCTTCAGCCGGACCCATTAGTGGGTCGCCGGAATTTTATCCCCCTGGAATTTTACCCCCTGGGCAAAGCTGACGTCACTATGACGTAGTAACATGGGCGCTCAAAAGTTTGTTCGCGGGCGGAATTTTACCCCCGCGGATTTGGAAGTCTAATGAAAATAGACAGAGCATGATTATTTAGATTAGAAATAAAAACCGGAATTTTACCGCCTGTCCATCTGACTAGCGTTCAGACAACTGAAGATGTACGGGCCGGATTTTTACCCCCGGATTTTTACCCCCGGATTTTTACCCCCCGGAATTTTGGGGCCTTTTTCATAATAAAGTACAAACTAATATTATTAGTAAATCAGCTGATAGCCCAATGCAAATCTAATGGAAATTACAAGTTACAAGTAGTAACTTGTAACTTGTAGTTTATTATGAAATGGGCCCCTGGCCGGATATAGAAATTATTAAGATTGATTAATTTTCGTATTTCTATTTTTATTTCATTGTAAACATTTTATTATTAAGTAGCCTATCTTTATTTATTTATCTTGCAATCTCAACTAAGTAAACAGAATTCGCTGTTTAATTTTGATCATATAAACCAACAGTTGGCTTCAATGATCGAATCCTGATACTCGAATCTCAAAATTAAAATTAAATCCTGTTTGATTAGTTTATGTTACAAATAAATTAAGATACGATACTTAACAATAAAATGTTTGCTATTACATTAAAACTGAATGAAGAGAATTAACCATCCCCACTAATTTATATATATATGGCCAGAGGGTAAAATTCCGGGGGTAAAAATCCGGGGGGTAAAAATCCGGGGGTAAAATCTGGAACGTACATTTTGAGTTGACCTCATGAAGGGGGTAAAAGTCCGGGGGTAAAATTCCGGCCCGTACACTCTAGGGTTTTATTTATAATTTGATGTGTTCTGATTAAATTCACAACCGTGGAAATATCCGTTTAATTCCGCGTTTAATCCATCGAACTGGAATTTTACCCCCCGGTGACGTCGCGTTTGCCCAGGGGGTAAAATTCCAGGGGGATAAAAATCCGCTACCCCGGATCGGTCTATCACTCACTCTAGTCGGTCAGTCAGTACAATGTCTGTCAGTAGTTGCAGTTCTGTTCAGTTCAGTAGAATCCTCCTAGTTCAGTAGTCACTAAGTTAGTCCAGTCATTCACTTCACTTCACTACTACTAGGACTAGGCCCTCGCTCGCTTCCGCTTGTTGTTGTCATTGTCATAATGTCATGTCAAGTCATGGTCATGTCAGTTGAGTTAGTTGTGTAATGATTTGGTTTTGTTGTTATCATTGAATTAAACGTTTCAAGATTTTTTACGATAATGGTTGCTGTTTAGATTGACAATACTGAGCACAATTTAAAAAGTCTTGGGTAGTAATTACTGTGACAGTATAATATATTAATTTTGATCGAGGTACACTTATAGGCCTAATTAAATATATTTTGGACTAGCCTAGTTTCCAAAATTTTTTAATTACCGGGTTTAAAGAATCACAGGCCTATAACTTATAGTTTATCGGCCTTTTTAAAAAATGTTATGAATATAGAACATAAGTTACATAGGCCTACCTGATTACCAAACATACAATAGTTTAGTTCATCTCACTATTACAATAAGGAAGTTAAGTTGAGTAAGGTAAGCAATTAGAACACTGGAACAACCCTAAGACATTTTTTTCATTAAAAAAAATGGCTTCAGAATTTGTTGTTGGTTGGGAACTTATGTTTCACTCTGTATCAGAAGACGTAAAGACTAAAGAAGACATTTTGATTACATTGATACATTGGGTGTTGATAAAATCGAGATTTCGCTGTATTGGACTGGGTGACGATGTAAGTATTTTGTCAGTAAAAAATCGATAGGCCTAACCTGATTCCCGTACTATAGGACAGGCGGACGTACAGTTTCTTAACTGGGCTACATATCCTAATATCGATTGAAACTATCAAATTTAAAATATTGATTAATAATTAATATTTTAAATATTATAAATATAATCTTTAATGAAACCGTCATAACCTACCCTAACTAACCAAACTTGCTGATAATGAAAAAATCGCATGAAGGTACACTAATCGAATCGATAGTTTCAATTGATATTAGCATAGCCCAGTTAAGAAACTGTAACTGGACGAGCTAACCAGCTAGTAATTTTTTTAAATCTTAAAACATCGTTTTGTTCTGTATAGGTTAAACTTGAGAATCCAAATATCTAAGTTAAACCGTTTTTAATTGAAGATAAGTGAATTGGTTTTATACGTAGAGCATACTAAGATAATGAACTTGAAAAGTCACTAAGCGAGGAATAGGCTATAATTATTTTTGGGTTAGGAACAAACTTCCAGCGAGAAAAGTCAATCTCAGTCCTTCCGCATTAAGTATGTTACCATTAAAACACACTTCCAAAATTAAAATTTGTCTCAAGAGACGATCGTTACAAATTATCATTGACAGGCAATTTTTCTCGCTCACCTCACAATACTTTAGGTTCAATTAGTGCACAAACTAGCGCATTAAAAATTCCATTTATCTGCTCTACTCAATTTTTAAGATACCGTACCTAAACCTAATCCTATTTTACACTAGGCCCTAAATACTAAAACAATCTATTCTCTAATTAAGATATTACATTTTTTTAGTAGGTATCATGCTACAAACAGTACAGTGCGTTTTGAGTGATTTAACGTGAACGACAAAGTTGTATCGCTCGCCACTTCATGATGAATAATAAACAACCCGTTGGTTTTATTGAGAATTTTCAGACTAACTTGGGCCTAATAATTATTGAAATAGAACTGTTAATAAACAGTGTTCTCGCTCAAAGTGTGTTCTTATAAAAAAAAAATTTACTCGATTAGCTACTCTTTTAATTCACAAGTTTATAAACCTTATAATTTTTCACTTGTAAAAAATAATATTAAATATTACTAAAACATTTTTTGACCATGTCGGACTCGGTTGTTAATGCAGATTACATATAGCCTACGGTACCTTAAGTTTGATACGAGCAATTGATTTGTTTATGTAGGGAATCATGTTAAATAGCAGTATGTATACATATGGGACCGGCGCGCTGGTCCAACCCATGGAGTCCGCGTGGTGACATCCTGCAGTAGAACCACTTTCTCGTAGACTTGAGTCAGCCCCTAAATGTTGCTCATATTTTGTGTGTGTTTTCATTCTGCGTTTGCCCGGCCCGTGATAAAGTGCTTGTTGTATGGTTTTAGCTGGTGACCAAGCCATGTAGCTTAATCTTTCAATGATCATGTACAATTTTTATAACTATCTCACATGTTTTGATTCAAAAGCTCATACAAAGGAAAATTTAGTATTTTATTTAAGCTTATGAAAGTTTAAATTTACAATTTTACCAAATTTGTTTGCGGGATAGTCATAACAGTTTACTCCCATGAAAAGTTTACTGCGGGTGCCTTTATCTACTGTTTTGGAATAATTATGATAATTTAAATATATTTCTTTAGTTGGCTATTTCCGGTACTTTTGTTGTTTAAAATAAAATGTTTGCGTAATGAAACAAATTAAAATGTAAGTTAACTTGCTAATGTTATCTTGATACCTTGAAGAAAGCAGCCGTTGACCAGTAGACTGGAATGGGCCTTGTCGTTAAAAACTCAAAATGCACACACATGCAAAAAATAAAAACTTTTACTTGGCTTGGCGAAGTGGCTGGTTTTGTTTCCTACTTTCCATGAATTCAAAGAATTCCTCCACAGAGTAAAATGCCTGCTCTATAAAAAGTTTATAGTTATAAAAAGTTTATAGTTGTGCTCATGTACATCACTCCTCACCTCAAGCTCATGTCCTCGCTCTTTGCACCACAACAGGCAAGCTGACATATAAAGACAGGGGACAGTCATCACTCCTAACCGTTTAACAGTGGCCTGTACAGTGTTCCTGCTGACTCCATACTCCTGAGATTGTTCTGATAGTCTCTTTTTGACTAGCGAAAACTTCATCCCTTCTGGCTGCATGTCCCCATAGGAGGATCCCATAAGCAATTATGCTGTGGAAAAAGGCAAAATAGGCATACATCACACAGTCAGGAGTTACGCTGTCTTGTAGTCGCCTTAAAAAAAAAATTACTTTGTTGAGTCTCTTCAAAACTACTTCAACATGGTCCTTCCAATCTAACTCAGGGCCCAAGTGGAAACCCAATAATTTAGCCACACCTTGGTCTTCATTTTTCTTTAAAGAGAAAAACACACGTTGCGTCTTCGCCTCGTTAAGTGCCAACCCGTTAGCCTGAAACCAGACCTTGGCTTCATTGTATGACAACTCAGTATGTTCCCTCGCTGAGCCAAAATCCGCTCCCTTGGACATGATGGTTGTGTCATCAGCATAGATAATGGTTCTGCCCGGGATGCAGCAATCAAGGTCATTGATTATAACTAAAAACAGTAATGGTCCCAGCATAGACCCCTGGGGGACACCTATATATACCCTCTCTAAACCAGACTCCCTGCCATCCGCCACTACCAGCTGCCTTCTGTTCTTAAGGAAGCTTGCCACCAACCTATTAGCCTGATCAGATACCCCCAGACTTTCCATCTTTCTCAACACAAGTTGATGGCTGACACAGTCATATGCTTTCGACAGGTCACAAAAAACCGCTTCCACAACCTCATTATTGTCCATTGCGTCCATTACAAAGGTACGGAACTGGCATACTGCATCCACGGTTGATCTTCCACTTCTGTAATCAAACTGTTGGCTACTTTTTGAAATAAGAAGGCAAAATATGATTTTGTAAGTAGGTAGGACCAAGCCTCTTTAATTTTTATAACTAAACTAACATAGGTTTATATGCAGGACTTAATCTTAAAATTCCAAGGAATAGATCTAGTCATGTATACTAACCATAAGCAAAACCTACTACCTTTTCATATTTGGTTATTCCAGAGCACATTCACTGTCGATGAACCTGGTAGCGAGCTACTTCCTAAAGGATGGAATACCAAAAGTACTTATGCCATAAAATACACCCTGGACAGTCAGCTGTTCATCCTTCGTGGTTTGCTTGTGGATGAAGAGTTTATCCTCAATTTGGTTGTAAGTTAATATGTCCTACTATTTTTTGTTACATTTTACCATAGACTAACCAACACAAGTAGACTTCTCATCCCATTGTAAATTTTGAAGCACGTTTTTCGTGTCTAGTTCATGTACGTGACACAAAGGCGCTAGTGTCGACGAAACTTTGTTTCCATTATTTTAGGGTTAATTTCTTGATTTGTGCTTTACTGTTTGGTTATATAACTAGGGGACAAGTTATTGTTTATGGTTAGATCGTATTATTTGGTTAAACAAGGTTTAAAATGGCTGTAATAACGGGAAACAAATTGTAAACAAAACACGACCTCTACATAAACCGTACAGAACTAACAATAAAATTGTCTTCAGCTGTTCCATAAGGATGAGAAATCTACTAAAGGGAGTATGTTTTATCTATGATTTTACCTAGCATCTTTTTACATATTGTAGGCCTATTTACATTGTAAGTTAATGGTCAACTTTTTGTTAGGGGATGATTTTTGTTTTTGTTGATTTTGTTAGGGGAAAAGTGTTCTTGGCATTTGATTTGATTTGATTTGATTTGGCATTTTTACATAAAACCAGCCAGTTTTGAGTAATTTAAGTTTAAAAATATTAAATGGCCGCCATTTTTGAAATTTTAGGTTGAATCGAGATGATCTTTTTTTCTAACACGGGTCTCTTCAATCTTACATACCAAGTTTGATAAAGATTGGTTGAAAATATTAAAAGATAATAATTATGTAAAAAATACAAAATGGCGGATATCTAGTTAACAAAGCGAATTTTGGAAAAAATTTTATTCTTGATTTTCTTTTCATTTTTACTGAAGGAATCACTAGGCAAAATATGTCCCCACCTTTTTTGAACACCCTGTATAGATTTATATATGTGTCCGTAAACGTGATAACTTGAGTCATTTTTGTCCAAGTTTGATGAAATTTAGGTTTGCAGATACAGGGAAGATAATGAGGTGGGTTTTGTTTATGTTGATTGCTTAGTATGAAATAAACAAAATTGCCAAATTTGATAAAAAATATATTCATAAACAGGCAAACTACAACAGTTAATATTCTCCATAAGAATGACATGGAAATTTTATACAACAACGCTTTGATTTACAAAATTATTTTTTTTTAAGCTTTACAAAATGGACTGGAAAAAATTAAGAATTTTTATGTTTTTACGGTAAAAAATGGGGAAAAACAATTTTTACCCCATAAACCCCTTTTCCATTAGTCCGATTAAGCTGGTTTGCAAACTCGATCAAATCAATGTAGGCATATTATAACTTATAAACATTGACTTCTGCTTATAAATATTGTTCATCTCATTTAATGTTGTTTTGCAAGGGCTGTACACAGTAACTTAGTCTATTTGAAATACTTGCCAAAAACTAATTATTAACTAATAACTACACTACAGTCGGGACCACGTAAGTTTGCAGTTGGTGGCAGCCAATCACAAGACAAGGCTAGTGCGACATTGCCACATCACCTGTTGACAACACTAATTAAAATATACTAAGCAATATTTTCAAATCAGCTGGTATTATTAGATTTGGCAACACCGCACGGTTCTCATTGGTTCATTCAAAACCATATGGTTAATAGGCTCCTCCCTCAACTGCAAACTTACGTGGTCCCGACTTTAAGTTATTCCAGAAACCAACAACCAATTTAATGCATTACATTCACAGACTGTTTAAATATCCATATTATTTTTTGTAGAAACATGTTACCAATAACAATAACAAAATTATTTTTCAGAGAGTTGCTGATAAGAATGTCTCAACACTGACACTACGTCACAACGACGTGGTGAAAGCCACTCAGGGGTCGTTGGAAATGCTCGTTCCTACACATACTGAGCTGTTTAACACAATGAAAAATGAGATGATAGTTCCACTAATTAAGACGTCGAGCAAGGAAGCAACAACACAGACGGCAAATGTACGAGTGTCCAACCAATCTCCTAATTTACTGGGTAGATCACCATCAGCCGATATTGAATCCCAAAGGTGAGATGTCTAATTTGTATAGAGGGATTGTACTTGTGATTTGTTAGTTAGGTTATTTGCTAATTCATGTAATGAATGTATCAAATGACACAGGAGGGTTTTAGCGAATTTCCCTATAGGCCTATTACCGTAGGTGGAACAGGGAGACCTAGACCTGGGACCGATTTACTTTTTAATTTTTCAAAAATCTGCCTATAGCGTATAATGCAAATATAATATACTCGGATATAGATGAACAAAAATACTTAATAGGCCTACCTAAGACCTTAAGAGGCCGCCAACCTCTTAAAACAAAAAATAAATAAATAAATAAAATAAATTCTCAACCTGATTTACTTCTATAATCGTTGTTTAGTTTTATATGTGTTGTATATAATTAAATATATTCATTTAAATGGAGGAGTAATATAGAGATAGGAGTGGTTTTATATCAAGGCCACCAAAATTACCCTCGGAAGTCCGGCAAAAAAACCTTGCACCGGCCCAGACTCTACTACCAATAGTATGAATAAAATCTCTAATTTGTTACTAATTAATAAAAAATAATGAGATACATTTTGCAGTATGTCATACAGTCCGAATATAAAGTGTAGTTGGCCTATATTTTTCAAACCTACAATGACAACGACATGTATTTTTAATTTACAAAGTTTAGTAACGCATTGATTTAATATTGTTTCAATGATGGTGGGGGTTTATCTTTTATAATACTGTAACCAGATGTTTTGCATTAGGCCTAAATAAATTACAAAATTAATAAACTTAGCAGTAAATCTATATTTATAAAAGAGTAAGTTTGTATAATGTATATATATTTGAACGTTATGGACTCTGAAACCGCTCGACAGATTGTAATGAAACTTTCAGGCATTATTCAAGGATGGTTTGTGTGAAGTTTGGTGCAGATCCGTCAAAAGAGCTCCGCCCCAGGGAAAATGTTTATAAAAACCCATTGAATTTGTATCGTTTATTTCCCAAAAAATAATGTCTGGGAAACGAAAGTAGCCAGTTAATATTTTAAGTTAGTGCTTTTAGTGGATTACTAAAAGTTTATCTACATACAGCAGATCTATGGAATAATAATTATTCTCTTAAGCGTTCTCTTCCCGAGGCGAAGCACGGGTATGGTGGCAAGTATAGTATAAGGGATCTTACATCATTAAAAATTGGAACGGGTTATTTATGTACTGATATTGTAAGTTTTATCCTACTTAAATTACATCCCAAGGGTATGACCAAAAAATCTAATAAAATAAATAATAGCCTGATTTAAAAATTTAATCTGAATGAGTATATTTTACAGGCACTGTCTAAAAAATATAATTAATTGTGATTCATGCAAAATAAAAAGGTACAATGTAATAAAAGCAGGCTCAGACGACTGTTACCTACTCATCCTCTACTGAGTTACCAGGGTTGCCAGTCGAGCCATATATATATCTTGTTCTGCTAATGACAAATATAGAGGAATTCAGAGAAGGTGAAACCCTAATGTTATTCTGGAATCTAGACTGATTTCTTAATGAATCAAAGCAAGGTTACTGCTTCATAATTACTAACTGTCCTCCTATGGTTGTTCAATTTAACATGTTTACTGCTCAGGGATTCTTCACTTGTGTTTTATTTTGTACAATTTTCAATAATTCTTGGTAAGTTTCTTATAAATCATTGCAATTAGGTTTTGAGTTGAAGTTTTTCATGAAATTAAGATTCCAAGCTTGGAGTTTTGAATGTTTTGATTATACTACTGAAGTTCATCTTTAGGTCTAGACCAGGGTTGCCACCTTAGGTCAGAAAAAAATCGGGACATTGCCCCCCTCCCTCCCGGATTAACATAGGCTTAAATATGGGCATAAGGAACCAAAATGGGGACTGTCCCAGCAAAATCGGGACGGGTGGCAACCCTGGTCTAGACTAGGCTACTGTAAAACAACTTTAAGTATAACTGTCAAAATTGTTATTCCTCATCCTAATAGGGGTTTCTCACAATCTTACTTAGTATATAAAACACTCACATGTAAGAAATAATATTTAAATTTGTATTTTCATATAATTTATTGTTGTCTCTAATTTTAGTTTGAATTCCTTATCAGTAACTATTGATCACTAACCATTCATTAGGTATTTTTAGCATTGGGAGTAAACTACCCTTTAAAAGGGTGTGGATAATATAATACCTATGACACTGTGGGTATCTTAAATAATTGATTGATTGATTCATTGAGGGGGGATACCAGTGTCTAGGTTGTATATTTCAGAAATCTGGCAAACCTAACTTTAATGTGGTTTTGTAATTTATTTATACTTTGGCAACAAAGTAAATTTTTGATAAAATTCACAGAAATTGTGATAGAATTGTTTTAACCACTATTACTAAAGCTTTGTAGATTAAAACAATAATCTTGTTTGTCTATGAAAAAACCGGTCACAGTCTTATTAACAGAAAATTTTGCTAGTACAGCTGGTGCCAGGTGATCAGACACCATTAAACCAAGGCTGCGATAAACTATGTGATTGGCCAAAAACTGTATACACTGAAATTTGAGTTGTGTTGAGACGGAAGCCTTGTTTCTTACAGGTCCATTTGTGTTTCCTTATACTAATTAGTGTGTAGAATATAGATATTGCCCCCCTCTCCGTAATTTCTTTTCTCAGTTCAACTTATGTAGGCCCAACACAGAAAAGCCTAGTAATGAGAAAAAGGGTTTTACTCAACGTTAATCACACTTGCGTGTAAAAACTGTGAGCGAGATTTTATAAACTAAATAAAAATAATTTCAAATTCAAGTAAAGAGTCAGTTGTTATATGATATTTCAATATATATTGTGTTAGGTCAAGGTATGCAGATCCATTTGGAGTAGGCAGCTCTGATGTCAATCCCTTTGCTCCGCCCGGACATGGGAACATCTTTGATCCGTTCAACAGAGATCCATTGAGGCCTTTCCCTGACCCTGGCCAAGGAATACCAGGAGGATTGCCAAGGTACTTGTGTCTGCTTAATGACATCTCAAAAGGAAATGAAGTATTTATTTTATGGTTTATTAAGTCATACAAATTTTGGATGATTATCTGGAAATTTTAGACTTATTCAGACTTCCTGTAGGTTATTAGTACCTAGCCCTGTAATTCTTTCAGATAATTTTAAGAGATAGAATTAAATTCTGCAGACTTGGGATTCAATTTATTTGAATTTTAGAGTAGATCACCTGCTCATGATTCACACAATTCTACATACATAAATCCCTTTGCTCATCGCACAATGCTCAATTGTTTGAGTATCTGTTTGGGGTATGGTTCTAACTTTCGAATCAGTTGACAGTTTTGGGCTCAGATGCGTTTGTTCGATTACGTGCCGGAAGCGACCTTGCCAGAAGCGACCCTGGTTGTAGTGTGAGTGCCACTAGCGACCCATTGTTTGATAATGGATTTAACAATGTTTTTACAATTTTGTACACATCGGTGTAAATGGCTTATAAACTAATCCTATTCTTGTTATAGTAATATGTACCACCTGGAAGAGCCCAATATTCGTCTAAAGAACTATTTTAGCATCTCTATAGTTTCCAGCTAGTAGCATAGACTCAAGTTATGTGTGGTAACTTAATCAAATAATTTTTCTTGAATTTTTATCATTTTATAAGAGCCAATATAATCAATTAACTTATCTTTTCTTTATTTTTAAATTTATTATCTAAATATGTAAATATAAGATGGTGGATGTGTGTTTGTATACTACTTAATCGCACGGGAACCACTCAAAAGATCTAAATAAATCTTCACTTGGAGGTAGTTTATAAAATAAAATCAAAATAATGTTTATTTCAGTTTAAAATACTATGTTACAATACTTTGTCAGTACAGATTTTATAGCTATGTAATAATATACTGACATAGTCATTAAATATGAAATACCTCTCACATAGGCTACTGCCTGTGCGTGAGAAATTTCCTCTATCGGTAAATAAATATTATAAGTTGAAAAAAACATGACAGCTAGGTAATCATTTGTTTGAAAGAAAAAAATAAATAATAACTACAATCAAAAATAAAGGTATACAAAATACCGGGAAGACAGTTTTATTATTTGGATAGTTAGTGCAACTTGGACTAATAGAATCCAGACAAAATTCAAAAAGCAGAAACCATTCGAATCGTCAAACTTTGGATGTTTGCTACTAGCCCGTTTGGAGATAGTGGCTCCTTAGAATTCAATGAAGTAAAGGTTTAACAATTGTTAACATATTATGTTTGGATTAGGGTTTGAAATAGATACTTTGGACTCTTTCTTCAACGTCCCGTCCGTTGCAAAGCATAACTACAACAGCTTGTTTTCATTTAAATTTTTCTTATTTCATTACGATATTAAATGGCCCTTCCATGTTTATAAATAACTAGGTGAAACCCGTCGAAATCCACGGTTACTTTCAAGGCTTACGTTAATTCATCTAACTGCAATAAATTGGGTGAAATATAGGCCTACATATTATGAGCATTTAGCATTGTTTAAAGAGTAATAAGTGTAAAAACACTTATGATATTAATTGTGTTAGTTGCCAAATTTGGTTGATCATTCAATGATTAAAATATTTCCTATACTGTACGTCATCGGAGTTATTATTAGTATGTTAAATGGTATCTCTTCCTTTGGAAGAACCTTTAAAAAAAAGAACCTTCCGGCAGGAGTATTTTGTTATGGATTTAATGTGATAGCAAATCGCTTTAATGGTTTTATAGTGAAATTCTGTTTGGTTTTTGTTAAGAATATAAGTTGAATCGGCGTTAATTCATTACTCGCCTCCCGCTCCAAATCCTTGGGTCGCTAGCACGGTAGAAAATTGGTGGGTCGCCTCCGGCACGGGTCGCTTCTGGCACGACACCGTTTGTTCCAACAGCTAATTATGCCTGGTTGGTGTTAAGTAGTGTTAACAAGTTCAGGGGTTTTAACAAAAATCTAAATAAAAATGCTTGAAGTGTTGAAAAATACAAAATAAAAAATATCCTATCAAACAATCTTGTCACAATGTTTGTCTAGCAATATTCGGTTCATACATGTTTAATTTATACCTTAAGCAGGAAACCCACTGGTCCGACACGTCACCTTCCGTCAAGTTTCCGACACCTTCCGTCAAAATTACTTGCATGACTTTAAATGGACAGTAACCCACTAGTCAGACACGACACCTTCCGATCCGACACGTCACGACAACATTGCTCTCTGGGGCATTCTTGTCGGATGTCGGATCCGTCATTTCTCCACTCTGCGTGCACCAGGCCTAGATTTAGTCAATGTCTAGCTTTGTGTGTGATCACAATATGTGGAACAGATATGGAACATGTGATCACAAGTGTGTGATGTTTTTGTACAATTATTGGTTATGGAGAAAATTAAAAAAATGGTTATTTTAAAATTCCCATATTATTATTATGGTGAATATTGTAGTTTGCTTTCTGATGGATATATTTTGTTCAAACTTATTTTATTTTTATTTACTTTATTTTATACTAAGTTATTAATATTTTACTAAAAACCACACTTTTTACGCTCCCTGTAGCCAGCAAGCCTGTATACTCATAAAACCTAATGTTAATTAATACATTTAATTGAAAATCAATTCAGGTAAATAGAAATTCGCTTAGTCGGCAGGTTTGCTGCGGCGGGGGTATTATTGTTTATGTTTTGAATTGTACTTTTTGCTAATTTCCCTAATTAATTAAAGTAAAGTAAAGTAAATTTTAAAAGTAATTGTAAAGTAAAGTAATTGTAACCACTAACCGGAATTACCAAGGTGGGTCTAGGAAGGTCCTTGACCATTGTAATCTCTCATACTAACAGAGATTGTCATAAATGTTATGGATCTTTTTATTATATGCTCTTGTCTCCCTAACTACTGCTTGTGAACAGTATGTGATCACATGCTCCATCGCAACTGGCACTGTTGGAGTGGTGGCGTATTTCTCGTCGGAGGCCTACTTTCGGAGCCCGTCGGACAAATGGGTTAATGCCTTAAAATTGCGGAAGGCGTCGGTAGGTGTCGGAGACTTGACGGAGGGTGTCGTGTCGGAGAGCGTCGGACTAGTGGGTTTACTGCTATATTGTTTAGCATGACTGTAGTACAGTACACTATATTTTGGTATAGACTATTTTTAGATTGTACATGGTTTTGGTCCCAAAGTGTCTCATTGAGAGAGAGTGTATTGTATGGTATAAGATGGCCTACTAAATAAAACTAAAGCTTAGTGGAGAACACATTTTGCTGACATGTGATGGTGGTTCATTTGATTTGTTAAAATACTAAATCTTAACACATTTTATAGTTATTTGGTGCCTCTTTGCAGAGGGGCTGTGCCTCCTGGAGCAAGGTTTGATCCGTTTGCACCCCCGGACTTACTGCCTCGTCCCTCCAGACCGAGGTTTCCACCAGACTCCGATCATCTACCACCCCCAGGGTATGACGACATGTTCATGTAATAATCTTTCATGCAAACCTTGTAAACTATTGTATTAAATATTTTTACGAAATTGGCCTGGTAGAAAGATTTATTTACTAATCACACCTAATTTCTACGTGCACCCCTATAGCAGTAAGTTTAGATAATTGCTAGATTAGATTATACTTGGGGCCCCATACAGCGCAATGGACCACAGTAATTTTTTCATTATATCAAAGAAACTAAAAAAAGTAAAGTTGAATTGTACAACTATATGCTCTACTATTAGTTTAGTGTGACCACAACTCCATTATTTATTTATTAAAATTAACGTTTGGTATGACAAAAATTTTCTTTTAAAATCATGGTTTGTTGCAGTTATTCACATTAAATAATTTTCCTTCAATGTAAAACTGTGAGGATAGATAGAGCATCATTGTACGTGGGATTTTTATTTCATCCAAATTTGGTTTAAGGAGGTTTTCCTGGTTGATGGACAATAGCCATTGCATCTAAGTATTTACTTTACTATGCAATATGCATTGGAAAACAACTATGGATTGTAAAAACTGCAATAACAAGATTTTGTTAATAGTACCTGCCAACCAATGCACCTTTGTTTGTAGCTTGAACTCTTCATAGGGTCAAGATCAGTGTAGTGTGCTGCTAAATTCTCTGGAATTTCATTTTTGGCTGTGTAGCTTATAACAAATGGAGGATCTTCGAGACAGCCATCATCAGATCTGAACACTGCAGTCGTTTGCATTTGGTAAATTATAATGCCTTTTGTAACTGTTCCTGTCTGTATTTATAACCCTACAGACTTTGGTTGATCTTCATGTGATTCACTTAACTTCTCCCATTCTTTTGGAAGCTTGGGCATAAGGATTTGCCCAAGTACCTTGTAAGGTCTCTCATCAAAGTCAATAGTATATTACGTTACTAGTCCTGAAAATAAGTGTTTACCGGACGAGTCCGGTACACACATTTTGGACGAGTGACGTACGATAGTTTACGCCATACTACTAAATCTGTACAAATCCTAATATTTCCACCAACTAAGGACTAAAAATCACTAGTCATTGAGAGGTTATGTTTTTGTTTATAACCCCTCATTGCCACCTAAATACTAAATACAGTACAATCAGCTGATTGGTGTCCGGTAAAACTCATTGCAGCACAGTAGTACGCAATGAAACCCCATTTGAATAAGCTAGCGGCAAACAGCTGTTTTCTGGACTAAATACTTGCGTGGGAAGTTCGTCAAAATAATGTAGTGTGGCGTAAAGTTCTTTTCAACATGATGACAGGTCAACAAGTACCACGGGTGGTACATGGTTTAATTATAATAATTATTATCTTATTTTGTTACTGAAACTGTACATGTAGTGTACAGTTGATAGTGTACAGTTGATAAATAAGTAATTATATCTAATTATTCCTATAAACACACTTTGTTGTTTTTTTTGTAGTCCATGGTAATTATTGTACACAAATTTACTTTTGACTGAAATTTCAATTGTGCGCCACCAGTGGCCACGTCGGAGCGAACATGTTAACTACAATATATGTAAGGTTACATTATCTTGATCGTCAAGTGATCCATTTAAGTCCAAAAATAGGATTACGCGCGTTGCGACGTCAAAACGTCATTGTCAAATCGCACAAAAACTTTCTAAACCATATGGTCACGTCACAGCCTTTCCGACACACAAAATACACATTACCGGTACAAAAATACATTTAAAAGTAGGCCTACTAACTAATTCGTGGTAAACGCGACGAATCTGCTCACACGCCGAGACTCGACAATGACACTTTGACTTTGAAACGCGCGTAATCCTATTTTTGGACTTACATGGATCACTTGGCGATCAAGGTAATGTAACCTTATATATATTTTATCGTCAGTGATTCAATCAGAAAAACAAAATACAACATGATGTTAACTACAGCTACAAAAAGCTATTCACGATAACATGTGCCCTTTCAAGGGCTGTAGGACGGTAACTAGATTTTCTGGATTTTTCCCAGCCTTGTAACCAACTCAAATCGATTTTTCGTGGCCCGTACACACCCATTTTTAAGTATAGAATTAAAATCCCACAATCCACTATTCAATCCCTAGTCCCAAGTATTGCGACCAACATATTTCAATTCTCACATTCAGTGCTACCTCCGACTGTTGTTCTAGCTCAGTGATATAAACAACTTAGCACTTCTATGGTAACTAATCCTTAGTTAAGTGGTCCTAAGTTTGTAATCAAATTCAACTTAGTTGAACTGAGAAATCGAAAGATTGTGCTGATTAAATTAATGATTTCTGTTGAATATGACTATTAAACTGATTGTTAGACTAGTTAAGCTGAACAGGTAGGTCGACTTATTGAAGCTATAATATCTCTTATGTCTGGTGAACTACCTTCAGTAACTAAAAATAAGTTATAAAATAGAATTTTAGACTGTCTCAATCTATGACTAGCTAATTCACTATGTTCATTTTTGATAAGGCTGGCATCAGCTGGTCTATTAACTTAAACATGCCATTGGCTTTTGGATACTGAAGTAGACATAGTTGAGTGAGTCACTCGAAGAGTGTGATAATGTCAAAATTGAATTTTCTCCCTGCACTTTTTTGCTACTATAGGTAGGTGGTGTGACATCAAATTAGTGTACTGAGTTGTGTACTTTCAGTTTGGAAAAAAACTTTAGAATCTCTGGGCAGCGGAAGCTGTACCTCTTGCATCTTACATCGGCGCTCCTCTTCACAGTCGTGGAGACCGGAGAGTTGTCAATTTCTTGGAGGGAGTTTGTTGTATTTATGTGTGGGTGTTATATGTGGGTGTGTGTGTGTGTTTTATTTATTTTAGAAGTGTGTTACTTTGTTGTGGTCCTTGTAGAATTCCTTTAAGTTGTAGTACCGGTATGGCCTGTTCAGGAGGTATATTTTAAGGCTAGTGATGAGTTTTTTTTTTGTTTCGTTTATCGATTTTATGTTTTGAGGAAGAGAGTTATAGAGAGTTGTTCCCATGTATGTAGGGGTTTTACTTGTTCTGTGTTAGTTTTGGTTGAGATTTTTCCCTGACCTAATATTGTACCTTATATTGTATTGATGACATTCTTGTCTGGTTTGTGGAGGATCTGATTTGATGGCGATGATTGTGTCAAGGATGTATTGGGAAGTTAGAGTAAGGATATTGGATAAATAGTGGCTTGCAGTGTTCTTCATTTTCGACCCTTGAGATAATTCGGACAGTATTTTTTCTGATGATTTTTTGTAGTCTTAACCTCTGCTCTTTGAACAATCTGTCAAATTAAAGTATTTACAACTACTTCAATTGATATATTTACATTCATCCAAAATGTAAACAAACATTTAGAAGCCCATAGGGCATAGCCCTAGGGAAATATGAAAATAAAATGAATATTAAATCATGATTTAATATTTCATTGTCATCCTTTTGTGAGCTATGTTTTTAGTTACAAGTCTAGCTCATCGGGAAGTTCGTTTAAAATCTATTGCAAAATTTGTACCTAACAAACAAGAAAGCGAGCTAATAAAAACTTTTTTAAATTGCTCTAATCTGAAGAAGTTGGAGATTGCTGTAAATACAAATTTTTAAATGCACATACTGAGTTATAATATCAGGAAATATTATAACTCAATATTCAGGAGGAATATTCGATAATTCACTGATGGTCATTGCTTTGTTGGCTTGGAAAGAATATGCAGTTAAATCTGTTCCAATTGAGTTGATCCACAAATTTGTTCTTATACTACTATTTCAAGATTGTGCAATCCTGAATGCAAATTGTGTCTAGCTTAGTTTGGGATGACAGCACCATTGATAAATTAATTAAGAAATTGAAACTGTTTCATTAAAATAACATGCCATGACGTAAACCAAGGACTGAAGAAAGGAGATTTACTAACAGACAGTGGTGTTTTACCTTTTTTATTGAATTATTTTTTTTTACATTTATAATTCCAGTGTAGTATTTGGTTTTCTAAATTGTTGGATCATTCATGCATACATCACACATTTTACAAGCATCCTCACAGAAGGTTGAATTAAGTTAAATAATGGATTTAAATGGGTTTTTACAATGTGAGAAAAATTGTTGTTGGAAACAATGTGATTACAAAAATAAAATTACTGAATCCCAATTTTACTTATTGGACTTATCTTAGAAAAATTAGCTTTTCAGGCTCCAGTGGTGGGTATGGACAGACCAACACAATATTGCGTCAATACAATCAACACTACAGCCTATCTTAACGAAATCCTCGCAATGTTAACTCAACAGAATACAATTAAAATTTCAAAACGCTCTTAACAATATATAAATCTAGAGTACTATCTCGGACTAAACGATAAATCATAATTAAAGCGAACTACGATTGGCGAGCTAACTCGACAGTACAGAAGGGAATCTTTCCAGTAACGTTTCATGATTCGTGCCACCGTTCATACCATCCACTCGACGGTCTTGGCAGTGTTGAGGAAAATACGTCTGAAAATAGAGTCTGGAAAATAAATAGTAAGGCGATTTACAATGGTGATAGACAGACTGTAACAGTTTAACGTGACAACAACTATTACGTGAAGCGGGGTTACGCTAAGTGTAAACTAACATGACGGTAAACTAAATGCAGCTGACCACTGCCAACGTCTAACAATGGTAATCGTCCACCATAACTGGAAAATATCGCTTTAAATACTATAACACAAAATACTTTTGTACGAATACGCGTGTACAGCTTAATGATGAAACGAATGAAAGACTGAACATACAAACCGAGGTGTCACTAAGATATTAGTTGTTAACACTGTAAACTTGCAGAATATTGTAATTCGAGTTAAACTATAAAACAGAACGCAGGAGTTTACTGCAGACAACAGGAGTTCTTGTGGCCGTTCTTCATCTTGAGCCGAGACTTTGGCCTGTATTTCTCCAGGAATGCCAACTGCTTGGCATTAATTGCTCCTCTACGTTTCCTGCAAACAGATTCAAACTGTTATGATTTTTATTTTATGCAAGGTTATAAATGGTCACATTTAATAATCAATTCACATTTAATTTAAGATTAGCAAGCAGTTTGGTATGTGCCCTTCAAAGTGTTCTCTTGGCACGGTCTGAAGGTGCTATGATTATCAGGGAATCATTTGTCGGGCAATGTATGGAGAAATACAACCATTGCTCTCTTTTGGTGCAATTTTTAAATTTACTTTTTGGTTACTCATGTCAGTAATCAAACATCTAAATATCTGTAATCTGTACAGATGTTTATCCAAATCTTTAGAGCAGTCCTAGATGAAACCTTATATCCGATTTTTAATAGCCTGCCCAATCTAGATACAACAGTCACTGATATTAACCAGATATCAACCATATATCAAAATTAAATCAGATCGTAGAAAAGTAAAAATTAAAGAACAAAAGTTTCTTCTACACATCTTACATCTGTTATAATGTTACTGTTACACTTCTTACAATGTTTAACAAAAACGGTGTCATGCAATCACTTGGCTTATCTAGGCTATAATTAATTCTTTTTGTTACATGAGAATCATGTTTGTTGTGGCAAAAAATGGACAAAGAACTATTGTGCTGTGTATGTCAACAAACTGTTCTTGTTTGACAAAGGTGCCAAAAGTTTTCAGCACAAGTGCAAACTTTTCAAGTTATCTTTAACTGCTCATTTTTGTTGAACAAAAAAATTATAACTACAGTTTACAATAAGCTAACCATTTAGTTTAGCTTCATTAAAAAATCTGTAAATAAGACAGAAATCAGCAATTCTCATCAACACACCGAGACTCAATTCAACTAAATCCTCGGATGTCTAGTTGTATCCATAAGGAGTAGGTCTACTAAGCTTAGGTACTATTCAAGCTGACTTGATATCATTAAGCTTACGATAAAATGTTTACTTAATAAATAAAAGAAGCCTAAGCTATACAATGTAACTTGAGGGCAAACCTCGACAAAGGACTAGTCTACTACATGTACATTGTACAGAACCAGCTCTACCAGTTTGGATATGAATTATATATCATATATGAGCGTGGGCCTTGTACATTCTCCCGGGAAATTCCACCCTTGTTTGTCATAGTTACGGCAAAATCCTGTACGTTCCAAACATGAACACTGGCTGGTGTTGCAATAAGAAAATATAGTTTGTATTTTATATGATTGCTTACGTTTCAAACAGGTACATTACACAGAATTAGCATATGATGATTAGAATCCATTAGGTAAAAAAAAGTATTGAGGTAGAATCTGAGAAATGACATAGTCCCTTATGAGTTTGATCAAATACAGATTTTTTTTACGCTATAAACGCAGATATAAACGCTTCACAGATATTATTTAGTGGCTTAAGGATTTTTCACTAATATTATTTCACTGGTACACATTAAAATGTTTGATTTAAGGCACATATTTGAAATTCTATAGTTTTTTACGGTCATGTTATTATTTATTATGGACATTGAAATACTTGTTTGAGTGGTATACATAAATATATATACTACTAGTGTTAACTAGTTTTCATGTTTTGGTAATCTTAACTGGTTGAACTTCAATTGTATCTTCACTTTCAACTCAAAACATGATTATAGTCTGCAATACAAAATAAAGATAAAAGTATAAACTTGAGATAACTGTGCTGTAAAGATAAATTTAAAGATTGATACTGTAACACCAACAAAGATATACAAGCTCAAACAATATTTATTGAACGTTTTGGTTGTTTTGCAAAACCACGAATACTAAATATGACTTTAATCAAACAATGACATATCAAAGAGCGACAATTGTGGTTGAGAAAGCTAGTAATTAGAATCAACCTCAAATTTGCGGCTAAGTCAAACCACATCAGTTTAGGCTACAGTTGATGACAAAAGCTGTTTAGATTAATTATTTTCAATAGTTAAAATTAGTTTACAATTAAATGCTTTTACATCAATGGGAAGTTGGCACCGGGGGTAGGAATATAAGTTTTATTACTTACAAGAATAAATTTTAAAGGCATAAAAAATTGGAAAAAAGGATATATAGGGGACATTTTTTTAAAATTGGATTTTGTCTGAAGATGGGTGGCGCATTTGCAAAAACACTTTTGATAGCAACTAGTTTGGAAATCACCACATTATATCGTTTAATGGAGTTGGTCCATAGAAGATAGTCATAAATTTAAATCATACACACTACACAGTTTAACTTCGACCACTTGGATTGATGGATCAATTGGGACCGGACCACATCCAGTTAATCAAAAATCTAAAAAATTAGATTTTGAGTGAGGGCCAAAATCTAATCTTTCATATTTTAAACTTAACTTGAAAACGTTTTGAGGTACTGTCAAGTTATTTGGGAATATTTTTAGAATCTGGGACAGTTTACTGAATTGAGAGATCTTGCGACACTGAATCATTCATATTATGAATGTATGGCAATCATTAACCCTCATCATGTTCTTACATTACATGTCAGTAATTTGGTCTAATTGAGTGGTGAGTAGTTGACTCAGCCGGTACCTAGACTCATGGTGGACTAAGTCAGTTATGTCTTGGGTTCACGTTCGCCGCCACTAATATTTATTGGTATAGTTTATTCACGTACTGTACCAACTCACTTCTCGGTTTGATTGATATGTTTTACACACAATCCGGGAGGTTCATGTGGACAGGCAAAACAAAGTGCAAAAGAGGTTGCCAACTTCAAAAAAAAAAAATTAAAGTTCAAAGCATCGTATACTCACTGTCTAATAAGTTCGACAGCATCTTCATACTTCATCCCTAATTCGATGAGGGCCAGTGCTACCAACACTGGTGCTCGTCCGAGACCAGCGACACAGTGAACTGCAACACAGGCCTCCGGGTCTTCTCTGAACCTCTTCTTGAGCAGCTCAAACCACTCGTCCACCACCTGCGACAAACATGGCAGTCAAAACATGACAAGTAGACAAACAAGAAGCTCGTTAATTTTATTCAGTTCTGTAATACTTTGTAAATAGTAAAAGTTGTCTGTAAACTAAGGTCTCCAACGAGCGCCAGTCACAGAAAGCAACCTATAGTTAAAATATTACAACAGCACAGTATTTTTACTTCTCTGACTATCCCAGCCAGTTCCGCCTCCTATCACCACTTAAGTTACAGACAATCATAGTGCTTTTGTAGTTTAAGAGTCCTTGGAGGCTAGTGGCCATCTTGGATAATTTCAAACAGATACTGGAGAGTTAATTATCATTCAAAAATTGTTTTCAAACACCAAAGTGATTATAATGTAAATATCTAGAATGCTCTGAGATTAGAAATGTTCTTTGTTACTTTGAATGTATTTCCAAGGGAGTCCATGGAAGCCAACGGCTATCTTGGATTTGCCCGCCATTACAGCAATGTTAATTTTGTTATTTTCAAACAGCCGCTAAAGAGTTATTTACCACCTCAAAATATTTTTTTTGTAATATCAAAGTGATTGTAATTTAATTATCTAGTATATTGTGAGAATATAAATTTGCTTTGTAGTTGCTCCAAGGACTCTTAAGCTGGGGTGTCATATAGGAAAGTACTTAATCCAAAATGAGTATAAGTAAAATAAGTATTTAATATGAGCAAAGAATTATTTGTAATGAAGTGAGATGCCTTTTTGTTACTGACTAAGACCAGGTGGTTCTTTAGCCAAGATCATTCAATAAAAGCCCAATTGTCAAGAGCAAATATGTCCAGTTTCAACCATCAACGCCTGTACACTCCCAATTAACCGAGGTTGTTGGGGACGAGACTACCTCGGTTACCAAGAATCTCGGATAACACGGAGGTTGCATAGATTTTGAGGTTAGGGTTACGGTACCTTATTATGAAGAATACTTGTAAAATAGATCTTTAAGCAACACATAGCAAATGAAAAAAGATAACATGTAATTTTGATGCAACCTTTTTTCCAAAAAGGCTAACGTATTAATTCACAAATTAAAATGAACTTTATTTATAGTATGTACAAAACATACAATAAATAGTGTCAAGCTTATAATTACTATGTACAAATACTTAACCTAAACAAAAAATACAGAAAATAAAACTATCTACAGCTGTATACATTCATAAAAAGTTCATCTATTGAGTAGATGGGTTTTTCTATCAAAAATTCTTTAAGTTTTTGTCTAAACTTTTTTTTATTCTTAATATCTTTTATTTCATTTGGTATTATCTTTAAAAACTTTACACCAGCATATGAGGGCTTATTTTTATACATTTCTAAGTTGTGTTTCGGTAGAACTATATTTTTTTTGTTTCTAGTGTTGTATTGATGGGTTTCACAATGTGTTTTAAATTTTTCCTGGTTATTTTTTACATGTACGATACATTCCAGTACGTACAAACTAAACACAGTTAATAGTTTTAAATTGACAAAATGTTGCTTTACAGACTCATTATAATCTAGATTTAACACGTTCATTAATGCAATAGTACGAAATTTTTCATTCACATGGACCAGCGACACATATGCGACGTCCGGTTCCCACCCATAGACTGCCGTCGCATATATGCGTCAGGGTTCTAATGTTATTAAAATGCTTATATCTTTGTAACGGTCTATTTGAAGGCACTGAATTCCCTGCAGTGGTCTACAGAGATGTCTGACGCACAACTGCGTCGTTTGGTCTGTTCCTTGCTTTGCTGTAAACGATCCACGCACGGGCGCTTAGTCTATGTGGACGGACAAATGCAAGGTTAAAAGAGGCCGCCAACCTCTTTATTAAAAAAAAAAAAAACCACCTCTGAATGCGTAAAATATGTGTGCAGACTGTCAGTCCGCCGGACTACATGTAGCGGCACTAGCATTTCTCCTGCGCATTGGTACATCCCTCCAATCACTTGGGTGAGTCCATTCCGTACTACTTGTTGTAATTGGAGTTGTCTGATCATTTTTTGTACCGTGTTTGTTTCTTTGGTTGGCTGTTTAGTGAAAATGTTTCATACAGAGAAGTTTGTATGCGAGGTTGGACAAATAACAAAATTGTCTGGGTACATTCCATGGGTATTAAACATAACTTGAAACTGCCATGTTACCAAACGGCTTGATAATATAGGGTGTGACCACCAACACCTCGCATGACATTTCTTCTTACAAACAGCTTGCAGCAACAGCATACCATCTAGACATAGCCTATTGGAACGGCCTGAGTGTCACCAGTCACATTGTGTGAGGACAGACAGCGGCGTTTTATACGCTCGGGTAGTCCGGCCATCACATTTCTCACAGTTTGCCTCACATTCCTGCCCAATACTTGAGGTATACCACCAATACTTCCAGAAAAAAATTCTTATGTGGATACATACATAGGGTCGGTCAGTCAGTGTTATTGAACTATTCAACCACTTGATAGAATTCATGTTCGAATGAACATAATAAACTGGGGAGTACCTACAAACCAGTACTGACTTGGGAAGTATTAAAAGCCACAAACTTGAAATTGGAAATTACTATTTGTAATTAAAACAAATTCTGAAAGGTAAAATAAAAAGTCACGCCTAGTATGAGGATCTGCTGCATTTACTGAATAAGGTGAGCTCGCCATTTGAAGTAATAAGAGTCAGACAAAAGCAGCCCTATAAGTCTGGTACTTGTAGTGATGCAGGTTTGATGACAGCTTGGGATAGTCCTCACACTTCTCAATCAATAAAAGGCGAAAGAAGTTGTGTCAAGGAGTAGTATTAAAGCAATTTGGGAGTTTAAAATTTGAAATAAATATCATATTTGCTATTTAATTTATATGGGCATTGCGATACCTAATGAAACATACATTTTGAGTCAGGTTTTAGTAAATTACTACACTGCCCTGACAGACCATGGTTTGTGGTTTCAGATCAATCAGATTAAAAAGAAGAAAGGGCAAGTAAAGTTTGAACTTCTTTCCTCCAAAACCAGCTAATTTTTTTTCAGCAATATCACTCAATAAAGAAAAGAAAAATAAACCACCCATTCATGGTTCATTGTTTGGTTTATCAAAAGCATACCACACCCGTTTTTAAACTGCCACAAGTGCTTACAGTATAACTTTTTATAAGATTAAGGGGATACGCCACTATCTCCAACTTTTTTTTTATTATTTTATTTTTGTCAACCTAGTTAGTATATTTTGTTTATACTAGACTTAGTTAGAAGATTTAGGTACAAAAATATTGAATTTATAACTTATTTACTAAATTTATATGCGTTTTTAGTTTTTTTCACCAAAATTTTTAAGAATTCGTTATTGAGAATAACTTTTCAACTACTGATCAGAATGACATATTCTATTTATTTCCTGATTCAGGATGAAATAATGAGTAATTCTGTGTATAATCGTTATGGTAACTAAAAAAACCAAATTTTTAGGACACCTTTTATTCAAAATATAAAAAAGCTGAAAAAAATATTTAAAATTTTTGCGTAAACATAAATATTTTTAGTAAATGTAATGCTATAGGGCTTACTATACACACAATCCTTTATTACTATATAAAGAAGGTCTGGTGAAAATTTGAATACTATAAGTATAGTACTAACGGAGTTATTCAAACTTTTATACAATAATAACCTAAAAAACACGGTATTGAGATAATCGCAGGTGATGTAACAGGTGGTTGGCAGGAGAAAAATTCCCATAACTACACTAATTTATTATTTTATATTATATATAAAAATAGCAAAGTACTTATTTTGTTTTACATAAATGTACCCTACTTTATACCTTCATAATACATAATTATGATACACAATTAAAAGTGTACATATCAGGAACAAAAAAAAATAGTTCAAAATTTTGTTAAATTGCTGGTTGCGGCGTTTTATATTTTATTTTTTTTTATACTAGAAGGAGTTGTCAGATTGGCAAACAATTTTAGCTAAATGTTCACATTTAAATGACCTATCTAAAAATGCAACTTTTGGAAAATGTAAAAAAAATTTAAAATATGGCCTACAGATAGTGGCGTATCCCCTTAAGTTAGCAAGCTTCTGATTAAAAGGAAATCACTCTATCCAGTTGGATAGCCAGCTGATTATGCAAATATTAGTCAGGAGATTGAGGTCTAGCAATTTTAACTACAATTTCTTGATAGAGGGTGTCTAGTGAAATAAAATCAGTAGGAGAATGACAACATTTTATAGGAAATTTCACTAGATTGTAGATTTTCTACACTATTAACCATATTGAGATGTTTGAGGGACTTTTTGAAAGTTAAAATGACTCCAGCTGTGTTTGATTGTTGATAATTTATTATTCATCACATTAACAGCTGATAGTCTTAGTTAGTGACAAAGCTATTTGAGCCTTCCACCTGAAGAAACCAACAAACAACAGAATTTTTTTTTTTATCAATTATCAATTATTTAAGATGGGGACGCCAAATGGCAAGTCAATAACACCATCTAGGCATCTACAGTAGATGGAAGAATTCAAGAGCAATCCCTCTTTACAAATTGCTGAGCGCTAGTAGCAATATGAACTTACCTCAGAAGGTGGGGAAGTACCATCATCATAAGCTAAGTCTGTCACGTTGATGCCTACAGTCTTGAGCTCTTCAACTTTGTAGGTCGGCTCACAAACCCTCACTACGTCTCGTACTTTGTGCTTCTTCAGTTCCTGAAACAACCACAATCACCATCAATAAAATAAATGCCATGTGGACTTTTAATTGAAAGTAGGAAGTACAAATTAAAGTTATCAATGTAATGTTCCTTAACATTGTGGTCATTTAGATTATTTGTTTAAAGTTTTAATACTTTTATGTGAAATGACAACCAAAAAAGAAGGTAGGTATTTTAAGCCATGTTTGAATGGAGATGAGTATAGGATGAGTGGTCTTAATTTGCCCACAGATTCAGTTTCGATGTAAACTGTAGCCTATCAGAAATCAGAAACATAATAAGGATACTTTAGAAGTCAAAAGAAAAGGATTTGGTAAAACGCTCAATATGTAAATAAATACAAGCAATCTACTTTGTAAATCACACAAAGTCTAACATGAAGTAAACAATAGCGAATAGACATTCAACAGTTATAAAGTTCCACAAACATAATCTCAAGTAGATCATATCAAACTAATAATTAAATGGATTTTTGGAGTTTAATAGATAAGTAGATAATGAAAAAGCTTATGACTGGAAAACAAGATTTAAAGATTAAATACTACCGCCGTTGACTAAGTAAATTTCCATTTGCCTGAATTTATTTTAAATTAAATCTATTAAATTATCATTTAGGTTAAACGATTACCTAGGTTTGGTAAAATATTAATAGCTTAGTATAAGATAAATAAAGTTTGATCAAAATATATCCATAGACAAGCAAACTAGATTATTTTACAATATTTTCCATAAGAATGGGAATTTTTAAATTAAAATTTTTTTTAATTTTCTCCGTAACCAATAACCGGACAAAACACTTTGATATACTAAATTATTTGTTTTTAAGCTTTTAAAAAGGTCTGGAGAGAAATTGGGAAATTTACGTTTTGAAGAAAAAAGTGAGAAAATTACCCATTTTCACACCCCCCCCCCCTTTTAAACCCCGTTTCCATGGTCCGATCATACTGGTTCGCAAACTCATTCAAGTTTACCACTCTTACACCTTTAACACGTTCGCTACTGCAATAGTACAAAATTTGTTATGTAATGAGAGAAGTACCATTGAATACACACCATTGAATAAACACTTGTAAGGGATTAAGATGAAATCTCTAGTACATTTTTATCAGACACTGATTGCTGAGAGTTGTTGAGGTCTTGCAGAGATTGGATGGGTAGCAGGAGACCGAGACACATTGACACGGTAACCCACAAACCCCGTCAGTGAAAGTGGCCTCAGCCTCAATGTGATCTTTGTTGTAACTACTGACACACTGCGCTCCTCACCAGATCATGACCAGCTTCTCACAGTCAAAACTAATATTAAACTGTCTTTGACCAAAGAGTACGATTTTTAGTTTCGCTGCCAAATCGTTACTTGGGACTGGAGTGGTTGGCAACAGGGAGAGCTCAAACAGATGGGCAGCTCATGTCTTGTGCACTTCACAGACGGGAGAAAAAAATATGGGCGATCAGGGTTGGAGATGCATGGTACCAAATCCACCATTTATTTAAACCTGGGTAGCACAGTAACAGTATTTCAGTCAGAGGTCCTAGTAATTGAATGCTGTGCAAAATCCCTCCTGAACAACCTGAGAAAAGGAAAAAAATACTGTTCCTCTCAGATAGCCAAGCCGCCATCAAGGTGCTGCAGTTGTATGTGACAGAGTCACAACACTAAAGGGATGCGAAGACTCCAGCAAGACAAAATCAAGCAAAGGTTGTTTGGCTTCTAGTGCACTCAGGTTATGGAAGGGAATGAAAAAGCTGATGGCCTAGCCAAGAAAGGTTAGGAAGAACAGTTTTCAGGGCCAGAACCCTAATGTGGTGTCCCCATCAGCTTTGGGGAAACCTAACTCAAGGACAGGGGAAAGGTCCAGAAGGCTTTGCCTGGAGCACCAACCCAGGTTTAAGGACTTAAAAAATACTGATGGACCCCTCAAGGAAAGAATGGCATACTAAGAAAGGGGGATATTATAATGCTAGTAGGACCCAGCCTAGTAAGAAGAGGTAGTACTGTACTACCCCCTAAACCCCCCACACCAAAGCACTGCAATTGATCATAAAGGATGAGTTTTTAAATTTTGAACAATTTTAAAGGACCTTTAAATTACTCAACATATTCTAGACAGTACATATCCACAGGTTTTTGAAACTTTCAGTTTTGCTTTTTACAATTGAATATTTTTAGAAAAAGAAGAAGGTAATTTTGTCTGAGTTTTTACATCCATTACAGGATCAGTGATCAAAGGAGGTTGTTCAGATATTTTATCTGAGTACTAATTGACTATGTTATCTTATCTAATGACCTCTCCACTACTATGACCCTAATGCCTGAGCACACTGTAGCTGTCAAGTTGGTCCCATGCTCAGTAAAGATCTTGATATTTAGTACCTATATACATAGAATAATATTTTAAGACAGAATATGAGGGCACTATATCAAAAACTAATACATGACATATTATTTCCCAGTTTAAAAACTGTTCAAACACTTTTCACAGATACAGTCTTTTAGATTTTACTGACCACTTCAGTCAAATTTAATTTTAAATACCGGTACGCCTGTCGCAGATAAACTTTAGACTAAGCGTATTTCTATTTTCCTGACTAGATATCCACTAAAATATTCCTTAAAAGTGTCAGATTTATTTCTTCTTTAAATAACATTTATTTTAATGAGCACTTAAGTTTTCAGCTACATAGGTAATTAGGTGTTTTTTTTTTTTGAAATAGTATGAAATAAACAAAATTGTGAAATATCATATATCCATAAACTAGCTAACTACAGCAGTTTATTTATTCGCCATAAGAGTTACATAGGAATTTTACACTTTTTTATCCCATAAGCCCCAGTTCCCATGTCTAATCATGCTGGTTCGCAAACTCGTTAAATCAATGTAGGTTTACACATTTGTACGGATCATTTTTTCAAGTTATCGTGCTAACGAACACATATATATAAATTTGAACGGAGGGTGTCTGTTGCCTCTTGGTTGAGGGTCACTCTTACCATGTTTTGTCTTGGGACCTCAAAACAAAAATGTAAATTGGTCTCGGGTCTAGGTCTTACCATAAGACCTATGGTTATAGCTTATTCCCTATGTGGAAAATTTGCTAAAAGAGGATAAGTTAACAAAACATTATCAAAGAGTAAAACGATAGCTTGATGTATATTGATGTTCAATCTGATTGTTTTACAATATTTTATTTGGTTAAAGCAGCTTTAGAAACAGCAAAACATTTGATAGTTTTGCAGCGGTTACTAGAAATTGGTGATTTTATACTAAGCAGTGTACCTGGCGCATGGACTCGTGCGCAATCTAGAAATAAGAGAAGAAGGATTTAATAACTTCTTGATCAGCATTGTACGTGTTATTAAATTTACGGAAAGTAAATAAAGATACGTCTTATAACACTTTTAACATATATTTACGCTTATACTGTTACTCACAAGACGGTAAATATACAAAAGATGGTAAGTGGTGATCGATTTCGATTGGACACTCCAATCATCATCAGACACAATAGGCGAATGGGATTTTGTATATTTAACGTCTTGTGAGTAACAGTATAAGCGTAAATATATGTTTTAAGTGTTATAAGACGTATCTTTATTTACTTTCCGTAAGAAGGATTTGTATTGACCTTTTTTATTTGGCGTTTTCAGGTTTCTTGGTTTTGTTGCTAAATGTGAGGATGGTAAAGGTCGCAGTTTATGTGCCATTTTTGCAGTTTATTTATTGTGAAAGTCAGTAAAATATTAATCGATATAAAAAAATATTAAAGATTAATCGACGATAACCTAAATGATAAACCAAAGCCCCTCGTTCCCACCACCACCCCTGGCTTAAGTCTGGGACTTGTTTGCCAGGCCAATTCCCCGTGAAGATCTTTCTCACGCTTCAGCCACTTTCAATCCTCGTCCAGACACATTATGTGTCCAAAAGCCTAACAGCACGACTCCCTTCCCCATACTGCCCTGAGCGATAGGGATCATTGGGATTCGCTCTAATCTTTCCTCTCTCCTTCATGGGGAAGTTTTCACTAATTTTCTTAGTTTTTGTTTGTTTCTTTTTCAATTTAGAAGCCTGTATGTATCCCTGGTTTTTCGTATTTCCCTAGCACTTTCCTAAACGTCAATTGCTTCCTTGTCCCTAATCAAGTTTTATTTTCTCATCTCTAGACCTTTCCTATCCAAGACTTCTTCCTGTTCTCTCCTATTTGCCTCTTGAAGTGAACAATTCATAAATACGTGACTCACGGTCTTTATTTCTCTGCATATACAGTACATACTTCCTCTCCCATCAGGTGAAATCTCCACAAATTCGCCATTTCCATGTCCTGTGACAAACATGTGTTTTATAATGGCCTATTTCCAGTCTCTTGTTCAGCACACAAATCTTTTACATACAATAACCCCGCTCTCTGTTCATCCTTTTACAATATAAGAACCAAGTTTGTAGATCGGGTAGCTTGAACAATGTTGGAAGTTTGCAGGAAGACAAGCTCATTACAAACTGCTCTTGTCAATAAGTTTCCATTTTACCTTATGTTATTTTCCTACTGACTACTAAGAGTTTGTTGTTCCTACAGAATTTGTTTGTTATGTTGTTATGTTTTATACGGTAACATCGACAATATAGAGAAAGGAATTGAATAATCTGTTAACGACTAGGTCTGTTGTTAGTTCTTACAAGTATAAATGTAGGGGTGGTTGGCGATTAGTTACATGTAGAGAGTGGAACTTCTTGAAAGGAGGCCAAGGTTCAAATCCTCCGATCACAAATAGTTTTTTACTGCGTGTTTAATCCATTTGCTGTGAGCTATTCACCCTATATCTTATTTATTATTTTTCTACATAGATGTTTTGTGTTTTGTGATTGGTTATATATTGCATTTTGTATCATGAATTGACTGTTTCCAGTGTTTATATTTGACTGCTATTCCAACTTAGGTTGGGTTTGTGTATTGTTAGTAGTAAGTTTTAATTAAGTTTTTTTTTTACCTAAAGACAGGGTCAGATTTCAGGTCTTGTAACTTTGTGCACTGTATTTTACCATTGTGATGGGAGATGTCCGCAATAAACCTTTAAACAACCCTGTTTGTTTAATATAGTGACTTGGTTAACCAGAACACAGCTCCTAAAGTTGTAGATCGACCTTTAACAAAACATAGATCTCTCAGACCAAGAGACATCTTTGTTTTTGAGAACTCCCTTGACTCTTGACTAAATGTCACGCAAAAAAATATATGTAAAAACTGGATTGGCCTATACCGTTGGAAATCTGTAATATGCTTGGATTATGTTATATAATTAGGAGCATTTTGTTGAATTTCAGAAAATATGAGATGATTAACTAATAACTAATGAGTGTGGTATCTAATTAACGAGTAATGAAATGAGCTGTACAAACAATTTTTGTTTGGAGTAGAATCTGTTGTTTAACCAGGAGGATGTTGTTAAGCAATATATACCATATGCATAGCTCTAATGACAATGTTAATTTATTTCCCTGATCTGACAGCTCTGTAAACAATTCTATACTTTAACAGACCAAGACAAATAAGATAACCTCTAAGCTGAGTTGCATTCAAAGGTCATTTAAATAGTGAAAGAGGAAATGTGAACCAATGTTATCCAAGGTTATTCACTGATAACAGAATACTGATAGGGGATTTTTGTTTAAAGGAGGTAAATTAAAACAATGTTACTTTTAATAAAAAATCATGCAGTACAAAATATGTTTTGAATAAAAAAAAAACCACATTACTTGATTGATTAAAAAATAATCTCTTTCACAATCTAGGGAAAACAGAAATACACATTTCAACAAAACTTTACCTGTAAGATTTTTTATTTTTATCATAGGCTACTAATTTCATCATAAATATCCAATGAAGTAACCACCCAGCCGTTTCTTACCATGGGCATTAAATAATAATGATCCTGACTAATGAAACCGCTGATAGTCAGTAACAAAGCTACGCAGGTCATCACACACCATTCTACACTCATCCTTCACTCATATTTGGGTTAAAATACGCACCTAGGTGGCGTCTCCATCTCAATGATTGATAACTATAAAAAGTCTGTACTAACCAAAACCATTGAGGAATTTTTTATTCTCTCATACAATAAATATTTAAAATTTTAAAAGTCAGTTTCAAAATAGAACAGAGCCATCGGGTTTGAAAACGGGAAGTTATTTACAAGGGTGGTAAGATTTAGGGTTGCCATTTTATTTATTTCATACTAAGCTTGATTCATACTAAGCTATCAATTTTTCAATAAAAAAACAAACCTCAATATATTCCCTGTACAGTCAGCAAACCCAAGTAGGTAGGCTACTCATTAAAATAAATTTTATTTAAAAAAGAAATAAATCTGACAATTTTAAGGA
The DNA here is from genome assembly GCF_028750875.1 of Macrosteles quadrilineatus. Taxonomy (NCBI): domain Eukaryota; kingdom Metazoa; phylum Arthropoda; class Insecta; order Hemiptera; family Cicadellidae; genus Macrosteles; species Macrosteles quadrilineatus. The sequence goes on along the minus strand of NW_026542596.1, from coordinate 10,498,755 downwards.
AATATTTGAGTAGAAATCCAGTCAGGTAAATGGAAATTCGTTTAGTCTGCAGGTTTGCTATGGCAGGGGTATTTGTGTTACATGTAATATTTTTGATTAGTTAGTGTTACCTGGATGTAGTTCTGGATGGTCTGATCCGTTGGCCTGTCCGTGATGAGGAACTTCATGTTCTTGTACTCTATCTCACAGGGAGGAGGTCGGATATCTTTCTGCCTCATGTTTTCGATGACTATACTCATTCCGCACAATAAAAACTCGTATACGCTTTTGTGTGATGTAAGGTTTCACTTGAAAAATATACTTTCAATTCAGATCTACCGTACAAAATCTACGGATACAAAACACAAACTCGGCAAAATAAATACACAGCTCGGATTCACATTCACACTGAGAACGTACATGAACACAGAGAGACGCAGTTCGTCCACGGCTAGAGAGAAAAATTATATCGCCTAGGTAATGTTTACCAAGTCGCACCGAATGCCATCAAGTTGATGAGCCGGAAATAAAACACTCCCTTGTCTCTTCTCACTCTTCACCCCATTCACACGGCCTCCAAGGGCAGAATTTTCTTCCCGGGTCGCTCACCAGATGACGGTCGGTGCTAGAATGTGGCCTCTCGTCCTCGTCTGGGCTCACTCTTCACTCACTAGACTGTTTATTTGTGCTGAGCCTGGCAATACTCGGCACTATCCAGGTGAAACTCCATCAATGGCAGCCAAGGCTCTCCAAGGTACTGCAAACAAACCAAGAATCTGTTAGACAATGGTTTATACAGGGTCAAGTTTGGATCTACTGTATAAGCTTGGACTTTGCTGAAGGTCCAGTAGATCAATGGTCTCCCCAGCCAGGAGAAAGCACCAGACTAAAGAGTAGAAATCCCGTAACAAGTCAGTTAAGCCATGCAGCTCATCAGTTGTCACCTGTCTGTGGCAGAGTTGTATGAAACATGGTGAGGATGGATGGATGAACATGGATGAGATGGTTCGATCCTTAGTCAAATCTCAAATAAGGCATTTGGCTACTTTTCACTTCTACTGCCGAGTGTGTCCTCTAAAAGTTCTTAAATACATTGGATTACACAATTGTGTTCATAAAATGAGGGGAGAGCGAGAGTATAAGAGACTAAGAGTAACAAAAAAGTAATAATTAATAAAAAATCCCTTGATCTTAAATGGTTGTCAAGAATGTGATGCTCTTTTAGATCACAGGTTTCACATCTTTCTTCTCTATAAAGTTCTAGCAAGTAGTAGCCTATGGTATTTTTCCATCCAACCCACGGAAAGGGTCAAATTTATTCTTGGGGTAGACTTACCGTAGGTAATAAATGGATTCTTGAATCAGAAGCCCTCATGATTAAAATTGGAAACTAAAGTGGGTACAGTATTAGTTGTACATCAATTAATAAACCTAAACTAACGTACCGGTAAATCAAAATAAACAGTAAATGTAATAAAGATCTATCTTAACAGAAAGTTAAGAGTTGCTATGCCAATGAAGCTTGCTCTGCATGTGTTATACCATAGACTAACCAACACAAGTAGACTTCTCATCCCATTGTAAATTTTGAAGCTCGTTTTTCATGTCTAGTTCATGTACGCCACACTTGTGTCGACGAAATTTTGTTTCTATTATTTTAGGGTTAATTTCTTTATTTGTGCTTTACTGTTTGGTTAAATAACTAGGAGACAATTTATTGTTTACGATTAGATCGTATTATTTGGTTAAACGAGGTTTTAAATGACTGTATTAACGGGAAACAAATTGTAAACAAAACACAACCTCTACATAAACCGTGCAGAACTAACAATAAAATTGTCTTCAGCTGTTCCATTAGGATGAGAAATCTACTAAGGGAGTATGTTTTATCTATGGTTATACACAGATCAACCAATCCTCCAAGGAATGCAGTCGTAGGAATGCAGCACTCATTGAGTACAGTATAGGCCTTAAAGCCTCTTGACCTACAGCCAAAAGACTCATCATCTTTCTGTACCTATATAACCTTAGTTTATACTTTCGTTATAAATACTACTTCAAACACACTGGAACAAATTTTCCCATTTGGTCTTTCTACAATTGTCAGTTTATACCAGTTTAGATTTTAAAAAGAAGCTGTGATCTATCTGTTTACAGTAAAGTACTTTCGTTAATGCTTAACCGAAGAAGTTACCCAACTCTTAGGGCACTCCAGTTGATGTCTTGTACATAAAGGTTGTATCAAATAATATGTTGGTGTACTGCAAACACTTATTTTAAAAGCACAGCATAAAAAAATTTACTAAAAGTGCCGGCACTAAGTTTTTATACTTTGTTATACATTGTTACAATATAAATATAGAGTTAAGCAGGATGAATAACACAATTCTCATAAAATCAATTATAAACAAAAATAATAATAGATAACAAGTTTTGTTTATTTACAATTTCATCATGTGTTTCACACTTGTTGTGTAACACTGATTAATGAAATTGAGATCAAAGTTTCTGGCAGGAAATTACTGTTATCTGTTATGGTCAAATGGTATCTGCTTTTGGACCAATGAGGGACACCATTGATTATGAACATTAAGATATAACAGATGTAACAGCTTGCTAGCTGCTAAAAAAACACATTGGACCATCCATTTTGCATGTACAGTATTGCTAAATGTCTGGATCTTATTCTTTTGATCTTAACTTGGATCTTAACTTATCAGAATAAAATCAAAACTATTTAAATTTTGCTACCGATGTGTATTTGTTGTATAATTTGTTATGATTAAAAAGTTATGTTTAATTAATTAAGCCATGCGTTGAAATGATTTTGTTAAAAAATTATTTTTTTTCTTTTGGTTTTGATTTAAAATGGAATTGTAATCTCTTTACTGCTGAGTCTGCTATCAGCATGAGAACTACAAATCAGCATTCAACATGGCATGACATAACCAACAGTATTGACAGTTTTCAATGTCAACCTTGTATATCAGATTGTCAGAGTATCTGTCTCAGCCAAGTCTGGCAGACCTTTGTCTCATCTGTCTACTGCTGAGTCTGCTATCAGCTTGAGAACTACAAATCAGCATTCAACATGGCATGACATAACCAACAGTATTGACAGTTTTCAATGTCAACCTTGTATATCAGATTGTCAGAGTATATCTGTCTCAGCCAAGTCTGGCAGACCTTTGTCTCATCTGTCTACTGCTGAGTCTGCTATCAGCTTGAGAACTACAAATCAGCATTCAACATGGCATGACATAACCAACAGTATTGACAGTTTCAATGTCAACCTTGTATCTCAGATTGTCAGAGTATATCTGTCTCAGCCAAGTCTGGCAGACCTTTGTCTCATCTGTCTACTGCTGAGTCTGCTATCAGCATGAGAACTACAAATCAGCATTCAACATGGCATGACATAACCAACAGTATTGACAGTTTCAATGTCAACCTTGTATATCAGATTGTCAGAGTATATCTGTCTCAGCCAAGTCTGGCAGACCTTTGTCTCATCTGTCTACTGCTGAGTCTGCTATCAGCTTGAGAACTACAAATCAGCATTCAACATGGCATGACATAACCAACAGTATTGACAGTTTCAATGTCAACCTTGTATATCAGATTGTCAGAGTATATCTGTCTCAGCCAAGTCTGGCAGACCTTTGTCTCATCTGTCTACTGCTGAGTCTGCTATCAGCATGAGAACTACAAATCAGCATTCAACATGGCATGACATAACCAACAGTATTGACAGTTTCAATGTCAACCTTGTATATCAGATTGTCAGAGTATATCTGTCTCAGCCAAGTCTGGCAGACCTTTGTCTCATCTGTCTACTGCTGAGTCTGCTATCAGCTTGAGAACTACAAATCAGCATTCAACATGGCATGACATAACCAACAGTATTGACAGTTTCAATGTCAACCTTGTATATCAGATTGTCAGAGTATATCTGTCTCAGCCAAGTCTGGCAGACCTTTGTCTCATCTGTCTACTGCTGAGTCTGCTATCAGCATGAGAACTACAAATCAGCATTCAACATGGCATGACATAACCAACAGTATTGACAGTTTCAATGTCAACCTTGTATATCAGATTGTCAGAGTATATCTGTCTCAGCCAAGTCTGGCAGACCTTTGTCTCATCTGTCTACTGCTGAGTCTGCTATCAGCATGAGAACTACAAATCAGCATTCAACATGGCATGACATAACCAACAGTATTGACAGTTTCAATGTCAACCTTGTATATCAGATTGTCAGAGTATATCTGTCTCAGCCAAGTCTGGCAGACCTTTGTCTCATCTGTCTACTGCTGAGTCTGCTATCAGCTTGAGAACTACAAATCAGCATTCAACATGGCATGACATAACCAACAGTATTGACAGTTTCAATGTCAACCTTGTATATCAGATTGTCAGAGTATCTGTCTCAGCCAAGTCTGGCAGACCTTTGTCTCATCTGTCTACTGCTGAGTCTGCTATCAGCTTGAGAACTACAAATCAGCATTCAACATGGCATGACATAACCAACAGTATTGACAGTTTCAATGTCAACCTTGTATATCAGATTGTCAGAGTATATCTGTCTCAGCCAAGTCTGGCAGACCTTTGTCTCATCTGTCTACTGCTGAGTCTGCTATCAGCTTGAGAACTACAAATCAGCATTCAACATGGCATGACATAACCAACAGTATTGACAGTTTCAATGTCAACCTTGTATATCAGATTGTCAGAGTATATCTGTCTCAGCCAAGTCTGGCAGACCTTTGTCTCATCTGTCTACTGCTGAGTCTGCTATCAGCTTGAGAACTACAAATCAGCATTCAACATGGCATGACATAACCAACAGTATTGACAGTTTCAATGTCAACCTTGTATATCAGATTGTCAGAGTATATCTGTCTCAGCCAAGTCTGGCAGACCTTTGTCTCATCTGTCTACTGCTGAGTCTGCTATCAGCATGAGAACTACAAATCAGCATTCAACATGGCATGACATAACCAACAGTATTGACAGTTTCAATGTCAACCTTGTATATCAGATTGTCAGAGTATATCTGTCTCAGCCAAGTCTGGCAGACCTTTGTCTCATCTGTCTACTGCTGAGTCTGCTATCAGCATGAGAACTACAAATCAGCATTCAACATGGCATGACATAACCAACAGTATTGACAGTTTCAATGTCAACCTTGTATATCAGATTGTCAGAGTATATCTGTCTCAGCCAAGTCTGGCAGACCTTTGTCTCATCTGTCTACTGCTGAGTCTGCTATCAGCATGAGAACTACAAATCAGCATTCAACATGGCATGACATAACCAACAGTATTGACAGTTTCAATGTCAACCTTGTATATCAGATTGTTAGAGTATATCTGTCTCAGCCAAGTCTGGCAGACCTTTGTCTCATCTGTCTACTGCTGAGTCTGCTATCAGCTTGAGAACTACAAATCAGCATTCAACATGGCATGACATAACCACAGCTGATCTGGCTAATCAGCATAATCCGATGACTATGGATTAAGCCTACATAAGCGGGACGCATAAAAAGGAAATTTAGTTATTTCCAATATGCAAGACTGTTTTTCTAGACGAAATTTGGCTTTATTCTTTTCCTACAGTTACCTAACAATGTACATGTTCTCTCACTGATTTGAGAAAGCAAAGTGCCCAATTCGCTCATCAACATGCAGACAAGGTCGTATGCGCGCGAATACGTTGGCAGCACTGGCTGTAAATCAGCTGGTCAGCTGTTGTACTGTTGTATTTGTTACTTCACATTAAATGTCATATTAAAAGTTCACTTCTGTGTAAAAATATGCTACGTTTCTTTACCAATTTATTTTTTTGTGTTAACTGTAGGAAAAATATAATGTGCAACTCGAGTGCAAAGTGCAATTGCCTCACTCGAGAAACCATTCCTCACTCTCGAGTAAGTATTTCTCTCGAGTGAGTCAATTGCTCCCTTTGCTCACTAGTTGCACAAATAACTATTTCCTTATTGATAGTCTACGTTTTTTTATTGTATTTATTTATTTTTTATTTATGGATTTCTCACTTTAGGATTTAAAGGATGTATATTTTTGTTTATTTACCATCCAAGCATTTGTTTATGGCACCATGATTAACAACATCAAACTAATTAAGTTGCAATGTCACAACAGTACATAAAAACGCGGCGGTAAGGTATTGTGCAGCTTCTAATGCACGATTGTGACGTTAATGCTTTGAAATGCCGCGGAAAGATACTGGACAGCTCTAAAAACAAAGAAGCTTTAACCCGAGGACCTTGGAAAGGACAGACACCGGGTCACCGACTGACCGTGACAGCAGGGTCACCAAACTGGCGGGAACATTGAGCTCTCAGCTGATCGCGCGCCACTGCCACTGCTAACCAGATATCGTCGCCTCCTACACTGTGTACAATAACAAGTACAATCTACTGCCAATCTGGTTTCTACTTGAATGCAAATTGAATCATCTTGAACTGGAACAGTTCGGATTTCATTAGCGTTCTGGATTTATCCTTGGCAAATTGTTTTTATGTTCTTGGATCCTTGAAAGAAAACGTTGGAAAGAAGTTCTATTTTGATATATTTTTCGATTATATTATTCGGCTTGTTTATGAACATATTTTGATCAAATATGGAAAATACATTAATTTCTTACTAAACTACACACATTTTACACACAACATTTTACAACAAAAAATAATTTTTTACCCTCCCTTTTGCAGCAAACCTTAATACTCGTTAAACTAACTCTATTTAAATGGGGAATAAATGTGATATTTTTAAGGAGGCATTTTAGTGTAAATCCAATCAGGCAAATGGAAATTCACTTAGTCTTCAGGTTTGCTGCGGCGGTAGTATTTCATTTTGAGGTCTCCATAGGCCAAAAACACTATTCGTCCAAATTTTTATTTATATACTGAAATGTATAACTAATTTTTTTTATGTTCAACAAGGCCAATATATAATAATTTGTTTTATCCACAAGCGCTTTCGGAAACTAGGTTTCCATCGTCAGGCTGTGTTTAAACTGGTACAAAAATTAAATATTTACTTTACAGTTTTTTCGTTTTTTCGATGGGCCATATATGTAAAACGAGGTATAAATCACAAACCTTATTAATAATACCCAAAATTACAAAATAAAAATGGGCCATCACATCAACCATTATACTTAATCAAAGCAAATACATCATATTAATCAAAGGTGAGCATCCAACAAACGCTAACTATAATCGCAACCATTCGAAGACAATCACAGCAGATCTAAGTAAAACCATAGACTAAGCATGTTTTATCTAGGCTATGGTAAAACCAAGATAAAACATACTCATGTCGGTTTTATTAGCAGTTGCAGTAAGAAACCTCAGTTGCACATGAGACTTATCAGCTGTTGTAAGAAACCTCAGTTGCACATGAGACTTATCAGCTGTTGTAAGAAACCTCAGTTGCACATGAGACTTATCAGCTGTTGTGCAATATTGCGTCTGCTCGAGTGTATAAATAAAGCCGACCTCATTCGCAATTAACGATAAAGAATGACGTGCAAGTAACTTACAGAGTAAACAATGGGTAAAACAAATATTTGCTAAACAATCGTGAGCGTCAGTCAAAATACAACTGATAAGATTGATAAGCATGATTTACTCTTAACTGCATCTTTAAAACACGTATACGGATATTTATAGACATACAATGTGGATGCGATACTCCCTGGTGTGGATTAACGTCCACACTAGTGAGTACTACGACTATCCGCGGTACTATTCTGATAATTAGACCAATTCGTTAACACCAAGGTAAAAATGTGGTTCGGATTCCACCAAGTAAAATTATAAAAATTGCTCTTGTGAACGCAAATTAACTATGAAATATTAAACTCTACTCTACATCCCCTGATATCCTCCTAACGACAACTCTCGCACTAAAGATCGTCATAATAAACGTAATCGCCAGCAAGGGACCTTTCTTGCTATTCCGCATATGTTATCGAACATTTAGCTGTATCCAAAGACAAAATTAGTTTAAACTCAGCAAGACGGACTGCAAGGATCGTCAAGACAGCTAGGAGTGGCGATGGCGCCGACAAGCAACTTCTATTTATATCAAAAGTGAACTATTACAAGCCTGGCTCAGGCAGTGTCTGACTCTTGCTTACTGCAATTGTACCACCCAGGCAAGCATAGCAAACGCATTTAGGACTTAAATTGATCTTGTTAATTTGCTCCTTCTTCAGAATTGTCCACATTTTTGTTTTCGTCAAAATTTTCGAGTTTGAGTTTTGAGTGGATATATATTCGTTTTGGGCCCCCTGGACCCAAAAAAGTGGTTTTCGAAGTGATGTCTGTGAGAGTGTGTGTGTGTGTCTGCATGTGTACAGAGCTATAGACTACCTGTGTGGTCTGATTTTATTAAAATTTGGTATGTATGTACTATATCGATTTTGATTAACATTTAGTATGTTGTAGCCCTTTAAATTCAGAAAAAATGGTACAGCTCCCATTTCTGTAAACATTACCATTCAAAAGTAATTGTAATTAATGTTATTTTCCCATAAAACCCATAAAATAAGAGAAAATAGTATTTTTTTCAAAGGCCGGGTTTAATTCAAATTACAGTATTATGATATAATCGTTATAATGCTTAACAACATAGTGCAACCCCCAATTACTGTAAAAATTGTGGTTCAAAAGTTATTGTAGCTTATATGTTATTTTCTTCTAAAACGGAAAAAAAATTATTTCAAAAAAGAGTTTGATTTAACTTCATCTGTTATGGTCCTTATAATTCTAAACAAAATAGCTGGTGAAACCCCCCCCCCCCCACCCCATTACTGTAAAAATTACGGTTCAAAAGCTAATGAAATGAAACTTTTGTGATTTTACCCATTAGTTACTCTCATCGCTTATGATAAAGGTTGTTGACAAGCTAATGGGAGAAAGTATGTGTCAGATTGCTGATGCCGTTTACTAAATGTAAAATCCAATTCGGAAATGTAGCCGAGCCGCGCCGCCGGTTCGATTCTGAGATAAGTCAGTGACATTTTGATGGTTCGAAACTGAACCGAGCCGTCCTTGATCTTCCAGGGCGTTTAATAAACAGAACCAACTGCTTCAAGTAAAAAAAAAAACAAGCTTTGGTGTAATTTATCATATTTACACATCCTTCCTCCATCTTTGCGTGTCGACGTTATATAACCTACATCTAACCCAATCTAACATATTAATAATAAGAATCTCCCTCAGTCACTATCAACTGTCAAATGGGTGGAAACCGTGTGGTCCCGCTATCTCCGCGTTCCGCCACCTCCGAACCCAAATCTGTCCCACCACCTCCGAATTCTTGAGTGACCCGCTGAGTTGCCCGGTGGGCGCCTAGCTTTAATCCCGTCACTGCCTGCGTTGTTAGCTGTCATTGCATCCACGGCTGCGAAGCCCCGTGGATGGAAGATTTAATGAAAATTTAACCCGTGGGCTAGGATAGGTTAGGTCAGGTTAGGTTAGGTTAGGTTAAGTTAGGTTAGGTTAGGTTTGGACGGAAAGTCTTAACGCAGGAAGTAACCGAGGATTATAGGGGTCACTCTGAAATTCGGAGGTAGCGGTACACGGAGGTGGCGGGATGAGGAGATAGCGGGAGGTAACCGTGGAAACTAGGGGTTTTTACTGATACTGAGAAGCAATTCAAGATTACCAACAGAGATGTGTATTTGTAAAATAATATTGTGGGTTTCTCAGCTGGCATTGAAATAGTTCCAAAAGTCTTAATTAAGATTTGGCACAATTTCACATGTGGGGAATTCATCTATTTTCATCCCAGGGACTAATATACCCTGTACACTTCATTCCACTTGAAATGCGGCGCATTAAGCATTTACTCGTATAGCTCACTAGCAGAGTACCCGTCCTTCGTACGGGGTTGCATATGAGTATAAAATGTTTATTGCAGTTATGGGAGAGGACACGGTTTAAGAAAATTTGGTTCTTTTAATTAAAATGCAGTATGCTAAGCCATGTTCTACCACTACACCAAAACCATTAAAAATTAAAGTTCTCATTGTGTACGACAGCTTTTTGTTGCTAGTTGGCTCAAATTAGCTGTTGTCATGAATACAAAAAAATAATAGTGCTGCACCCTGTTGGTAAAATATCTTCTTTGAGAAGTGGTTGAATTATCTAGATCTATCGTTTCATTTTCATTAGCACAGTACTTCACAAGGTCAAACACATCAAGTTGTGGTTTTTACATTTAACGTACTCATGGTACCTAACGACAAACAACTAATGACTAAACAACTGTGTGTATATCGTCCTACTTAATTTAAGTTTGACAGATATTCAGGTATGACCCATTGGCTATCTCATCGTGACGTCCCAACAGAATGCTAGTTTACGCTATACACTATTTTATATACAACTATCTGGCCCGACAGACGTCGTCCTGTCCTAATGTGGTTTTATGTCAAATGCTCGTTCATTTTCAAGATGAGCTCGTTCGCATGGCTCAATCACGTCCTGGTTGAAGTTCGTTCGCTACGCTCACTCACTTTTAGGGTGGAGCTCGTTCGCTGCGCTCACTTGCCTTCAGGTTAGCTCGTTCGCTACGCTAACTCGCCACCATAATTTTTGGTTGGAAATTAGCTGTTGTCATAAATTATAAAAATAATAGTGCTGCACCCTGTTGGTAAACCTATTAACTTTTTAATGACAGGATCAAATTGTTTAGTTGAACCAGCTGTTAAGATTCTATAATTACATTTAAATATGTTTACTCATAAGGTTAACATGGCAAACTCCAGAGCCACTGGGGCGGAGCCCTTTTGGCGGATCTGCACCAAACTTCACACAAACCATCCTTGAATAATGCTTAATAATGCCTGAAAGTTTCATTACAATCTATCGAGCGGTTTCGGAGTCCATAAAGGACAAACAAACAAACAAACATACATACATACATTGGATTTTATATATAGGCTAATGATAAAAACAATTTGACTAATACAGAAATAATTGGACACATTTCATTGTTTTAGAATTGTCAGAAGCTATAGAAGTTCCCGGATTTGTTACAGCCCGACTCCCCTGTCTGATTGGCAGGGTGGCTGTGTTCCCTTGCCACCTGGCCTGGCTCACCTGAGTCCAAGGTCACCCTTGTCCTGAAACATGTCTGTTGTGGAGGTAGCGACTAGAGACCAGTGTTTCCAATTGTGCATTTGTCATCTCGAAATAAGGTTATTTTTTTGTTGTTTTGGAAATGTGATAGGGTACTAAATTTGTTATAGCCTACAGAACTAATCCTTTTGATGTTTATTTCTGAGAATCTGTTCAAAAGCAATCCTGTGCTAGTATTTTGTTAAGGCGTTTTTAAAATCTACAAAGCGTAATGTTAAAAGGTCATGAGTCAGTTTTCGGGTGAATGGAATAAATAGGTACTTTTGACGTTTGGAAAGAAGTGTTGACTTCCATGTCACATTTTGATATCAAATATTTAAAAAAATGATAAGACAAATAATGAAACTTCAGGTCGAATTTTACACGAGTCGTGGAAAGGGTCATGGATGACAACGAAGACCTTACAACAACAAAACAACGGATAGGAATAACTGATCGGAGATTAAATATATGCAACAAAGAAGGTTGTGTGTAAACATTCATCGCGTTGACGTATCAATTTACAAATAGACGAATTTCCATCCTATTGTAAAAACTCTGTTGTGAGTGCTGATTCCAGAGAGCGAGCACAGAATATAAACTTTGCGACTAGAATTCTCTTCATTGTTGGGTAAAATGCCACAACGGACAAATGGATTAGGCTACTTATTTCGAGTAACTGGCGTGAATAGTGTTGTCCAGTTAAATAGTTTAAAGCTCGCTCGATAGTCAATCCTGAGAAAAGTGTGTAGCTTTTTGGATGGTTCGAAACTGGACCCAGCTGTCCTGGATCATTCTCCAGGTTAACGGGCAAGCTGCATAAGGTACCACACTCCATTCCACTCATATTTGGGTTAAAATACGCACATAGGTGGAGTCCCCATCTCAAATTATGATCAAGTTCGAGCAACAAGAAATACAAACTAACATAAAAAGCCCTTGGGCATAATCTAATACCTTAAAATTGTTGTCAACTGATCAAGGAAATCTAAAAAAAGGAAAGTATTTCATGTGTTTTTTACCAAGATGAACTAAGCCTGCGTTCACCTCCATTGAGCTTACAGATCAAATCGAGTCAAATGAATATTCCAAATTTAAAATCCTTTAAATGTCTACTGTTATCATAATACTACCGTACCGTAGTGTATTTATGTTTCATCCCCCACCAGCCAATACAAATATTTTCCACACCCATATATTCTTCATACATGTCAACAAAGTACACAATAAGCCGGGGAAAGTTAGCACTGTTCAGCAAAGATAAGGGCATGATTTATATGTAGGATGGTTACATAGATTACGTCTAGTACAAGTTAATATTGGAGTTGGTAGCGTTGGGAAGAATGAAGCTCCCATGGACTCCCCTCCCTCCAAAAAAACTTCCCACGCCACGACTTGTCTGCGTCTTGTCTCTTTTTAGCAAGCTTTTGTTCGACACCCGCACACTTTGTGAACCTCCATTCATTATTTCCCATTCATTATTTGTGACAGTTCTAGTTTAGAGGTACTTCAAAATCTCCGTGATTAAACATAAGTTATTGGTATTAATGTAAATTAATTTAAAAAAATGTTATAAGGTGTTATCAACTCCTCAGGATCAAACCAAAAACTTTCAGATTTGATTGCGAGCAGTATAAACCGCACACATACGCTGACAATTATGTGTGTATAAAGACCACAACACAAACATTCAAACACAAATTACAACAATACCCTAAATTACTATCAAACAAAAACATCGCAAACATTTGACAAACAATTAAATAATTGCAATAATTTTAAAAACCCCGTAAAGGCTTACAAGATTAACACTCAATAGAACTTGATTCCGAGAGTTACCGGAGGATTAAAGTCTAGTCGTATTCAGATCGCAAACATTGGTATTTGAAACGTTTCGATAGTCAATAAACAGAAATCTACGTCGCTTCGTACCAGTTGCACGAACGTCACTGTGACGTCAGTAGCGGTGACCTTACTGTGACTTTGGTCGTATCTGTGACAACCGCGAACCGCCAACAATGATGGCTGACAACACACGAACAGCTGTCTGCCCGTGGCTAGGAGAAACTAGAACAAAATGATTGACGCTTGTGGAACACTGTGTTACAAGAATGTGTCACAGTGTTGCAAAGCGATATAAAGTAGCAAATTATAGTCGATCGTTGTTATTTTACACTAGCCATTCCATTCCTTCCCTTTCCTTTAAAAATTTCGGAACAATTAAATATTATTTCTCACAGCTTTCTTTTGATACAAACTAAGTACAGTTTTCTCGGAAAACCAACATTAAGTTTACCTTCCTTACTTAACCAACAGTAACTTAGACATTCTTCCCTTCGAAATTTATAAAGCAGGATATTGTGGAGTCACGAATGGTACCGCCACTTAGGCTAATATAATCTAGTCTAGCCAAGATGAGTGCCTGAACCCCTGAAGTGTTATACATTCAGTAGTAAATGAGATCATGAACTACGCTGGGTTACCTCTTGATTTGCTTGTTATATTCCAAGTTAATACTTGTGTGAGCAAACAAATTTAACCAACATAACAAGTTAGAGCCGGCCAACCTCTTATCAAAACACTAAATACATAATAATTTACAATACCAATACATGTCAACGTCTAAGCCTTCACAACACGTCTTACGACGAACAGTTAACTTTTAGTATCCAGATCAATGAGAAACCACAATCTATAATTTATCGAACATTCAAAGTCAAACAAGATTCCCCACATAACGATGTCCATAAATTATAAGAATTCCCTAAATCCCCGTAAATTCCCTGAGGTGGCCACGTGCGGATGTATTGATCGTGGACGTCGCGGCGCTTCTCTCGCACGCACACGCACAGACGCCGCCCCCACTCTACCCCCCCCCCCTGTAGACGCCTTCACCAGCTCTCCCACGCACAGACCTCCTCTAATTATAGGACCATACTTGACAACACCTATGCTGAATAATGTGCGGCCTTTTACGAGTGTAAAACAATATACTCATTTTGGTACTAAACATAAATTACTAAAAGGTTGTTAAGTACAATTACGGTTCGGTGGATTTATGAGGATTAAGTAACACTTTAAGGTTTTTAACTACGTTAATAGTTTTCCTTACGACCGTTTTATAAAGTAGCCATTTCAGTTCAGTTTTTAGAATTGAAAAGTTTCACATAACAGCATTGATTATTTTAATAACATCATAGTTTTACTCATAACAACACGGGTAACGGACCAATGAGGTTTAACGATTGAGAGAGAAGAAGTAAAGCTGTAATGATTCGAAAATCAACTAATCAGCTGTTCAGGCCAATTTAAATTCTGAGTGGTACAATTCAGGGTACAATTTGTGTTTGGTGCAATGTTTCGTAGCATCATTGGCAGTGGCAATGAGATGTTATATACGAAAACATAACTTCTCTTAGTTATGAGAAGTTATGAGTAGCGATTTTAAGTAATTAAAACATTGTCGTAGGTAAAGTAGTGTACGCAATCGATGCGTAAACTACTATTGTGACAATGTAGACTTTTCACTGGTTCAATTTGTTGAGGAATACAAACTGTAACTACTTTAGCTGGAAAACTTAAAACACCACTAGTCCCGATACCCTACTAGTAGAATAAAACATTAATAGGCCTAATCCAACAATTAATTTAGTGAATTTGATTGTTTTTGCACATAAATCACCTTAAATAAATAAAAAATTAAAACGTATTTCTAAATTCGTTGCAGAAAACGTTTCTATTATACATCTATTTTCCACAAAAGTACAACCACCGTCCATCAAACAAAATACCTTAACCAAACCACAGACAATAGGTCTATAGTCTGTGACCAAACTAACGAACATTTCATAGAGTACAAAATGAAAGAACAACGTATAAAATGCATTTTTAATCAAACGCGCGCCGCCGAAAACGTTTCGGTTCCTTACGTAAGGGATGAGGGATGTTTATGGAGGGGTTGGACCCGAGGTCATTGACCGCGGAGGGATTTACTCCCTATGTAACCCCGACAGAAACCCAGCAAACATCATAAACGGCATAGAGGAAAGTCAACTTTATTGTATTTCTCTTCATCCTGAATGTTACGAGAGAGTAACTAGAAAAGAGGTATTCGGCGATGGGAAATTCCAATTTGATGACGTTTGTTAGTTAGCTGAGAAAATTGTTAAAGCACAAACAAGAGTGGTCATTTTTGTTTAATGCTAATAGGTGGATTACATGTATAGGCCTATTTCAAAATTCCTCTACGTTAAAAAATGCCAGAATACTGACAATCTGTCTGCACAGCTGATACGGACAAATGGTCATATCGATCAAGTGGCTTGACTGCCATAAATATCCAAGCCGCACAACTGACAATACGAGCAAATGGATTGCCACGGGCTACTATGACTGTCTTCAATCATAGACAGTATTCATAAATTACGCCGAAAAATATTATACTACATACTTCATTCACACAGCCACGTACTGTACTTCGCATTTCAAGCTGAATAAAAGGATTAAGTGTAGAATGGGAAGAGGCTATCTGTCTAGCATTGCTTATTGTCTATACGACCAGCTGTTTTGGTTACACCCATTGGTAGGACTGTGGTCCATTTTTTTATACTCAGGATAAAACTATGATCTTCTAATTATTATTCCAACACAATATCCACCCAACTAACCAACTCTTCTGTAAATCAATCAACTACAAGTTATACGTAAACCCCCATCCCTTTACTCACACTATTCGAATATCCCCTAATCTTGAACAGATCCTTGAGTATAGACGGATCAATAACTGTGGCGTGGGTCCATAGAGTAATAACTTTCAGCAATATAAACTGAGAACAAAGAGAGTCTGATAAGAAAACCGATACAAATGATAAGATAAGCTTTGTTGCGTAACTGGTGACGTGGATGGAGGCCATGTTACCTTGGGTTGAACCATTGGTAGGTTAGGTTGTATATGTTAAACAGTCAGTTAGCACGTTGCAAGGTAATATGCAAGTTTTATGTTAATTGCGCAAAGGCTAAGTACGTGACTTACATTGGATACTAAAGTTTCAAAGATAAAATAAATGTGAACTATTTAATTAATAAATTTTCATCCTGATTAACCAAGAAAGTTCGATCAACCCTTAATGTTACTGAGATGGGAGTATATTTTTGACCGTATTATAATTCTAACCACGAATGCCGTGGGCCTACTTGAACAGAACAGGTATAGCCATGTATCATAAACATAAACAAATGCCGTTTTTGGCCCGAATCCTAATATCATTTAACATGGTTTAGACAGTTCCATTTAAGCAATACTTTCGGGCCAATAACATAATTTGTTTATGTTTCTATGATCCATACCGGGCATGTTCTATATTCGGTATTCTAGCGCTTTACTTTCGAATAAACTACATGATAAAATACGTTTTACATAGCATTAATGGTAGAGATTCCATATATAAAGGCTACATTGACCCCTTTCAAAATAGTTGGTTTCAGTAGGCTACAAAGAAATATGTGGTAACGGCACTCTATAAATGTTCGATAACTAGATTTATTCGATATTCATCCGCAACAGAAAGATCATAAACACAATAATTATGTCAGCAGTCAGCCTATCCCACCGCCTAGCTGGTATAAAAATAGCCGTCAATCTAGAACAGCTGATTGTAATATGATTTTAGCTCCTGATGAACTTACTGACTGTACACTCAACTCGGTGAATCATCAAGTTACGACGTTAATGTTTCATCAACTCCCTTATTCCATTGTGAAAGGAAAACACATTTTTTTAGCCCTGAACAAACCTAAGCAACTATGTTGCACGTCATCGTAAATTAAACCACTACTTTTTCTAAAAAAAATTGACTAATTTCATTAATTTTTGACTGGTCAAATCTCAACTAAGTAAAACTGTTATAAATCGACTTGACTGGCATTAGATATTGTGTGTTTAACTTCGAAATCACTTATTTATTTACCTCTGCTTGAAATAAACGACAGGTAAGTTAGACCAAACCGCATTTATAATTCAAATTCTCAATACTGTATTTACGTACGGAAAACGACGTTGGTTAATTTCTCAAATGCTATAGGCTACAGAAAAGAAAACTTACTTTTTACACTGTAACCTAAACAGGATGTAAAGTAATCCAAACCGAATAAAAATAAGTGCTTATTAGCTTACAACGTTGGGTTTGTTGCCAAGCCACTGTTGCTACCCGGCATTTCCGTCGTAGACGCTTGTCGTCCACGGCCTTCAAAATATGGTCAATCTCTTAACTCTTCGCGATTGTGTAAAGATACGACAAAGACAACGGAACCTTACTCACTTATCTTATCCAAATCGTTATGAAAACAAAGGAACTACCTTAAAGCAGTGATTTAGTGTAGCAAAAGGCATGTTGCCACAAATGTAGGTATCTACAACTAACTAAGCGATTTAAAAATAAATACGGTACACAAATAAAAGGAAAAGGGCCTACCTAGTTCCCCTTTTGTATAAGCTATATAGGTCATAGGTGCCCTTTCTAATCATTGAGTGTAAGGTGTAAAACAATTAATTGCAACCAAAGCTACCAGTCATGGGGGTAATTATCTTAAAGTTTATATACCTACAAAAACGTAAAATTTAACTTAGCATTGAGTTAAGTTTAAGCGTCGCTCGAGGGCGATGCCGGGGCAAGATGTCACGAAACTAGGTCAGACGACAAGGCGTTTGATCTAATTCTGTCAGAATGTGAAACCCAAATGATGGCTACGAATCTAACTTATTTTAATTTTTTATAACTACTAAACTAAATCTAAAAATTGCTAGATTAGCCAATTGTAGGCCTACATCCAATACAAAAATCTAACTGCAATGCAGACCAATCTAATTAATATACAGTTTTTCCTTTGCTTTGCACAAATAAAATAAGGGTTGATTTGAATCCCTTACATTTGTTAAAGTTAACTTATTTGAAGCTCACATTTAATGGACAATCTGGGAGAAATAATACAAACTGCCACTTTGGAACAAACATAACTTAAATCTCTCAAAGCTAAAAGTTACAATGATACTGCAATGATAGGCATCAGTAAAGAATAAAACTCGAGCAGCCCAAATTTCGACATAGTTTGGTTCTGTTCCTGTCACATTTAAATTTAAATGCAAACAGGTGTTTGTAGTAGGGCGGAAACAGCTGATCAATATACTGTTCGACTAGCCTGCTAGCCCAGTTGTGCTTGAACCCGGAACTCCTATTTTGATAGCAACTTACTGAACAAGGCTGTCCGCACCCTAACCTAAAAAGTAGGATTTTTAATTGAAGCTGGTGCTGAACCTGTACATTTGCATGAATATAATTACTTAGTTAAACACAAAATGCTATGTTTATACAGTGTTACTAAACATATCTCAGTGGTTAAGGAGATAGCCAGGTCTATCGACGTGTCATATCACTGAAGGTTTTAGTTTAGTACAGTAATTTGTATAGGCCTACAGACTCAAAACCCACAAAGACCTCGGAGTTTACTCTAGCCATTTCTAGCTGACTAACCCCCCTGCATATAACTTGCAACCTGGCCTAATTCTGATTACTGTGTGACTAAAATTGCAAATTGAAGTCGTCAACATACACGAACTGAGCCTAGGCCTACTCGATTTACTTCACCCAAAGAGAACTACAATAATATTCATCCACCCCTACTTAGGAGTAACCCTATCGTATCGTAAGGGCAAGCTCAAATCGCGAAATTGGCAATCTATCTCCCACTCCCTTACTAAGTTTTAGTTTTGATTACCTGGTAACCGGTGGCTGTCAGTTCAAGCCTTTTAACCGATGATCGAATCACCATGGAAATCCAGTGGATGTCGTTGGAGTTGGGGACACAAGAACACATAACACGCGAACGTCACTGTATGAACGGCACGACTCGACTGAACGGAACGAACGAGAACAACCCGACAATGAACGAATACTCGCTCCGGCGCTCACTCTAGCGGGAGGAGTGGGAACGCCCACCCCTCCCCACACTACGTCACTGTTGCCAACAGAGCAACAACACTCAAGACACAAACATAACCTCACCCTCACCCACAAGAAACGTTAAAAGGATTTTTTTGTTATTTATCCTTTCTTATCTGAAAATATATATTTTCTTACAGAAAGTAATCAAAATCATTTATCAATATGCGAACATCATACGCTCACTTTATCCTCACCTACCACCTAGAAACTGAACACCACACCACCCATTTATTTGGTTACCATTAAAGACGAATACGAAAAATGCGTATAGGGCGAAGCCCGAAGTGAAATCGCCATTCGCCATTCGTTTCTCAGCTAGATCATAAGCTTGTTTATCGCTAATAACACCTAAATCGTAAAAGTCGATTAAGTAGGACGGGTGAAAAAGGCTTGTTACAGATAAACCCCTTTATATTATGTTAATAATTAAGGAATTTCTCTGTAACATCATTTTTTGCTCACCCTACTTAACAGATTTTACGATTTAGGTGTAATTTTTAAGCTTATGATCTAGCAGAGCTACGAATGGGAAAAGGCAATCCCACTTATTAAAAAACACTACTAACTGCCGTCTTCAAATTTTCTTTTAAATATAAGTGATGCTGACAATCTTTCTTTGAAGCGTTTTTTAATGATAATTGTATTCCACAACTGATCCTTTAGACGGATGCTTATAATCCCAGTTAGATAATAAACAATTAGATAATAATACTATAATATTATAAATGTGAAAGTTTGTGTGTTTGTTTGTTTATTTGTTTGTTTGTTTGTTTGAAGTTCAATCACGTTCTACTAATCGGATTGGCCTGAAATTTGGTACGTTGATAGCTCACATTCCCGATTAACATATAGACATATTCTTATCTCAAAAATCCTTTCGGGCTCCGCCCAGTGGCTCTGGAGTTTCCAATGTTAACCTTATGAGAATTCATATTTAAAAGGGATTGAAGGATTTTGTCAGCTGTTTCAATTACACAATTTGTTCTATGATATTCAATATTATTAAAAGTTATAAGGTTCGCCGACAGGGTGTAGCACTATTATTTGATTTTTAATTCAACATAGCTAATTTGAACCAAACCGCAACAAAAGGCTGTGATGCACAATAAGAACTGTTACAGTAGGATTGTTTAAAATTAAGTTTATGTTTTTAATATATAAATAATGTTTTGATATTGTGCGGATATTCGAAAATTTACTTTTTTATTGTTTAGGTGTAGTGGTAGAACATTATTGCTATGGTATATGTGTTATACTATAGCTTCCGTAAATTAAAAGAATCAAATTTTATCAAACCGTGTCCTCTTCCAATGCAAACACAAAGCATGAGTATAACTGCAATAAGCATTTTATACTTATACGCAAACCCCGTACGAAGGACGGGTATTCTGCTAGTAAACAATATAGGAAACAGTTTATGATTCAATTGCTTAGTATAGGCTACTTATAGTGATAGTAATCTGATTAAAGTACAGTAGGTAAATGATTGTCTCTAAAAAAAACATCTACAATCAGCCAACTTAATTTATTGCCAATTTGTAGTTTTATTCACTTAATAACTATTGTTTCAAACAAAGATATCATTTTTGAAAAGTAATTTATTCGTTTACGGTTTACACAGTGGTGGTCTCAGGGGGGGGGGGTTGGAGAGATACACCCCCCCCCCCCCCCGAAATATTTTATATTTTAATACCTAACATAAATACTATTACCTTGAGCATATTTAGAGCTATAATACGTATAAAAATACGTTTTTAGGTTTTAAATTCCACATTTTTTCCGGGAGGGAACCCCCGGACCCCCTTTTTTCTGGGAGATATTCCATACCCCGACCCCCGGTCGTCATTCCCTCCGAAATTAAATCCTGGGACCGCTACTGCGTTTATACAATTAATTTTATTCGTTTGGCCTCGGAAACCAGTTATGATCATTGTAAAACGTACGGACGACCCATTGTATAACCCATTCCCCTATTTAATTTTAAGACTATTGACTAGGCCTATACTATTTCCTCTTATGTCTTGCAACACAAAGTTGAGCCAAGTTTTCCGACATGCCATTCATTGATAAGACCAGTTAACTAGTTTACGACGCCACGTGTATTTACTACAGCAACTACCTTGGTATTAGTAGTACGTTTTCTGTGATTACGGCGGGAGGAAGGGAATTCTGCCTTCTTGGTGTAGGACACATCATGGACTCATTTGAAACAATGCATTGGAGATTTTCAAATATATGCGGTATAATATTTTATTTTGCTTTAAATTGATCAAAATCAGAATTCAAGGAAAATTTCTTCAATGACACGATGCTGTATTATAATAATTTACATAATTTAACCAAGATAACTAAAATTCACAATATTTAATCCCCAAACCAAAACATATAATTAAAAATACCATTGTAATACAGGGTGAGGCAATGAGAACTCTACAATTTGTTTTACCTGTCACGTGTTAATTGTTGCAACAATGAATGATCAGCTGTGCTTAAAACATCAATTAAACTATGCCATTTTAGTAAATATTATGCCTGAGGCTATTAACACTGAGATTTTGATGTGGAAACCTATTTATAAAATAGTGGTTCTTGAGCAAAAACCCAGAGATGGTTTGGACCGTATTCCATCCTTGGTCAACATGGCGCTGTTCCAGATTGGAAAACAATGTTGAACTGGGTAAAATTATTTAGGATAATCGCTTAAACAAAAAAAATAATCGGTGGGTGCCGCAAAACTCTTTGTACACCAGCAAATGTTAAAAGAATATGAGTCCAAGTAACTCAAAGTCCGAAGAGATTTGCCAGGAAGCTTTTGTTGTTGAAAGCTTTACGTTGGCTAATTTTTTGGGAGGGGGGGGGGGTTGTTCTAATAAGCTACTTGACGTTCTAGGTTTTTCAAAGTCACCCCACAGATCTGCTTGAAACGGAGCTAAGAATGGTCCAAAAACTAAAGTGATTCCAGAAGAAGTGCTGGAAGAGTATTTGATGGAGTTTCAAGTGGATAAAAAGGAATGTTAAGTAGGACAATGAGTCACTTGTAGGATTTTGTTCTCAAGAAATGGAAAAATGACTTTGTTAAGTTAAAATGGCAAAAGATAAGCTGATGTGTTTTGGTGTGCTATTTATATCCATAGGGTAAATATTATTGAGTTTGTACTGTTTATAAATTGGGGTGCTTTCATTGCCCCACCCTGTATTATATATCTAGTTGGTAAAACGAGTGTTAAATATAACCTTGACTTATATTTCCACTTTTGGAAGCATAAAAAGGCGATTGGCTATAAAAAATGTTGATAGATGAAAGATTTTTATTGGACAATTCATGATCACGCCCAACAAATGAACCCTCCTAATTACAATAATCACTTGGGTTGTGCATTGTCCTGAGTAAGTTGTGACTGGATCATTCTATAGTAGCAATATATCTTTGTTTATAATCAAGCTTATTACTGCAGAGTCAATATCTTGAGCAGGGTCCCTGTTGTGTATGACTAAATATTCAGGACACAGAGTAAATAAAGTTACGACAGGGTTCGATCCTCTATGTTAATACATTGGAAACACACCTCGATGTATAAGTTACATAACCTAATGAAAAATGTATGCTTCTGTCTGGCTCTGGCATATGTAGAGTACGTTTCGACGTTTACATATATCTTATCACCAATTTCAAACCATGCCAACCAAATAAAGTAATGTATCTATGAAATATCACTTGTACTCTGCCAATATAACCTAATAGTAGAGAGCACAGGAACACACTTTGAAATTAACCCAATGAGAGAAAACAATTTTAGTGGTATTGGTCATGAACAGATTTAAGATTTGGTGAAAAGAGTGAGGAGCTTACTTCAAGTATATACACGTTTCTGTCAGTGCAATAGTAATTTTTATTTAAATCCCCTCATGAAAAACTTGGGAAATTCAAAATGGCCTTCGTACCTTTTACTACCACAATCAACTTACCAGCTGTAAATAACTTCTGCTATCACATGGTTTACAATGTAAACCGATCAGCTGATTAGCGAATGCACGATAAACAGCTGGTCTTGTACTTGAGGCACTGCCACCGCGATAACGACTGACCATGGTGCTCATGTAGGTTCGAGATATTTAATTGATCTTGATTAGGCAACGAGGTGAGTTCAATTTTTAATAGAGGCAGAGGTCACTTGAAGTACATACGCACAATACAGGTTTGCAGTTCACATTTGGGTTTGAAATTGTAGTAAGGTCAAAAGAAACTACCTAAATGATGAAGTAAATAGATTTATTTTAAATTTAATTTAAGGAAGTGTTGAAAATAGCTCTGCAATAGTACAATGCATGTCAGATTAATAATTTATTTGTTAAAAATTACGATAAAATCTATGTAATAAAACTATTCCAGAGTCAATTATAAAGGGTTAGAAAATAGAGAAATTCCATGGGAGTTTTTTATATAGCAAAATGACTGAAATATTCTCACAGACCTTTGCTTCAGTTGCATTTCAGATTCTTGTGTGAGTTATTGAGCATCTGAATTTTTTACTGTGTTTTGAGATTTGTGCATGTAAATTGCACATTGCTATGGGCAAATAGGAATTGGTCATAAAACTAAAGAACATTACCGGGAAATACGTGCCATTACCACATTAAAATTACAGTCATAACTACATTTAATTTGCTAAACACTACGTTCTTATCGTTTCCATGTGCTATATCAACATAATATTATGGTGTATACTGTGTCCTTAACTTTGTGTATGTATAACTTTTTGTTGGGGGTTAAACTTTAAGTGTGCACTCTTGCCCAGGGTTGCCACCTTTGGTTAGGGAAAAATCGGGACATGGCCTCCCTCCCCCCGGATTATCATAGGCTTAAATACGGGCAGAAGGAACTGAAATCGGGACTGTCCCGGCAGAATCGGGACGGGTGGCAACCCTGCTCTTGCCCCAAGCTCCTTATGTGCTTGGAAAAAGTACTTTCATACATATAATTTGATGAGAAAGGTTTGAATTTTGTAACGGATTTAGTGAAAAAGGTAATAAGCCGTTTCCAGAATTTTTGTCACCCTGTATATAATACATGAAGGCGATTTCTACGAAACACTACTCATCCGCTAATTGAGCGGAGCGAAGCGAAGCGAGCGAAGCTCTTATACTACACTCCTGCTTTTGTTTTACAAATACTCCTCCTGAACGACTGAAGCGATCTGCACCAAATTTAGCACAATCATAGTATTCAACCATGGGAAGGTATAAATCTGAAATGGTACAAATCGGACCACAGGGGTTTTCTCTACGTTAATTTAAATTTTTGGAAATTTAACATGGGCCTTATGGGTTAATTGGTTGCCATGACATTATTTGCGAGATAACAATAAAAAGGTAAACAAGAGTCACAACATGTGTTAGTCAAGGAATCATCTAAATAGCACATTAGAAATACCGTACAGAGAAAAAGGGAATATCAATCATATTAATATCATTGAGCATAATTTCCTACAAAATGAATAAGCAATAATATTATGGTCGCCGGAATAAAGCCGATGCACCATTGATTTGTATTTGAGTTTGGATACTGCAAGTAAAATATTCGTTTAGGAGAACCCAAGGTATCATTGACTTGGATACTGCAAGTAGATTTCTCATTTATGTGAATCAAATGAAGCATTGCTTTGGACATTCCATTTAAGTGAACCAGGCGTACCATTGACTTTGGATACTGCAAATAGGCATTTTATTTCAGCGAACCAAATATATCATTGATATTGAATACTGCAAGTAGACATTAAAGATAACCAGATGAAACATTGACTTTGGTTCCTGCAAGTATACAATTCATTTACGTGAACCAGACTTATAATTGACTTTGAATAGGTACTTCCAATAGACATTCCATTTTTGTGAAGCAGATACAACATTGACATTAGATACTGCAAGTTTTTAATCTCATTTACGAGAAACAGATGTAGTATTGACTTTAGAAAAGTATTGGATTAATACGCTAGCTCCGCTCAATATTGCAAGCAGACAACTGCATTGTATACCTAGTAGTGAGAGGATTTTTACAAAAGATGTGTCAAAATTAAATATTTTTGTGTAGACGTCCCCTTGCACCAATTCCTGAAATAAAAGTCCTCGGGCTTTACCCCACAGGCCATCAAAATCCCAATGTATTTCTTATGAAGAAGACATTTTGTTTACTTAAACAGACGAACATTATGTATTAGTTGCATACTAAACCAGCTGTTCATAGTAAACAGATGATACACACAAGAGCGTTCGTTTTCAGAATTAGTCCCTTTTCAGTTTCGACAACTGGAGTGGAGTGATTGATTACATTATGAGTTGACTCTTAAGTCATCGTAAATTATGACTGTTATTCGTTTTGAAATAACTCCCGTAATACTTTGAAATTTTTCGAGCAACAGGTGCACTAATCTGTCGATGACTCACGTCAACTACATTCATTTTTATGTAAAAACTGGCAAGAACATAGGAATGGAATATCTAAAAGGTTTAACAGCTTTAAAAATAATTTTTTTATGAGAGGCCTTTTGCGCTAATTATAACTTTTTTTGTTATTTATTTACGCCATTTTATATCTTACTCAACAGAATTATGTCACTTCTAAACAGATTGTAAATATTTGATTTTGAACCAAAATCATATACAACCATAAAAATATTATTTCAACACAAATTACTCTAGAGTCTAGAATGCTTTTTCGGACCACTATCCCTTTTTCCATCCAAATATTTAAAACCCCAATCAACAAACTATCAGTTTAAGTTGTTAACAAAGTTGTTTATCTACCAACTTGTTTAACAGATAAGTGATGTTGACAACGCAGTCCTCAGTATCACAAAAACAGCACAAAAAATCTCTAAAGGAACCTACAAAACAATAAACAAAGATAACTCTGATTTCTAAGTGTACACGATAATAGTACTGTGTACTGAATGCTAAACCAACAATAAAGCTCAAAACTGGGTCCAAAGATCGGTTTAAAAAAGGCAGTGAGTGACAAAAATAAACATAACAACGTCAACTACAAATCTTTGGCTTGAGTTGCCACCAATTTAACTATTTGCCATATTGAACAACATTTTGTTCTTGTTTTCGAGAAATTCAAGTATTATACTGGATTAGATTGGTTATATAAATACAACGGGTGAAAGAATTTGAACAAAATATTTTTTCAAAATCTTATCTCTAGAACTGGAAACAACCCAATACATAGGTCAAGTCTGATCTCCAGCGATTTAGTGTATTCAAGAAAACCACAGTTTTAGAAGTCCAGGCTTCCACCAGGCCAATTTTAAGAACGAAGTGTTCTGTTCATATATATATATGACGCCATATTTTTTTCATATTCATCGTTGGCTTATGGAACACGTATGAACATGAGTAATTAGACCTTCTCAATTGTTTGTCCTTTTACCTACGAAAGTTTTTTAAAGTCTCTGTTTCAGTACAGTTCTTAGAATTGAAAAGTATCTCATAACAGCATTGTTTAATTTCATAACAGCATAGTTTTTCTCATAACAACACGGGTAACGGACCAATGAGGTTCAAGGATTGAGAGAGGAGAAGCAACATTGTAATGACTCGAAATTCAACTAATCAGCTGTTCTGGCCAATTTAATTGTTGATTGGTGCAATTAGTATTGCATACAATGTTGCGTTGCATAACTGTCAGTGGCAATTAGAGGTTATAAACAAAAACATAACCTCTCTTAGAAATTATGAGTAGTGATTTTTTGTAATTAAAACACCGTCGTAGGTAAAGTAGTATACGCAACTCGCGTAAATAGTGTTAACGACACTCGTAGAAGTTTTTAGGGCACTCGCCAAGGCTCGTACCTTAAATTTTCTACTCGTGTCGTTAACACTATCTTTACGCAATCGTTGCGTAAACTACTTTTAGTACGTACATTGCAAGTAGGCTTCTCATCCCTAATCTAAAGCCTTTTTTTGATGTGCGTGCCATGTCTGTTCATGTTTTAAGTGCTCTTAGCTATAGAGTACTTGAACACTCTATTAAAACCAATCGGCTACGAATCGCAAAGGACTTTCTATACGACCATTGTCAAAGCATTGTTCGATATTATTCTAATTACGTTCGACAAATGTTATTCAACGCCCTTTGTCAAGCCATTACACAATCGACTCTTCTGGCTTCATTGGTGTTTACTTTACATTGCGACTAGCAGTGAATTGACTTGGCTAACCCTTCATTGACTTTGGACATCGAAAATGAGACTTTTCATCCTATTGCAAAATGTACAGTATGCTTCGACGAGTGTTTCATCTTTGAGATCACTGATTCTAACAGAATGTTTCGCTTTCATTTTAGGGTAAAATCTATTGCGTGTCATTCACTATTTGGTTATATCAGAGAACAAACAAGGTTATCGAACACACATAATTCTACTTGGTTAACATAGTTTCAATCGTGGTAACTTAAACACAAAATAAATAGTGGCGTGTTAAAAGTCAAAACACACTATAAATATACCTGGTGAAAATATACCTATATATTATTTTTAACTGATCCTTAAGTAATCTATCAGGAATTATTTTTTATTACTATTGTATCTATAAGTATAATAAAAGAGGATGTTTGTATATATATATATTTGGCAGTGATAAACTCAGACACCGCTGAACCGACCGACACGAAACTAGGTACATACGTGTAGAATTTCATGGAATAGGTTTATACACCATCAATTTCGTGATCCGTCCAATCGGCTCCACCCCAGTGGCTCTGGAGTTTCCCATGTTAACCTTATGAGAAATGGAATTAATGAATCTTAACAGCTGTTTCAATTAAACAAGTTGGTTCTGTTCTATGATGTTCAATAGCATTAAATTTACAAGGATAACCAACAGGGTGCAGCACTATTATTTCTTTTACATTTATGACAACAGCTAATTTGCAACCAAAAGGTGAGTGAGCATAGCGAACGAGCTCCAACCTAAAGGTGAGTGAGCGTAGCGAACGAACTTCAACCAGGACGTGATTGAGCCATGCGAACGAGATCATCTTGAAAATTAAGAAGTTAATCAAAGGCAAGACAACGTCTGCCGGGTTCAGCTAGTATTATATAGTGTCTATTAGTAATAAAACCTATAGCTATTAATCTAGACATTGGCGTACATTCTATGTTACCATACTGTTTTTCTAGAGAACTGTTAGAGGTTGGTATATTATTTTACGAAAAAAGATGACAATAAATTCAATTCTTACACTGTGAATCAGCACGGTTGCTGTTTATATATTTTGTTTATTTATAAGTAAGACAACAAATTCTATAGAAAGATTATGGAATAAAAAATGTAGGAGAAAGTTTTAGGAAACAAATCAATGTTTGACATACTGCCACTTATATAGTAACTAGTAAAGGTATTAGTATTAGCATTGACTATACCGTAAAACAGTAACTAAAGGGATTTACGTTGAAGAAGGGATAGTTAGTTTTATCAGTCTTCTATTGGTAGCCCTGACAGCAAGGATGTTCCGGTGACGCACGCAACTGCTATGACGTCATCTTCGGTAATGTTTCACTTGCCTTATGACCTGACCTACCTGACTACGTAAATAATGTGTATAAATGCTGGATTGTTGAAACCCTATAGATTGAAACCGTGACTAGTAATGTTATGACTGTTTCTCTTAGATTGCTTGTATACAGTATACATATTATCAATGTGGCCAGCATTTGTAATAATGATGATTGTGCTATGTTTGAAAAACGATAACGATTTATTTTGTGGTGTAAATCGGTTTTAGCGAATTTCCCTACAGGGCCTAATGGCCGCCTCATATTCCAGCTCCCAAAATGTCATACAAATTATTTTTCTCTCTCAATGAAGGGGGAGCCACTTAACGCTCAACATGGGACATTGACATACCCAACCCACGTAGCAAATAATCAGTCAATTTTTTGTGACAATGACACACTCATTATGTGTATTTTAAGTAAAATACGAATCTTCAAGTAAAGTGATTATAGAAAGCTGTGAGATGCCTCGAGTTGTTACTTTCAGGATAGTTTATTAAAAGCACGATGGTCAAGGGCTACTTGATATAGTTCCGAACTATAGAAAAGCTTCAGATTTGTTTCAATATCAAACCAGTAATATCCTGATTAAAAGGCAAACTCAGCTACCCAGATATCATAGAAGAAAATTCAAACTAGTCTGAAAAAGAAAAACACAATTCACATTTTAAGAGGTCAAAGTTGAAGCCAGATTAATAACTTACCTCAGTTATTGCAGATTTCAGGATGTTAGATTGCTTTTAGTTTCCCGTTCAAGTTTCTCTCTCAGAAAATGAAGTAAAATGTGAGTATTTACTCTGAGGTAAAAAGTTATATAGTGAATTGGACATAATACAATTATATTTGGGTTGCAATGGAGAAGAACTGTTTTACTAACGTACGAGAGCTCGTCCCGTGGTCAAAAACTTACAAAATCACAGACAATATAATACTCTAATGTTCATTCTGTTTATTATGTCTAAGGTTTATTCCATTGTCTGTGCCAAAAGTATGTATTGTCCAAACTTATCTAATTTAACCCCACGCTGTAAATAAAACATGCGATTAGAATTTCTTCCGTCTAACCTTTTGGTACAACGCGCGTGTAAATCAGCCCAGTAATATGATCAGGCTAGTTGTCATAAATTTTCCAAAAGCTTTTTAATATATAAGATTCACTAAAGGAATCTTTTCAGGCACATGGGAAACATTTCATTTAACACTACCTGCATGTAAATCTGTCCAATAGATCTCCAGATCTCACTCTTATTAGAATTACAATTTTACCCCATGTTAAATTGTCAATAGATTTTATAATTTCTGTTTTTATAACAATTTAGTCAAGTAATATCTGCAATCGAAGCAAAATGGAAAAACATAGAGACAATTACATTTGGTACCAAACGCGTGCAATTCGGTCCAGTAGTATGGTCAGGCTAGCTGTCGTAAGCTTTAAAATGTTGTCCCATGTTAAATCTCCATAAGAAAAGTCTCCATAAGTATTTTTATATAATAACTTCCTAGAGGTCGCCCCGTGGTTGAAAACCCAACCAAAACTATTTAATGTACAGACTTCTCTATTTTCCCAACACACTAAATAAAACATGTGATTGGAATATCTTCCATTTGTTTTGATTTTCTGTTTATATTTTGTTGTTATTTCTTCATCACCATGGCAACCCATAAGACCCATGTTATTTTTTAAAGATTTCAAATTCATTTTCCGTGCTTATTTGTGAGCCTAATTAAATTTATAAAGGGATTTTGCACATCTACACGTAACTAACTATCTTTGATTGGGTACCAACCACGTGTAATGGTCCAGTGGTATGGTCAGGCTAGCTGTCATAGTTTTGCAAAAGTTTTTTAGTATATAAGATTCAGTTGAGTCAAATTGTATTCTGCTAAGTCAAGATTTATTTTCTCTGACCTCTTTAGTAGGTGAATGCCACTATTGTATAAATTACAGTTGGAGTATTTTTTCCTTTGTTAAAGTAATTGTTTTGTTGAGCCAAATCGTCTTATTTTGCCAAGACAAAATTGATTTTCGCTTGCCAAACTATTCGCATGTTATTTAGAACTCCTATGAATATGACGTTCTTACCTCATAATACCTCATAAGTTCATAGTTTTCCACTACCATCCTACCCACGTACAAATATTTGTTGCATTTAGTGGAAAATAATCGTTAATGTAGAGTAAGTCATTGTCTCAATAATCATCCGATCGCTTTTATAGATGGGCCCCTGACCAGCGGCGGCGGCGCACAGTACTGTATCATCAAATAGCTAAAACACAGACAGTATACGCCCACAGATCTGTAGTCTATGTGGACGGGCAAATGCAAGGTTAAAAGAGGTCACCAACCTCTTAAAAAAATGAAAAAAAGTATAATACTGTAATACCGGAGTCTGTGTCTAAACGCTGTGATTATTTAGAAACATTGATGGTTTAGAAATACCTGAATGTTTAGAGCGAGTACCGTGGAGGGTAGTGGCTGTGGACGTATTTTTGATCTGAGTGTGGGGTCTTTGTAGTATTTGCCTTTTTGTTGTTTTTTAGATTTAACTGAAAGCATAAACAGAATATATAAAGGCATATTATTTTTTAAATATTTTTCATTTATTTCTTGTGTATCTTTCTCTTTTTTAAAACAAAATTACAATTTTCTCCCCTAATTATATTTTGTGATACAATATATTTCAGATTTTTAATATAAATCTGCTATGCACAGTAGTTAGAGCTTTCTATGGGTAAATTATTTGTTCCTGAAGAAGGCTAATGCCGAAATATAGAACTTTTTAAAAAGTGTGTGATAAGTTTATTTTGGATATAGGTCTATTTATTAATTTACAAAATTCCTTTGGTTCGAGTGCCGGTTCGAATGGTATATTATGCTTTAACTTTATATTATTTGATAACACATTATTAGGGGCATTAACAAACATTATAGGAGAAAACACACAAAATAATAGAGAAATTAATGTTAATGATGAATGAATGACATGTAATATTACAAATCACTGTTTTACTGTGAGGATGATGGACTCCATCCTCAACCTAGGTATAATATTACAACAGGAATAAATAACAGTAGCAATAGGAGAAAGGTCGAATGACATTATGTCGTACAATGTTGGCAAGGGCATAAAATGTCCTGACTAAGGATACGAGGCTCCGCCAGTCACGAGGGCTCGAGGACATGTCAAGGTCATTGCTGATATCAATTCACCTTGATATAATGATAAGCTGACAACTTGGTTCAACATATTTGGGTTTACCCTCAAATCATATCAGTACAGCATCATAAGCTAAATATTCTTTGTTATCCACGTCTAGTAGATTATTTTAGATGAAAAATTCACGTATTGAGGGGGAGGGTTGTTCGAAATAGGGTGTATTAGGTTCATTATTTGTTGGCCAAGGTCTACTAGAAGAATAAACGTAACAGCAGATAGAAAATGATTTACTTTTAATTTCAACGTGACCAATGGTGATTTTTTAGAATGTGAAATAGAAATGTATTTGGGTTATACCATTGACTATAAGAATATTGTCATTAGTTGGTGACCATCTCAACAGATTGCACCACGTTTTTTTGGCTTCAAAATTTTACATTACATTGGAAGTATATTCGGTGTATAGTCAATGGTTATACAAAACTGGGCCCAACTAGAAACAGCTGATATTTGCTCGCAAGGAATTGGTCATCTAATTACATTCTAAAGTCACCTTGCATTCGTGTTCAGCTTAATAAACGTGCCCAAGAGTGCTTCGCTGTCTAAAGAACCGATTGATGAATCTGAAACTGGTCTAGATTTGTGTGAAATAGGAATGTAGAGGAAACGGTTTAAATAGACCAAAGATGCATACAGAATAGTTACAAATGTAACTGTTGTTTAATCTAATTTGTATTGTTCAATCAATATTAAGCCAATTGACAATTAATTATAAACACGCTTGCTTTATTTTAGTACCAAGGTCCTGGAGCCGATGAAGGTTAAAAGTTCCCCGAACAGCTGACTAATGATATTTACATCTAAACATCAGCTGTGAGCTGATCATTATGTTCCACATCAATCAACAACTGCGATGCGCAAAACAACTTGTTGTACTATAACTTTACCACTTTACATTTGCGATTTTCATACTACCTTTATACTACATTTCATCACTAGGACCTACAGTGATGTTTTCAGACACAAGTTTCCGTATTGGCACGTGCAATGAACCATATTTTTGCCATGCAGCACCGTTCTCTAATCAAATTAACTGATAAAATGGAATTTCCACAAGGCCCGAAGAAGAATTTCGTCACTTTTCATAGTTTTGTTCGAAGCTATAATTTTGAGTATTTTGTTTAAAAGCATCATGCTATCTTGGATGACAGAAAATCTGCTGCGCAAAACTTTGAATATCATAAATAAAAACTAGAAGTACAGGCTAATAAATAAAGATTTTGAATCTGGGTTGATTACTGACTTTTGTTATTACAGTAACACTTATCTTGCGTTATTGTGAATTAATACAAATATTGATACTTACACATGCAAAAAAAGAATTTCTATCATAAGACCACCAACATAGCTTACTTCCCATGAAATGGAAATTAAAAAAGTTAAAATATGAATTCAAGGTAATTTCACAAAAAGTGATAATAGTACGTTATCTTGTAACGGTATAGAGAACAGAACTTACTTAACAATACAATCAAAGACAAGTTTATTAAGAAGATGAAACACCCTAATCAGCAGGTTTGTTTTCGTAGGATAATCAGAAAATAAAACTAACTGTTGATTTTCTTTGTGTGTTTTGAAAGAAGAGAGATGGAAAGGATGATTGCTAGTCCGGAAAAACCTCCGGTTACTTCATTACATCTCTGATTGAGGTATCTTTTTGTTTCGGAATTTTTTCTTGAAACTGAAGCTGTCAAGCGGAAAATATTCTAGATTTATTTCCTAACACATTTGTTGATAGGTTTTAAATCACAATCAAATAATTTTAATGAGTGAATTCGTTTCCAAGAATTTCTCAAAGAGATTTTTTTTGTTACAGAATAATCTACTATTTTTGAAACTTATTCAGGGTGTAACTAGTAAATGAATAAGCTTCATTAATTGTTGAACCCAATGATAAATTTTTTTAGCATTTTATCCTACATAACATCATACATTTTGAGATAAAAATTAATAGATAGTTTAGGCTAAATTGTACCGGGGAGTTATTACAGTAATAGTTTTAGGCATGTTTTGTTTTACTTCGTTACGAGTACTAATTTGAAATACAAAAATAACTCTATGTGAATATGTAAAGCAAATAAAATTAAATTATGTATTCAACAAAGATTTACCTTAGATATTAAAAGACAACCTATGAAGTTTTGAGATAATTTTAAAGACTGTTGTTAAGCTAACTTGTTTCTTATTGTTGCGCCTATCACCCATATTGTCAATACAAACAGTTTTTCTTTCTTTTTATTTCCTACTAGCTAATAATGATATATGATTATAAACGGATCAAGGAATACTTTTAACCAAACATGCCCCTTTTCACAAATCTATTTTTTTTTGAGTTTTGTTTATCTTGGTTCTGGTACGTTCAATGAAGGGTCGAATACACCACGAATTACGACGCAACTTTCAACTTTCTCCCATTTACTTCAACAATATATGATCTGTTTTCCAGCACATCTTACAAACAAACAGCTTTTATAATTCAATTAAAACTACTGGCATAGAACCAAGCAGGAGTAAATACAGTACTCCAATCATCATTTCAAAGGCAAGACACTTACAGTACTTGAAATCTTAGTTGCATAATTTGTCAAAAAAGTAGTTCAGTTTGTGTCCAAGATTTTAACAGCAAAATATATAATGAAATATTTTCAGCAAAATAACACATGAATTAAGTAGTATCCAAACTTCCTTTATGGACACCATTTAGTATAACTACCGTCGTCATCAAAATCTAGCCACTTTCAACATTTAATTTTTGTCCAAAACCTCTTTATAACATTTGGTCAAAAACAATAGTGTATATATTTTGTCCACCAAAGCTTTCTTGTTCAAATTTCGTGGAATATCGTATATTTACACCTCTCTTTCATTGGAATTTTTTAACCCAAACACACTACTCTATATCAACTAACAAAAGTCATCAAGCCATGCCCTTGGTAAATCCTTTGTAAATTAATACTTTAATACTTTTCAATGAAATGGCGACCATACAAAGTAGGTATTTTAAGCCAAACATGAATGGAGATGAGTGTAGGATGAGTGGCGCGATCTTGTAGTCTTGTTAGTGACTAAGGCCGACATATTCCTTAGACACAGCTGTTAATAGCCCATACAGCTGATGGCAACTAAGGGACCTACAGTTTATAGTGGAATCCGAACCACATTTTTACCTTAGTATTAACGAATTGGTCTAATTATCAGGATAGTACTGCGGATAGTCGTTGTACTCACTAGTGCGGACGTTAATCCACACCAGGGAGTATCGCATCCACAGTGCATGCCTATAAATATCCACAATTCGTGACCTCCTTAGTAGTTGGATTACAGGACGTCGCCACCGTCCCAGTCTTTGTAAAATTTTGCTAGCTGAGTAATTGTAGTACTTTAATACTTTTACTTTACTACTTTTCATTAAAATGGTGACCATACAAAGTAGGTATTTAAGCCAAGTATGAATGGAGATGAGTGTAGGATGAGTAGTTGGCTATAAGGACATTTATCATTCCAAGGCTATTTATCATGTTAATCAGGAATGTTCTTGACTCGATCTTGAGTAAAGTCAGTAGCTTTTTGATGATTTAAAATTAGACCAGACTGGCCTTAATCTTAGGACTGATTAAACAAAGATCTTCGTTGTGTTCAAGGGATGTCAGGGGTAAATATCCTCACCATGTTAAGTTTACAGTCCTTTGAGGTACCTACATTTTCTCAATAACTAGAAGAGGTAATTGGATAAAACTGTTTGAGTTTTTTCTCTATAAACAAATCTTTCATGACTTAAAAATGTTTCACATATTTTTTTTATTTTTCACAAAATACCTTAAATTTCAAGAATGTACGAGTATTTACAGCTAGTAAATATGTTAAAGATGTACCCATGATCATTTTCTATGGACTGAAGCCGTATTTATAAGAAAACAAAGGCAAAACAGAACTAAAATATATGATATATGCTACATAGGGCTATAGTTTGAGATATGTTAATTTTGTGGGAAAACCTAGTTTTCATTCAAAATTTCTGTCTACGTTGAACCACACGCTGATGAGTGACACACGCTGATGATTGACACACGCTGATGATTGACACACGCTGATGATTGACACACGCTGATGATTGACACACGCTGATGATTGACACACGCTGATGATTGACACACGCTGATGATTGACACACGCTGATGAGTGACACACGTAGGTATTTTCTAACGTGAAATAAATCAATCACAAAGAAGACCGTAACTATAGTAAACATTAAACGAAACTAGGATCTTAAAACGTCAGAAATTCATTATGTTTTCTTCTAAATGTTCGTAGAAAAAACAAATACGAAAATAATTGCTTTTTTTTCAAAATTGACCTCTGCCTAAAAAGGAATAAAGGGATTATAACATACCCAACCTTTGAGCTATGATATTTCAGTCAACAATACGTCTTAAGACAACAAACCAAAATGCGCTCCAGAATAGCCGAGAGTAAATATTAAACCAAGACTTGGCAGGGGACTTGGCTCTATTAATAAACTTGTCCTAAACCTACTATTGTTGCGCATCAAGTAACCTACTCACTACTCACCTATCTCAGTCGCTGTGGTACTCACTAAATCACTATATCACTGTCCTTGTCTCACTCACTGTTCACACACTGATAATCACTATAAATCACTGGCGAAGAACGTCTGGAATTTCCGGAGGTTGTTTTTGCCGGAAGAATTATGATGTGCTCTCTGAAACATCAAGCGAGATTGGGTTAGTTAAGTTTTAGGAAGTTGTTTTGGCTGTGGAACAAGTCAAAACATGTTTTACCTTAGATTCCATACCAACCAATTACTATTAGGACATATCTGGCGTATTAATTACTCCAATATGAAACAGGATGAGTGTAGAAAGGAGCGAGACTATTATCAATTACTAAGCCCAAACTGTTTCTTTAGACAGGATCATTTATTAACAGCAAGCTCTTGTGTTTAGTATTAAACCATTACACCATTCCCCCAACTATTAAACCATTAAACCATTTACCTACGACCGTTTTTTAAAGTAGCCGTTTCAGTACAGTTCCTTAGAATTGAAAAGTATCTCATAACAGCATTGTTTACTTTCATAACAGCATAGTTTTACTCATAACAACACGGGTAACGGACCAATGAGGTTCAAGGATTGAGAGAGGAGAAGCAAAATTTGTAATGATTCGAAATTCAACTAATCAGCTGTTCAGGCCAATTTAATTGTTGAGTGGTACAATTAGTATTTGAGGTATTTGATACAATGTTTCGTTGCATCACTGTCAGTGGTAATTAGAGGTTATAAACAAAAACATAACCTTTCTTAGAAGTTGTGAGTAGCTTTGTTTAGACCATCGTAGGTAAAGTAGTGTACGGAACTCGCGTAAATAGTGTTAACGACACTCGTAGAAGTTTTTAAGGCACTCGCCAAGGTTCGTACCTTAAATTTTCTACTCGTGTCGTTATCACTATCTTTGCACAATCGTTTCGTAAACTACTATAAGCACTTGGAATTTTCTAAGAGTTTGTGTTGTTGGATTGCATTATTTAATAACACATTTAAATAATTCTCCATTAACGTTGGACTTCGGTTCGAGCGTTCACATAACACACGAGCTTGATGTAGTTTCAAAGTATTTGCGTATTCCAATAATGAACTGAACCAATATCGAGAAAATATTACAAGCACTTAAAAGTGGTATGAGGAATTTGAAACCTAAACTATTTTTTTAATAGTGTAATTTAATAGATTTAAATTTTTAGGATATCTTTTAACAATGCTTAAATAATAAATAATCTACTATTGTCAAAACTGATAATACATGATTTACACAATGTAAACAGCTGGTTTATCATGCAAATAAAAAAAATATTTGTAACTTTAATTTAAATACTGAACAGTGGCTATGAACCATAGATTAAAACCCCTTTCTTACAGATTGTTAGTCCATACGCGTCCTAGTGAATTAGATTTCAAGGTACATTTTCTTTAGGCCTACTTAGAATGCTTTGAAATTTAACATTTATATCTCGTTATTTCACTGTCATTGTAAAGTAAAACTAGTGTTACAAAATAAAATGCATTTGTATAAAGTTTTTTGGACTCTGATTTGACAAAAACATAAAGAGTACACATTCAAATTGGTTATAAATAAGAGCATAAAATTATTTGGTTGGCATCAGCACATTCAGAAATAATTGTGATGATACATAAAATAAAACAAAACAGGGTATAAGTTTAACAATGGGATGAGAAGATGATTCGCAATATCTTAAGTCATTGTATGAATCTACCAACATTAAATGTAAATATGAGTTTCATACCTTGATTATTGTAGAACAAAACAAATAATAAGAAATTTAAATCCAGTACATTGAACTTATCAAATAGTTTTTACATTTATTTACGACAAAGATTCATCCCTTTCTATTATAAATATACTAATAATACATTTTTAAAACTTTCACCATCATTATTACATACACACTGAGAAAATAGACACGAATTAGATATTTTTTTACATTTCTTACTTGAATATGGAAGAGGTATTAATGTTATACTGAGTGAGAATCCTTGTTAAATAAACAAGTAATATGTTTACTTAATGGGGCCTTATTATAATCCCAATGTCCAAGGACAGAATAAGTAAGTTCATACAAGTTACCAGTTGTGTGAATCTGCGAGAGGTACTTTCTACACGTGTTTTATACGTTCTCTGCAATCAATGCGCACTTTTTAACTGCTTCAGAAACTGTTTCGACACATCAATCGCTCTATGAATCATGTGATTGTTTGTTTATGGATGCCAAGCTGGTGTTTAGGCTGCAGTGTTGTGTAAAGGTCAACTTGCCATGTTGATAATGATATTATCTAACTCGAACTTAATGGCGTAGCTTGGATTTGTTTTGGTCGTTTGTTTTGGATTGTTTCACTGATTTGAGTTGTAAACGATTTTGTGATTTTTCAACGAATTGAATGTACTGTATTACCTTGTGCATTTGTCGTAGTTATATGAGACCGATTCGTTTGAACACGTTGTAATGTGTATTTAGTGCCAAAATACACAAAAATATGTAGTAAAAAAAATTTTTACTTTTGCAAAATCAAAATGACACATACATTTGAAATAAACACTTAACACAAAAATACTGTTCCGATAATGCAACAAAATGAATACTTGGTAAAAAACCTTTCTACATGCATGGACTGCAACTAATCGGACTAAAACAGTTTAAAACAATAGATCCACATAACAAGCTCAAGAAGCAAAAACCAGCAAACTGAGTTGACAAATGTGACAATTAGACAACAATCGCCAAACAAAAAACAATGCAGTACCTTAGTTATCAAACCGTGGTCATAGAGTTTCAAACTATAACTGAGACACTGGCCCGGCGCCACATGACAAGGTGACCGAGCCAGCTGGCGAACACGACAAATCAGCTGATTTTGACAGCTCAAAACCACACGTTTCGGGAATGACTAACAGATGACGTTGTGCATTTTCTGTTTTGGTGTGTTTTCCCAAAACGAGATTGCGAAGGTCAAGGGGTGCGTCTCGGCGCGCCGCGGCGTCGTGTGGGTGGATTGTTGTTGCCAACACTTCATTCTGACTGCGCAGTAATGTCACAACAACTTAGATTGAGAAAGTATTTCGTAATGTTTGGGTTGGATTCATCGTACCTCGTGCTCGTTCGAGAATCAAACTAATTGCTGAGATTTCGTCGCCCAGTGGCTATGGGTGGTGCCGGCATTTTTTTTATGATTCACATTTTAAATGTATCGGAATTTAAAAAAATACATAATGTTAATATTTTGGACTATTGAGCTATAATTTTGTCCCAAGAGGTTGTGAAGGGAGCCTTGGCCTGTTACAATGTTCTACAATACGTAATTAAGGGAGATTATATGGACTATTTACAAGCAAATATAATCGAAAACATGTATTAAAAGATACATAGAAATGTGTGATTTTCACTTAATTGTATGCAAACATTTCCGGGGGGGGGACCATCGAACCCCCTTTTTGATTGGGGGTTTCCATACCCCCAGACCCCCCGGAAAGTCAGGCGCCACTGTCGCCCAGTGGAAATTCCTTAAAATATGCTCTGATTTGAGGTGGCGATTGTCGAACGTTCCAAGAAATGCATCTAGCAGATGCGAGGTTAATATAACGTAGATCTACGACTGTCTAGTTTTTTGTGGCATTCCTTTCCCTTACCTTGAACCCGACGTCTGGTCACGGGGTGGGGACGGGGAGGTAGAGGTCGATGTATTGAGGATTCCTGTCCTTTGTTCATCAAATTAAATTCTATCTGATCGGAAAAATATAAGGCAGGTTCTTGCCTAATACATCTGTAAAACAAAGTTTAAGGTTTCAGAAAACATCCAAAATGGGAATGGAAATGGTCCATCGAATAATTTTATTTAGGAATAAAGATAGCATAAAGATTATTTTATAGGCAAACTAAAAAAAATTCTATTAGAATATCCACATTTATTCATTACATGAAGTAAATTTGCACTAAAATATTAAATAAATTTGCTTTATTGCCAGGGCTCTGTTATGCCTTTTAACTGTAAAACCTTAAAGTATTTTTATACTAAATGTATTTCTGATGACTAATCCAGTTCTAAATGCTATTGTCTTAAGTTTCCTTTTATAATCCAGATACACAATTTGGAAACAAAAGAGCTATCATATAAACGTTCAATTTTGCTAAGGGAATAATTTGTTGAACCCGTCAAGGAGATTTGAAACAAGCATATAAGAAATTCTTTTGTAAAGTAGCAGCACTATGAAATTTGCTGTATGAAGTTTCAGGGGATGGTTAAACAATCATCATGACTGAATTTCAAAGTTCCAGCTCAGAATCGTCCTAATTCTGTAGCTCTAGTTTTTGAGACAAATCAGTATACTGTGCAATTGGCGTAACACTTTGGTAGGGCGAGTATAGTATGGACAAATTGAATATGTATAAGGAATTATTCAATAGTATAACGAAGTTCCAAGAATTACCAATCATTATAAAATAGTTTTATAATTCCCTTCATATAAATATTTACCTTAACAGCAATGTTGTCACTGTTGGTTATAGCTCGAGACTCCCCTCCTGGTACTGTATGTCGGGAATCACCAATAACGTATAACTATGTCCTTGCTTCGTGTCTCTGTGATCATATTTAATGGATATAATCGGTGGAAAACCTAAGCAAATATATTTTCTCGTTTGTCATCGCCCAGTTTTAAAATTAAGGCTATTCTACATTCAAAGAGTAAAACAAGGATTTTAATGCAATTCTCTAAGTCCAATAGCAAGGAAGGTAACAAAGAAGGCTTGTTCTGTTTTTATTTAATTTGACCTATTTAAATTGGCGAACTCGTTAAAAGCAAAGACCCAGAAGTAGGACAAAGTTTAGCGCCCGGGGAGACCAACTATCCTCGCCTTTATCCTAGAAAACGTCGATTACTTCAATATGAGTTCAACTTGCTAGTATAATACCTTTAAAATCTGTGGGTATATAATAACCCGACAATTTATGAATGATTTTTTGCTATTCTTCTTAGTAAAATAATACGGTTTCCATGTAATTGGTTGCCGCAAATACAAATTTCATGCACTGGTTTTATTATTGAGTTTTGAAACTAAAAATTGTTTTCAATACAAAATAATGTACATTGAAATTTAAAGTGAATTAAATTTGAGTAATAAACAAACTAAGCATCTATATATATAAAAGGCAAAGCCCTCACTTACTGACTCACTCACTCATCACTAATTCTCTTACTTCCCATTTACCTAGGAGGCTGAAATTTGGTACACTGATTCTTTAGGCATTAAATAGGAAAACTAAGCTGTTTTTATTCTGATCGGACTCTCGGGCTCCGCCCCAGTGGCTCTGGAGTTTCCCATGTTAACCTTATGAGTACTCATATTTAAATGGAATTAATGAATCTTAACAGCTGTTTCAATTAAACAAGTTGGTTCGGTTCTATAATGTTCAATAGCATTAAAGTTACAAGGATTACCAACAGGATGCAGCACTATTATTTCTTTTACATTTATGACAACAGCTAATTTGCAACCAAAAGGTGAGTGAGCGTAGCGAACGAACTTCAACCTGGAGGCGAGTTAGCGTAGCGAACGAGCTAACCTGAAGGCAAGTGAGCGCAGCGAACGAGCTCCAACCTAAAAGTGAGTGAGCGTAGCGAACGAACTTCAACCAGGACGTGATTGAGCCATGCGAACGAGCTCACTTATAAAGTTAAACGGGGCAAAGCCCGCGGGTACAGCTAGTTTGTGTACAAAGGAAATACCTAGGATTGCTTTTATAACAGTGAAAGCCAGTTGAGCGGAGCGATCACGTTTCATGGTTTTTAACAAAGCATGAAATGCCTATAGATATAATACAAAATACAACTATTGCATCAATTAATTTAGCTTATTAGTTTCGCTCAGAACTATCAACATCTATAACAAGTTGCATTAGTAAATATGTGGACATTACATACATATCCTTTGTATCAGTATTTTTCCTGCGTTTGCTTGCCAATGTCATCTGGTGAACCCACAGTTCTGGTTGAACCCGACCTTGAACCTAAACCAATCGAAATTTTCCCAATCTTGGCCAGAATTTGCAGTTAAGGCAGAAATAATCCTGCATCGATCCATACGATGCCACTTTAGAGTATTTTAATATTTATACTATATGTAAATTCAATGTATTTGAAAACTGATATGTCCTTTATTAGAAGATAAATTTCACTTGTAGACTTATTAAACCCTCATAGCTAAAATCGTACGTATTCAAATTACAGCAGGCCTAGTTAAAATGAAATAAAATTTCCTTCTTTGTTTAACCAAACCTAAATATTTATTTCAGATATAATTTTCATTCTACTTATTCTAAGGGTGGTTTCTTATTTAGGTTAGTACGGTATTTTAAAATGTTTGTTTCTGTTATCCGAACATAAATAAAAATATTTGTTTAACAATCTTAAGTATTCATTATAAGATAGTTGTCAAAGCAATCGGAAACAACGCAGTGACTAAGACTCAACAACGGAAAATAATGACAGACATTTAATTACAAAACTAATTGAAACTATTCCAAGAACCCGAAGCAGTTTAACATCAAGACAGAGTATGATTTTGTGAGCTGTCCCTTAACATTTATTCTCACTAAATACCAATTCTTATTGTTAGATTTTTTTATATTTGATTTGTTTTATTTCATTTTGCAGAGTATAATTCTTAGATTCAAGAGGTAACTCAATTTAAGAGGTAATTCAAGAGGTCCATGATGCTTTCGAGATGTTGCTGCAGCGTGGGTCCGTGAGTTTCTGCGGTTATATAGATTTTTACGCCACACTACATTATTTTGACGAACTTCCCACGCAAGGATTTAGTCCAGAAAACAGCTGTTTGCCGCCAGCTTATTCAAATGGGGTTTCATTGCGTACTACTGTACTGCAATGAGTTTTACCGGACACCAATCAGCTGATTATACACTGTATTTAGATGGCAGTGAGTGGTTATAAACAAAAACATAACCTCTCTTAGAGGTTATGACTAGTGATTTTTAGACCTTTAGTTGGTGGAAATATATAAGGATTTGTACGGATTTAGTAGTATGGCGTAAACTATCGTACGTTAACTCGTCCAAAATGTGTGTACCGGACTCGTATGGTAATCCCGTACTCGACTTCGTCTCGCACGGGAACGACTACACTCGTCCGGTAAACACTTATTTTCAGGACTAGTAACGTAATATACTATTTCCTTTCAATTTTATATTGTACTAGCTGTAACCCGCGGGCTTTGCCCCGTTTAACTTCTAAATTTTCAAGATGATCTCGTTCGCATGGCTCAATCACATCCTGGTTGAAGTTCGTTCGCTACGCTCACTTGCCTTCAGGTTAGCTCGTTCACTACGCTAACTCGCCTCCAGGTTGAAGTTCGTTCGCTACGCTCACTCACCTTTTGGTTGCAAATTAGCTGTTGTCATAAATGTAAAAGAAATAATAGTGCTGCACCCTGTTGGTAATCCTTGTAACTTTAATGCTATTGAACATCATAGAACAGAACCAACTTGTTTAATTGAAACAGCT
The DNA here is from genome assembly GCF_028750875.1 of Macrosteles quadrilineatus. Taxonomy (NCBI): domain Eukaryota; kingdom Metazoa; phylum Arthropoda; class Insecta; order Hemiptera; family Cicadellidae; genus Macrosteles; species Macrosteles quadrilineatus. Next base: position 10,454,741 of record NW_026542596.1, on the reverse strand, counting down.
GTTAAGATTCATTAATTCCATTTCTCATAAGGTTAACATGGGAAACTCCAGAGCCACTGGGGCGGAGCCGATTGGACGGATCACGAAATTGATGGTGTATAAACCTATTCCATGAAATTCTACACGTATGTACCAAGTTTCGTGGCCATCGGTCCAGCGGTGTCTGAGTTTATCACTGCCAAACAAACAAACAAATATATATACAAACATCCTCTTTTTTACTTATAGATAAGGGTATACATTTTAAGTTGCTAAGTTGTATTCAATGAATTGACGTAGCTAATGCAAATAGTATTTGATAATTTGGTAAATAAATTACTTATTGACTAAAATTAAGATAATATAGGTGCGGCTAAAAGAACCTGAATCTCAACGTCCCACCTTCAAATCCTGGGAATAATCTTTAACTATTATTTATTAGAATATAATATATTTCTGTTGCTCTAGGGAGTTGATGGGCGCTGGATCGGCAATTCAGCTACAGCATTGGAATAACAATGGATTTGCTCAACGTGTGTCATAAGTGGTAATTTATGTTATGAAGCTGTACGTACAAGTAACACTATTTACAACCAATAAATGTCAAATGCTCACACGACATGTCTTAATAAGCGGAACAGTCTCGGTAGTGTTAATTAGAGGTTAGTATCTACAGTACATACCAAATATGTACCATCAAAATCGAACCACAGGTTGTTGTATGTAGCATCCATGTAGGATCTGTACACATCCACACATACAGACACAAACACACGCACAGACATCACTTTAAAACCCGCTTTTTTGTGTTCAGAGAGACCCAAAGCAAATATATCCACAAAAATCTCGAACTCGAAAATTTTTATGAAAACAATACTTACTGCATGTGCACTGTGCAGTATAGAGGGAGAAACTAAAAGGGATAGATATCACTCGTTGTTATGACTTAAAACTTAAATCTTTTAGTTTTGTGACTATCGTTTATTGTTTTAAGCTTTTGTCTCAAATTTTTGCGTTTTAAAAAATATGTGGTCTTTTAAAAAAATCCATATTTCTATTTTTCAATTTTCCAATAATGTTTTTTACTATTGAACTTAGATTTAAAAGTTAGGGCCGGTTGCTGAGCTCCGGATCTATAAGTTCTGGACTTATTGAGTCCAGGACTCAAATAAGCTCTCGGATCTAAATCGTCTTGCTGAGTGGCGGATCTATCTCTGAAACTCCAGGATCTATAAGTCCTGGACCTATTTGAGTCCAGAACTTAAAGCAATAAAAATTGAGGGAATCGTAGAGTATTTGGCGTTGTGATGTTGGCAGTGGGTGATAGCCGGCCGTGCCGTGCCGTCTGCTCCCCACCTCGTAAACTAGAGATTAGTAAAATTTTAATGTTAACTGTTATTATAATCATTACTATCCTACATTACCATTCTTGTTTGGTTTAGGTGTATTTAAAAATATGTGTATGATAAGGTCGTGTTGCAAACTTCTGAGCTAAAAGTCAAAACAACTTGTTTGTTGTTTTTGAATTGCTTTTATATTCAACATTTTTAAATGGTTCTTTTTTTAAATTTATTTTTAATATTATGGGATAAATTAAAATTTTTAAACGACAATCCTTATCAAGTAGCACATAATTTTAAGGAGTTTTAATAAAGGAAATTAATTAATGCCACAAATTTGAATTTGACACGACAAATAAAAAAAAAGTTATGGTAAGAAATGTTAGACGTTAATTTAACTTGAACTTTAGATTCCTTCACGTTTATTTTTTCATGACTATATTTTTAAATAACCTTCAGTTCACGTGAGGGTGATCTCACGTTCATCACCCCACCCCAAATACGGGTTGCCGGTGGTGTTTTTATTTTTTAATACCAGCCCCTATTTGGCATTTCAAATTCAAATATATATTTAAAGTCAAGTTAAAATGTGCATTACATTACCCTGGTCACGTGTACTGAAGAGTATTTGAAAATTTAAAGTCATGAAAAAGATAATAAAAGTGATGGAATTAATTAACATCTAACACATTTCTTGCCACAACTTTTAAAAAAATTTTCGTATCAAAGTCGAATTTGCAGCATTAATTTCCTTTTTTAAAGTGCTTTTCTTTTCTTAAAGTTAAAACAGTGTGCTACTTGATACGGGTTGCATTTAAGAAAACTTAAGTTACCCCTAGCAACCCCTATTTGGGGGTGGGGGGTGAATTTCAAAATACCACCAAAAGATACTTTTCATTGCCCTAGTAACGTGTATCGAAGCTCGTTTGAATATATGCAGCCGTTCAAAAATTAACCAGGGGAGTATTATAGGATATATTATAGCATATTACCTTTGGTACCTTATGGATAACTCTACAAGCAGTAGACTCTGACACAATGGAGAAGATCTCCAGTTTCCCTGTAAAAAGTCACGTCAGGAAAAAAAATTCGGAATGCTGTGTGGAGCTTTTTTATTATAAACCCTTATTCCTGGAGACAGTAAACGTAATATATTTTGAAAGATGAAATCATCCTGAAACTCTTCTTCAGATAACACGAGCAATGGGTTAAGTGCACGACCAAGATGTCTTGTCTTGGTCTACGTTGTAGTGCTTTAAAAATGGCAAAAATCCAAATTATTTTATGATAATGATGCGCACAAACCGACTTCAAAACCAAAACTGGGGCGTTTATACTCTGTTAAGTCTAGGATCTAGTTTTAAATCCTGCCCCTGGCGAGGATCTAAAATCGTAGTGTTTTATGTTCTGGACTTAACGGATTTTGCTAGATCCTTGTCTCAGCAAGAGACGAGAATCTAAATTAAGTTCTGGACTTATAGGTCTTTGACTCAGCAAGTCAATTTTTAAACTCCAGAGTCTAACCAGCCAAATAAACTCCGGAGTCTAATAAGTTCTGGACTTCGCTAACGCCCTATCTCAGCAAGCCATTTCGTAGACTCCAGAGTCTAAAGCCGGTTTAAGTCTAGAACTTAGCTAAATCCCGAGCTCAGCAACCGGCCCTTTGTCAGTAACATAATTATTCTGCACCATATATTGTTACCAATAAGTTCAATGTACCTAGCTAATGCAGTACGTAACCACCATGAAACTTTGCGAGAGGAAAAAAATCATTAATGAATAATTCTATTTTAAAACGTTTTTATTAGCTCGCTTTCTTGTCCGGTACAAATTTTGCAATCAATTTTATACTAACTTCCCGATGAGCTAGAGACTTGAAACTTGAAACATAGCTCACAAATGGATAACAATGCAATATTATATAATATAATTTTCATATTTTCCTTGGGCTACGCCCCATGGGCTTGTTTTCATTAACTCGCTTTCTAGCAAATTTTAATATTTCCCGTTGAGCTAGAGACTTGAAATTTGATACATAGCTCACAAATGGAAGACAATGCAATATTATTTCATTTAATTTTCATATTTCCCTTGGGCTACGCCCCATGGGCTTGTTTTTATTAGCTCGCTTTCCTAAAAATTTTGATATCAATTTCAAACGAAGTTCCCGATGAGCTAGAGACTTGAAATTTGAAACATAGCTCACAAATGGATGACAATGCAATATTGTGTCATTTAGTTTTCATATTTCCATTGGGCTACGCCCCATGGGCTTCCAAATTTTCCATGTTTACATTTTTAAAGAATGTAAATTAATATATCAGTTAATTTAGTCAGCTGTAAATACTTAAATTTGACAGTTCAAAGAGGTATAGAGGTACAGGTTTTCCAAGAGATTCTTTATACAAACATTTCAAAATACGTAAAAACGGTACGAACGTGGGGTGCATGCAATTGATAGTAATACATTATTTTAATAGGTGAAGGTAATTGTAAGTTATATATTGCATGCACCCCACGTTTTTCGTTTTAAATCTTACAAGTATTTATACTCTCCACACATTTATAAATTATTTTCTACTTTTTAGTGTGTTTAAAAACGTTTTGTGTTAAAAAAGCTTTTTATTTATAAATTATTAGTTGTACCTTCTCAAAATTTGGCGAACTTCCAAATGAGGATCGAAACTACAAACAATGTTGGGTCTTAACCGTCTTAACTGGTGTCGGGTGGTGTAACTGGGATCTTTATGTGTCTGGTGAATAACCAAATTGCCTCAGTCACCTAGATTTTGTAGCAGTGGCAGTATTTTGTAGTAATCTACCATGGCTGTGCTCCGAATGATTCTTTAATATATCCATACTCATTACGTATTATTAATCATGCAATACCACCCAGTTTGGTTGTTCTCTAGTGGTCGCAGCCAGTGTAGTGGAGCGTCCAAGTCCAAGTCCAAGTCTATATGACTGTGGCGACTAGCGCCACGTCTGGTGAAGTGCCTGCTCGCTAGGAGCATATACTTCTGGTCTGCTGTGGGTCCAAGCCCTGGTAGCTCAGCTACCTGTAAATTTTAACGTCGTTCTTGGGGGTTACTCGTCGATCTGGGGGCGGAGCTGTGGAACATCCTCAGCAACCAGGTCTCTGATGTGTTCCCACGGAGAAACATCCGCCGTCTCTTCAAGTCTCGCTCGGAGGCCGTCGACGTAGTCTCGGAGAGTCGGTACTGCCGCAGAGTCCCTGATGACGGAGTTCCAGGGTGAATCTGTCGCCTGCCGAAGAGCCTTGCTCTGGACGACGAGCAGCCTCCGTCTAGCGGTTCTGCAGGTGAGGTGGTACCATGCAGGGGCTGCGTACGTGAGGACAGGCCGAAGCAGGGCCGTGTAGAGACGAACTCTTGCAGCCGTTGACAACTTCCTTGACCGGAGCAGCGGGCGGATGGCGCCAAGACGCTTCCTGGCGAGGTCGCAGACCCTCTCGACGTGGGGAGTCAGGGTGAGTCGCTGATCCAGCAGGATGCCGAGGTACTTCACCCGGCGCTTCCATGGGATGTCGAGTCGGCCCCGTCTAGGTGGAGGTGTTGACCATCGTCCTGCCTCCTCGACCTCGTGAAGTATTTGTTTTGCCTGTCAACAGGAGGTCCCTGGTTAAATCTTTCGAACGCCAATGTATCTTTAGCAACACGATAATGGCGTGAAGCGAAGTTCGGAACCACTATGAATCTGTTGGTCAATATAGTTTTGGTTGAATTTGCAAACCGCGATAAATACAGATAAATACAGTAGTCTATTTTATTTGGATATTATCCTACTGATTGATCTGAAATCTATTTTGATGTGATGTTTTTGTGACATGTGTCAAGTCCAATCATGTTTCAGTTCCCATATCTAATACATGACTCACTCATTTTGGTTCAATTTACAAACAGTGCTCTCAATCTAATTAGTCTAAGTATTGTTTAGTTTTACTTAATTCAGTATTTTTACGAGTAAACTATTTTTACCAGTATTTTTTCCATTACATAAAAACTAGCTGGGCGAGGTGTAAAGGATTAAGGTATAAGGAAGGTAGACTTAAAGCCATTTTCATGATCAAAACAGTTAATAACATGTGACATTGATATGAACGTCACAATATAACTTATAGATTTACGATTCCACTGAAATTGCCACTATTTTTACACGATACCCGGAAAGTTTTGGATGTAATATAAAACAACAAAATAGAATATGTATCCTTCGTACAGCCCTTCATGAGTTTGTGGTGTTTGCCATAACGGTTGTCTATAAATAGCTTTGCAGTGAGTGACATGCATTTCGGTACGATATTTTGGTATTTTATAGGTAAACTAGCTGTACCCGCGGGCTTTGCCCCGTTTAACTTCACAAGTGAGCTCGTTCGCATGGCTCAATCACGTCCTGGTTGAAGTTCGTTCGCTACGCTCACTCACCTTTCGGTTGGAGCTCGTTCGCTCCGCTCACTTGCCTTCAGGTTAGCTCGTTCGCTACGCTAACTCGCTTCCAGGTTGAAGTTCGTTCGCTACGCTCACTCACCTTTTGGTTGCAAATTGGCTGTAGTCATAAATTTAAAAAAATAATAGTGCTGCACCCTGTTGGTAATCCTTGTAACTTTAATGCTATTGAACATCATAAAACAGAACCAACTTGTTTAATTGAAACAGCTGTTAAGAAATTCCTTTTAAATATGTAAAATCATTAGGTTAACATGGGAAACTCCAGAGCCACTGGGGCGGAGCCCGAAAGCCCGATCAGAATAAAAACTACTTAGTTTCCCTATTTAATGCCCAAAGAATCGGTGTACCGAATTTCAGCCTCCTAGGTAAATGGGAAGTGGGAGAATTAGTGATGAGTGAGTGAGTGAGTGAGTGAGTGAGTCAGTCAGTCAGTGAGGGCTTTGCCTTTTATATATTTAGATTGTAAATTTGGAATTTGCCCAAATAATGCTATTGAAGCGTTAATTAAATTTGCGCAATCGGAAAAACTACCATTATCACAACTGTTTGCGCATTTGGCTTAATCCAGCTTGAGCTGAAAACACATATTCGATAATAAACTTGTAAAATCTAACTTTCCCCGGTCAGGGTTATGTTATTCAAAGATTACTATGAATTTGGGTAATTTCAAGCGCATTCTCAAAAATACCTATCTTTAAACGAGTTAAAAACAAATGTTACTAAGTCCAACGATTCTTCTTCATTTTTGTCACACATACTTTAGGCAATATAGTAAAATAAATAAATTATTATAAATAAAAGCGATAAATAAAACGAAGAAGGAAAGCTGTATTATTTATGTTTGACTTAGCTAATGCAATGTATTGTCAACTTAGCTGAATAAAATGATTTGATTTGATTTGAATAAAACAGCTAAGTAGCCTAATACTCTTAACACCTTAGGTAAATGTTTTTTTTACCTATTTTACCTGTTTTTTTTGCTATTTTTAAATACTGTATTACATATTTTAGGAATGTAAAAAATGTATTTATGTTAAATATATTGTGTGTATTATGTTTGGTATTTTAGGCATGTTAGTGTATAATGTAAATAGTAGTTATTTTTTCATATATTTGTTCAAAATATTTCAGAAAGAAACTGTGATTTGACGATACCAAAAATACCGATTACTCACCAGGGTGGTGAAATGTTGCGAGATCGATCGTGAAATGACGTCACATATGACGTCAGATGCGCAACAGCTTAACCTTTGACAATTCCAGCGTTCCAGCGAGCGTCTACAATCTGAAACTGTGGAATTCAACTAAATAACTGATTGACGAACTAGTTCAACAATTATTTTTAACATCACGTAACTTATTGTAATGTTACAAAATTATTGTAAAGTAGAGATCGTCCAGTGGTTGAAAACTTGACCAAAAATATGTAATGTACAGACTTCTCTATTTCCACGCAAAGCTGTAAATAAAACATGTGATTTGAGTTTCTTCAATTTGTTTGATTTTCTGTTCATATTTCGTTGTTATTTCGTCACCAGTGTGGCAACTCATAAGACCCATGTTAATTTTTTTTTATTTTAAATTCATGCCTTTTGCTTATTTATGAGCCTATTTTAATTTCTAAAGGGATTCTGCATATCCACAGGAAAATATCTTTCTAACAGTATGCGAAGATTTTCCCTGCGATGCACACGAGCTGAGAAAAAAGGTTTAAAAGAAACATGCTTGCCTATTAATATATAGAATATATTAGCGTATTCAATCAAATTATCAGAGAATATAGCGAGTTTATCACATATCAATATGCAAATTTGCAATGGGTCCCCTCGTTATTAAATATACAATCTTTTTTGTAGGAATGGTTTATATAATCCTTAGTTAATATAAATCCATGAATACAGATAATTGCTTTCAACATGTACCCACCATTGATAGGAAACAAACCAGAATTTTACATCTTAGTTTTATAGGTAAATTCAACGGACATAAGCCATCTCTTCTTTATGATATACTCGCCTATCCATTGAAAGGATTCTATTTATCCATTGATTAGTTAATATAAAAGGTAATAGCAATGATACATACAAATACGGTATTCAAGACTATTTTAATCATATTATGTACAAAATACAAGATTATTTACAACAAAACTTATTGGACTAGAAGTAAACAAGGTAAAAGTAAACAATAAAAAGTTACACTTTGATTTTAAGGAATCTAATCTCTTTAATGTGGGCAAGTGATCAGTCAACCGGATGATTCTATTAGAAATTAAAAAGAGCAGGAGATGTACGGTCCGGAATTGTACCCCCCTGGAATTGTACCCCCCTGCCAATAGCTAATTATTTATGTACGGGGTGGAATTGTACCCCTTCCCCTGTAAGTAACATTTTCAAACGTCTTTCAATCAACTTAATTGGTATTATTAAAATGAAATAGTAGTGAATGCATTCTTAAGTGACATATGTTGGATTTTTAATCCTGTACAGAAAATAGTGTTTGTACTAAGGAAATATAATTGCGAAGAGATTGTCCAAACATTTGGCTTCACCACTTTATTTCGTTTCGGACCGTATGGATATTTTATTATTTTTTTTTAACCATGAACAGCCTGATTACACTATTGCTTAGTTTGTTTTTATAATACTGTTATCTAAAACCTGTTCAAGAAGTGAGCTAACTTAACTTTTACTCACCTTCAAACTTCGCAAATACACAAGACAAAGCCCGAAGTTAATTTCGGAACGTCGTGAGTAGGCCTTTTTAATGCTACACAATCTAATAGATTAAAATATAACGTTACGAGTCCGGAGAATGGTGTTTTGCCTTCGTCTCTCGCGAATGTAGTATTTTGTTGGAAATATTTGTTGGAAATATTTGTTGGAAATATTATTTTGTTGGATATATATTTAATTGTAGGAGCTAGGTCTTTGTTTTGTTTAAATTGTTAATATTTTGACCCTAGTATTGACGACAAAATGTTAAAGTGATGGAACCCTCTACTCCATAAATTCCTATACCTATTTCTAGGCGATTATTCATGCACATATTTATAATCAAAATATACCTTACTACTGCCAAAACCATTGATTTATCTTTTATAGCCTCCGGTTTACCGATTAATATTAAATATGGAATCGATTTTTAAAATGGTAATCCTTAATTGTTGCAATTTTTAATCATTACAGTAAAGCAGTTATTTACATGATTTTTGCAATATAATTTCAGATAGAGAAAGCTTCAATGTCACTCGATTTAATATGATTTAACATAAGCAAACTAAGACAAATAGGTCAAATGGAAAATATTGTCAATACATCATTTGTAAAAGTCCTAGTGGTCAAATTAATATAGTATATTTCGTACCTAGGGCCGAAAATGAGGTTTTGCCGGCTCGAGATAGTTTTTAAGTTCGAGACGAAGTCGAGAACATAAATCGATCGAGAGCTACAAAACCATTTCGGTCCGTGGTACGAACGCTATTTTTCACCACACTATACCCTATTAATAATGCACACTGATAGTCAACACAACTACAACTTTAAGGTTATGTGAAGAAATAATTTGAGGAATCAGCAAAAATAAAAATAAATAGTTGCTAGGCAACGGTGACAATAACACAATTATATTGCAATGCTATGAATTTTGATTGTGTATTTAAAATGCATTCATGTTTTAAGTAAGCGGACAGCTGATTTTGCGGCCCCGGCCTATAAAAACCTGATCGGTCCCCAAATTACGATGACAGCTGGCATGGCCAGCAATCCGTAACTTTCAGCCACCAATTAACGTATGTAATACAGCCAAAAACATCATAGTGTGGTGAACAAGGTTTTACGTTTCCAAGTCTATTATAAGGTTGGAGTTTAACGCATTTTATATTATAGCCTATTTATTTTCGATGCCACACACTTATCACAGTCAAATGGGGGGTACAATTCCAGGGGGTAAAATTCTGGACCGTACATCTAATTCTGCTGTCACCAGGGGGTAAAATTCCGGACCGTACATCTAATTCTGCTGTCACCAGGGGGTACAATTCCAGGGGGGGTGCAATTCCGGTTCTAGAAGACGGACTAGACTGACGGGGGGTACAATTCCAGGGGATTCAATTCTACCCCGTATATTGACAAAATAAACGTGAGTTCTAGGGGGGTTCTAGGGAATTTTAGGGGGGTGCAATTCCGGCCCGTACAGTTTTTTAGATGCAAGTGGATTTAATCGAACCACTCGTGCATAACAATATCAAAGTTTTATGAGGGGGTACAATTCCGTCACCCCGGGTTAGTAACGATTAAATTGCGATATATTACAACAGTGGCGCGATCCTTCGTGGACCATTTCAACTTCGTTGATCAGTGTCATAGAAAGAACATCAATCGTGGCTGAGGTATATGTTGATAGGCAAGCATGTTTCATTAAAACATTCTTCTTCAGCTCGTGTGCATCGTAGGGAAAATCTGCATACTGTTAGAAAGATATTTTCCTGTAGGTGTGCAGATTTCCTTAATAAATTAAATTCCTCAAAAAGTGACGAAATGTCTTATTGTTTAACCGCCTACACACTAGCACGTCAGACTGGCGTGCTTTGGCACGGCACGCCAAAAATCAAACTCGTTTTGATTTCCACCGTGCCATGCCAATGCACGCCGTGCTTGCACGGTGTTCACCACACACTGGCACGTTTCGTCTGTTTTTGGCACGACGTGCATTGCACGTGTAGTGTGTGGGCCGCTTAAGGTTCAGCAAGAAAACACAAATAAAATTCAAGAGTTCGCCAACAAATTAAATCATAAATTTGTGATCAATCAATACCATCTACTGTAACCATTTCGTGTGATTATGACGCATGTTAAAATTGACTGTAGATCTTTACCATTTCTTATTCAGTTTATCAAGACGGAAATGTTTATGATCGTAAATCACAATCTAGAGATAAGCACAACATTGTTAAAATTCTGAAAAACCCCATCGATGAGAGATTACTGTTAAAAATACTATTTACGACACAGATATCGATATAATCTGTATTTCTAGTTGAGTAGTGATTGTTTATCCCTACAACAGTATATAACTGTTTCCTCAAATCTATGAGCATATTTTAAATATGTGGAAGAATATCAGTTTGTTGAGAAGAAAGTGGAATGAATTTCGTAATTATATATTTAGTCAAGCAGTAAGTGACACTGAGAAAAGTAAACAAAATATGGACTATGTGTACGTGTTACTGATATGTGAGTGAAGTTGGCAATGCAAGAGGTGAGATCGGACTTTTTCAAGAGTTATAGTCTCCATAGTGTTAGGGGTTTTCATAATAAGTGTTAACATTTGTATAGTATTCATTTAATTCAATTTGTTGTAAAAAAAACTGATACAAATTCAATAAGAACGATAGTTTTTTTACTCGTCCAAATATTAGAGTTAATATCACAATGGGAGTGACAGGATTAAGCTATTTACTATTTGATGCATCACCGCAGGCGGTTATTAAAGAAAATACTATGGAATCATATCATGGAAAATATATAGCATTCGACGCCTTTCAGTATCTTTACCAGTCATTAGCTCCAAAAAGAACGAGAAAGCAAATGTCAACAGGAGAAGAAAAAAGGAGCCCACTTGTGTTAACATTTTTCTCGTGCATGAGGCTGTTGGAGAACGGTATCAAGCCATTGTATGTGTTTGATGGTCACGCCCCAAAACTAAAGAAACCAGTCCTGGAAGAGAGGCGAGAGAAAAGAGAAGAGGCAAAAAAAGAATTCGACAAAGCTGAGAAAAAAGGCGATACGCTTAAAATGGAGATATTACGACCACAAACCGCTCAAGTGACGAAGACAGTAAAGAAAAATTGCAAAGAGCTGCTTAAATTACTTGGGATACCCTATTTCAATGCCCCAGGAGAGGCCGAAGCGCAATGTGCTGCATTTGTAGAAAGCGGGATTGTGTACGCCACAGCAACTATGGACTTGGATGCTTTGACTTTTGGAACTAAAGTGGTTTTGCGGAACTTTCCGTTTACTAAACAAGTTACAAATAAAAATCCCGTCACCGAAATTCATCTAGAGAAAGTATTGGGGACTCTAGGGCTTACCTTGGATGAATTTATTGAATTGTCAATTATCATGGGGTGTGATTACTGTAAGGGCATCGAAGGGCTGGGAAGCCATAAGGCAATTGAGCTTATAAAAAGGTACAAAACGATTGAAAACATTTTGGGCAACACGGATGTAAGTAAATTTAAAGTGCCTGAAAATTGGTTATACAAGGAGGCAAGAAACGCATTTTTAAACCCAGATGTAACTAAGTGTGAAAACCTTAAACCGTTCACTTGGAACGAGCCGGACATTACAGGCACGATTGACTATTTATCTGGTGAAAGGGGTTACGATGACAAACTAGTGCGTAAATGTCTTAATAGATTAGCATGGATGAATCGTAGTAAGAAATAGCTAACTTAAGTATTTATTTAGCTTGTTTATTGTTTTCGTACGCAAACAAATAGATTTTAAGCATAGTTGTGTTTTTGGTTAAAGCCCTTTTTCAGCCACTTCCCTATTAACTATACACTACTGTTCGTTTTAATTACTCCAACGATATATAATGTTGTTTTTATGAGACGGAGCTTGAATGTTCTTCTTAATGCCCGTTGCACTAAAGTCACTGACCTTAACTCACTTAATAACAATACACACTTAGCTTTTTCCTGATCTGAAAACATGTTGGTCGAAAAAACCTTAACTTATTGAATAAGAAGTGATTTGAATAGCACAACAATCAAAACAGCTGTCTTAAATATGTGAACAAAACTGTTTGAGCTACATTACTGTAAAACCGCACCTGTATTGACGTGAATGAAACGTACCATTAACTTTGGATACTGCAAATAGCCATTTATGTAAATCAAATGACCCATTGACTTACGATACTGCAGGTAAACAATTCGTTTACGTGAACCCGACGTATCATTGACTTTGAATACTGCAAATAGGCATCTTATAAATGTGAACCAAATGAACCATTGAATTTGAATAGGCCTACTGCATGTAGAATTCTCATTAATGTGAAACAGGTGTACAATTGATTTAGGATACTGGAAGTAGAAATTATATTACGTTAGCCAAATGTAACATTAAGTTTGGATACTGCAAGTAAACAATTGTTTTACATGAACCAGGCGTACCATTGACTTTAGAACCAGTAATTACACATTCCATTTAAGTGAACCAGGTGTACTATTGACTTTAGATACTTAAAATATGCATTCTATTTATGCTAACCAAATATATAATTGACATTGGATACTGAAAGTAGACATTAAATTATGAGATCCAGATGAAACATATACTTTGGTTCCTGCAAATAGATAATTCATTTACGCGAATCAGATGTATACTTGACTTTGAATACTGCAAATAGACATTCCATTTATGTTAACCAAATATACCATTGAAATTTACCATTCCAATATTTAAGAAAAGTATTGGAATAATATGCTTGCTCCGCTCAATATTGCAAGCAGTCAACTGCATTGTACACCTAGTAAAAAATTGGCGACAGCTGGTCCATATAGAGTCTTCTGCAGTATCCAATCAAAAGTCAATGATAGTGCTGTAGTAAGAAAAACACCATTGTTCTATTACTAGGAATTTGGGGGGAAATGTGACGAAGTCCTAAGAGTGGATTTTGCTATCACAAAAGGCACATGCACAGAGTAGGTGGTTTAATTTTACAGTTCAAAGGAAATTAACGTATAACTACAACATTATTAAACATTTTAAGAAGCTGATGCCAGTTTTATTTTAATCTGCTTCCCACTCGTATTTATATCTCATCACAAGCATAGTTAATTACAGTACTAGTATTAACTTCTAATTTTTATTGATATTTTTGACAGGTTTATTCTTTGTATTTCAATAAATGATTTGAATAGTACAGCATATTAGTTTGTTTTGCTTAATACATTAAACGATTATCACTCACGTATAAATAATTTATAATAATTTATTAATTAAGTAATTTATTTATACGTTCTATATTTTATAGAATAATTATTTTGTGTGTCATATTATCAGGTTTTTGTCCTTTCTCATGTTTCTATTCATTAATTAAATCCGTCTTGTGAGTAACAGTATAAGCGTAAATATATGTTTTAAGTGTTATAAGACGTTTACTTTCCATTAATTAAATCGTAAAAACTGCAACATAATATAATAATCGAGGAAATTTAAATACGGTTGTACAACAAATAATTGGTACCAGTAAAATGGACCAATAGGAAATGTTGACTATAATAGGCTTAATAGGTTGACCGCTCGTTGGGAGAATTGGCGGGGGTTGTTATTGTAATGACAAGAAACTACGTCACTGAAGTGACGTTTGGTTGTGCATCTATAGGCGGTGACACACTATCGATCTTTTCCCCGATCAAGACCCCGAACCGAGCAGGGAGAAGGGAGAAGGGAGAAGGGAGATAAATATCAGCAAAATTTTACTCCGAACATTTCCCCGAACATGACCAAGACCAGACGAATTCTACCGAGCGCGGCAAAAGGAAGTTTGGAGAGAGATAGAGAGTGTGTGCGAGTGAGAGCGCGGAGGCAGTGCCGTGGAAGAGGGAGGGGGGTTATATATCTATTGATTTCTATTGGTTTTATTCATTGAAATAACGTTACAGAATGATCATTTTAATTGCCTTTAATAATATTAATGTTTATATTATTTTTGAAAGAATTTAAGTCAACATCAATTACTTAATTCAACCTTAATATTATTGATATAATTGATTTAACGGTTTCTACACTTTCAACCTTGACCAAACAAACCACAAACATTACATCTTAAATGATTATAATATATAACGGCAACATATTACCCAACATTTATTTATTTTACCAATTAAAGAGTTTTGCCATATTAAATCAGAACTATCAATGCTAGCGCAGGCGGCCGCTCGGTGCGGCGCTCGCGGCGATGTACGGGGCAAAAATGTACCGTGACACACTATCGTACATCGGACCGTACATCGGACCGATCTTTTCTTTGATCTTTCGCCAAAAAACCGCCTCCAGAGCGCTCGTCTCCCTGCTCGGCCTGATGTCTTGTTCGGCGTCTTGATCGGTGTACGGACCCGTGACACACTATGGAACATCCTCCCTTCGACCTCCCTTCTCCCTTCTCCCTGCTCGGTTCGGGGTCTTGTTCGGGGAAAAGATCGATAGTGTGTCACCGTCTTATACCTTACATTGGTTTACACAAACCCTGATATATTCCTTCCAAAACATAAATTTTATTTTAGTAATATGACCTATGGCGTTTCTGCTTTAACCGAAGATAGCACCTGCGTGTGCTCCCGCTATCTCCGCGTTCCGCCATCTCCGAACCCAAATCTGTCCCGCCATCTCCGAATTCTTGAGTGACCCTTATAATCCCGTCACTGCCTGCGTTGTTGGCTGTCATTGCATCCACGGCTGCGAAGCCCCGTGGATGGAAGATTTAATGAAAATTTAACCCGTGGGTTAGGTTAGGCTAGGTCAGGTTAGGCTAGGTTAGGTTAGATTAGGTTAGGTTGAATAGGTTAGGTTAGGTTAAGTTAAGTTAGGTTAGGTTAGGTTTGGACGGAAAGTCTTAACGCAGGAAGTAACCGAGGATTATAGGGGTCACTCTGAAATTCGGAGGTAGCGGTACACGGAGGTGGCGGGACGCGGAGATAGCGGGAGGTAACCAGCACCTGAACTAGTAGAGAGTGGCAAAATTATAACTTTCTACCAAATGAAATGTAAACTATACCACCAATCCTTCTACATTATTACTTAAAAAAAGAGCTGTCGAAACTCTGAAAAATCTAATAAAACCCAAGTACAATGTTAAGAAACATTGTAAATGTATCTGTTTAATCCACGTTAGTGCTTTTCTTACGCAGTGGAGCTATCTTACCTGGCGAAGCTCATAAAGGGTAAGGACGAAACTTTCAAGAAGCTTGAATGTGGTTAACTTCAGGGGTTAACATTGCCTCTTTTTTTGTAGTATACAGCTGATCTTCCTCAATCACATTCCAGGAAGTTCATAGAGACAGAATGAGTTCCCTACCCTAAACTCCTTTATAATGCATGTTGGGTGTAGGTTAGCAATAATTTCAGTATCATCATGTCCATAAAGATGTTAAATTTCTAACTTCAAATATTATATCAAACGAAATAACCATCTTAACCTGATACCCACCTCCCCCCCACTTTACGTTATAATTCGTAATTTATATATAATTCGGGTGCAGCTAACGGATTTGGTCATAATCACTTATTTTTACACAATTTCCAAACCACACAGCTGTTTCAGAGATGACGTCATCACCCCCTCCCCCACCGATACATGGTCACCACCGAGGTAAAGGGGCGGTTTGGGGTCAATCAATGAACATTGGGGTAAACATCTCATGGCCCAGATATAGCCTTGTCTTGATTGGGGCTATTTTAGCCCCCAGCCATTGTATTGCTGAACTGTGTCGATACATAAAATTAACTTTTCCACACAATAATTTAGTATTGTCATTTCTGGATCTTGTCTAGGAAATAGATTTTGATTGAATCGGAAATATTTTAGTGATTTCAGTTAAAATGAGTCAATGCAATTTGATAAGAGGTTTATAATAATCGCTACATTTACGCATAATTATTTTTCATAAACTTTTTCTATGTCACATTCCTTGAGAGTTTTAGATTGCAAACTTAAAATAGGAACTCGTACGGGTTACATTCATAGGAACGCATAAAATTTCGATTCATGCGATTGCTTACAATCGAGGTTAACAACTGAGTTAACAACAGCTGACTTTTACTCCTTAGGGAGTGAAAGAGATACTTTAGACCCACAAAGAATGTATTAAAAACGGCCTTTTTTGCTGAAGTATAATGGAAAAAACCAGTAATACATTAGGTTCTTGGCAAGAATCTTGAATAACCAATTACTAAAATTAATAAGGTAAGAATAGGATACGTATCTCTGATTATCCCGTGTAATAACTAACTTGTTTAGACCTACGGTGAATCTATGCGGCTCAGTAATCATGTTGATGTTTGTTTGTCATCAGTAATCAAAAACAAAATTACAATCAAATATTATGTAAACGGTTAAGGCCATTTACCAAATAAAAATATGGCATATGGCACATCAAAATGAAGCTTAGAGTATGTAGATTTGCCGAAAAGTATTGATATGGATGAATTTCCTAAGGGCTCTGCCCCACAGGCTGATTTCCGAAGGGCTACGCCTGGCATGCTTCTAAAGTTTAGATGATTTAATTTAATTTAGTTGATGAAACAGCTGGTCAGTACAATGAAGTGGTGTTTATTTATTTACTCGAAAAAGATGTTTGTGGCCCTTCATGTAGATTGAGGAGGGTTATGTTTGGTTTTAACGAAAGGTTGTATACGATTTGTTAAGTATTGCTCAAAGTTTCATTTTTTAATTTACTGTATATAGTAAGCTAAGTATAAAGAGGCTTGACTAAAATTGAAGAATTATGATAAAATGTCATTCATGAAGCATCAATATGAAGCAATTGATGCTATTGCTACACTAAGGTATGTTGTCATATTCTTTTGGATCCATTAACATTAAAAGTAGGGGTTTGAAAGTAAGTAGGTTTACACTTTTAAATCAGTTTATATTTTCATACTAAATCATAGAGTTGTATTTTAAAACACACATCAGCACCACTTTGATAGCTCTCTGGGTCACATTTTCTTCCCGTTGCAAAGCACGAGTATAGCAGCTTGTGACATGTTTAAAGGTCTGCAGATGCTAGTTGTAAGCAACTGTCAACTCTGTACGTGTTTATGCAACCTGAGAAACCTCCAACAAAAACACATAACAAACTGCAGCCGTCACTCCTAAACTAAACATACATTGAGTATCGTATATACGTAAGCGTTTTCTATTCTGGAGACTACCTTGTCCATCATCAGAGTATGTTTGTTATCAGCGAAACCAAATGTAGTTTTGTAATCCGCGCCATTGTGTAAACTCACCACACAATATTCATTTTAGGCTAGGCCTATTCTATAAATGTTTAAAGTTAATAAGTTAACAAAGATATACGAATTACAAAAGGTGTTTTATTGAAACGAATGAACAAACATGCAATGACATTTAAGAAGGCTTAACGTTATAATGAAAGGACTGACAATGGTGTGTGGGGGTTGAAATTAAAATGAAATTAAAAATAAGTTTGAAATAAAGGTTCAAATAATTTAGATGTGCTACATCTCAGGGTAGGGGGTCGTGCTGGCTTGATTGCTAAGAATTAATAATTTTAATAGTGTCCAAATAGGCCTAATTAAGGTGTTAAACTTACAAAATCCCAACAATGAAAAAATCTAATGTTGATGTTGTCCAAAAGGTAAGTCCAATTAGCACTAAATTTAAAAGTTTAAAAGAAAAGTTTATACTTAATTTTGAAAATAACAATGATGGAGTTGAGACTTTAGTCCTCTTGAGGTTTACTGTGATATAACGTGATATAAACTGATACTCTTGATAAACTCTTGATGATATTAATTAATTTAATTAAGATAAAAATCTGGAATCCTTCTTTTAACTAACAGTTTCATCTTCTACAATGGCTTCCTTCTCTTTCAATCTCAATGTTCACATAATTCATTGTTGAACACATGGATCACTGTTTCACTGCTTCTTGATTTTTGATTCCTTAAGGACTAATTTTGAAATGATATTATAAGAAATTTTGATGTATTGCAGTTCTCTTACATATTTAATAAATAATTAAGTTGTGGGCTTTGTAAAAAAATATATAGGCTATGGAATGAATATTATTAATGATTAATTGAACATATTCAATTTATAAATTATAAATTATTATATTAATTATTATTAATTATACAAATTATAAATTATTGATAAATTATATAAATTAGGAAAATGAGGAGTGATTATTAACAAAGGTGTATGTATAATTCTTTTAAACAAAAAGTGTTCCAATGGCTAGCTGTTAATCCTTTTTACGAACTCAAAGAGTTTTTAGACCTTCCTTAGTAGTGGTGAACCCAGAAAGAGAAGCCACTTTAGGCACGTTTTCCCCATAAGAATAACATGGTGAGCTTTTTTTGACCACTTTTTTAAAAATCCAGCTCTCGGCCTATACAAGCCTATATAAATGTTCAATACCATTGTACAACACTATTACTATTTCAAATCCATATCCATTCGCATGTATATTCACAAAATCATCAACTTGACAGTGCGAGGTTTGCACGCGAACTCGGGCGCGCTCCCGGCTCATGGCGCGCTCCCTTGGACATCCTTAGTGGAAATCCATGAATTCTGGCTACTTGGGAACCCAAGCCATTTGACATATAATAAATCACCATTTCTCCTAATAACCTTTTCTATCAAATACATGTCTTTATATTTGGTCTTTAACAATTCCTCTGTATAGAAGCCTCCCCTGATTATATTACCATTTTCATCTTTCAAGATATAAGTCACAGGCTTTGTATTCTTAACTTCTGCTATTGTAAATAGCTCACCTGTCCAATTCGGGGTATATCCTTTACTAAAAACATGTTTATACTTGGAAATTCTCACACTATCACCTACCTTATATCTTGGCTTTTTAACTTGCACTACTTTAGAAGTCAACCTCTCATGCACATATTTACTATTCTTAATACTCACTTGGTTAGGCTTCATTCCTATAGATCTATGCACCTTATTATTATATTTTCGAATTAACTTTGGAAGTAAATCCAACCATTTATAACTTCCCTGAGCACTAAATTCCCTATATAACCAATTCTTTAAAGTTCTCTGAAACCTCTCCACAATTGCAGCCTTAGTTGTAGAAAACGTGTGATAGTGATTAATATTTAATTTTTTCATTAGTTTGCTAAAATATTGATTAAAAAATTCTTTTCCATTGTCAGATTGAATGTTTTTAACCCCCTTTGGTAGAATGGTTTTAATGGCTTCTGTAACCACCAAACCTGTCTTATTCTTTAGTGGAGCAGCATAAGCTTTTTTAGAAAATGTATCTATTAAAGTTAAAATATATTTATTGCCAGAATTCTCTCTAGCATAGTTTTGCATATCAATTAAATCTATTTGTACAGTTTCGTTTATACCTAATACTTTAAAAGACCTTCTAATGAAATTCTTTCTTGCAGGCTTATGAAGTTCGTATGCAATTTCATTCATTTTTTATAACATCACTCTTTCCTTGTACTGTAAATATATTACCATTAGCCCCAATCAATAGATTATCTTCCATTCTTTTAAATACATAGTTTTCTGGTATATATGGTCTATTATCTATATACTTAAATCCGCTCAAAGATGTAGGGTCGGCAACTAATAAATCAGGATTGTATTCCATCAAATTAAATTTTCTTCCTGCATATACAAATTTTGATCCATCATAATACATAGCTTGTGACATTAAACAAATATCATCTAAATATTCCCCCATTGGTAGATTTCTTATATATTGTTTTTTGGCATCCCAACATTTTTCTTTATTATCAAAAGTTATAGTCTGTTCTTTTGTAACACAGTCAGTGTCATCAATGGCAGGTTTAACACATACTAACCTTTTATTATTAAAATCCCAATAGCCTACTTCCATTTTTGGAACTTGTGAAACATTCACAGCATCCTTACTATCTGTACCTTCCATCAAATCGCTAAGTTTCTGTTTCTTAGCATTCCAAACACCATTCTCTGATTCTAAAAATTCATAATTATTATCATCTTGTACAAATTTACCATCTTCTTTTCGTATTAAAGTCTGTTGTAAAGTGGGCACATCATTTAAACTTTCACCCTTTTCCACATTAGTAATTTTCCGTTTCTTAGCATTCCAAACACCATTTTCTGATTCTAAAAATTCATAATTATTATTGTCTTGTACAAATTTACCATCTTCTTTTCGTATTAAAGTCTGTTGTAAAGTGGGCACATCATCTAAACTTTCACCCTTTTCCACATTAGTAATTTTCTGTTTTTTAGCATTCCACTTTTTATTCTTAGATTCTAAAAACTCATATTTAGTTTTACCTTGTAAAAAGACATCACCTTTTCTAGTTAATGTCTGACCCAAAGTTGATACATCATCTACAAACTCTCCATCTTTAACATTACCAATTTTACGGTTTAAACAATTCCAACTATCGTCTTGTAAATTCAAAGTAGGTTCACTACTAGCCCTGGGTTCTGCAGGCTTATTATATGGATTATATAAACGATAAAATTTATCTATAAACATATTTTTATTTAATAAATAATACCACTTTCTCTCAATTCCTCAATAATGGAATCTATTTCATTATCCACTCCTGAGTTACCGGCTTGGCGACTTAGCCAAAGAAGTCTTAACCTATCTACAAGCTCATTAGGATCATCCCAATAAATATAGTCTATTTTATTACCAGTCACTTGTCTCAAACCTTCACCAACAGATTTAAATAGAGGTTTAATTATATTAAGATATTTAGTATGTCTATTACTTGAAATTGGTGCACCATCTTTGTAACTCTTTAAATGTCCATTTGTAGCTTCCAAAATTTCTTTATAATTTTGCAAATCAGCCGGAGTATAATCCTCAGGTTCTTTTAAAGTTAACAACTGCCACAAGCCTTTTGTCCCCTTGTAAGTTTTATTTGCAACTGTAACATCATCATTGGCAATATCAACTTCCTTATTTCCAATAAAAAATTTATTTGCTTCTCGTCTAATACCATATGTAGTGTCTGTCATACTACTTTTACTGAGGTAATTTCCTAAATAGTCTGATGCTAAAAGACCAAAATCTAATTTCTGTGGAGTG
Source organism: Macrosteles quadrilineatus (assembly GCF_028750875.1). Classification (NCBI taxonomy): domain Eukaryota; kingdom Metazoa; phylum Arthropoda; class Insecta; order Hemiptera; family Cicadellidae; genus Macrosteles; species Macrosteles quadrilineatus. The sequence continues at coordinate 10,433,118 of NW_026542596.1, read as the reverse complement.
GATTGCTGTATTGGTTGTAATCTTGGTATCATTGATATTCTAGATGGAGTCATTGGGAGTATCTCCATTTGAGGCTTCTCTGTTTTACCAATAGATGTGATTTTCTTTAATTCTTGTAATGGCTCTATTAAAGGTTGGAATGTTTGGAACCTCTCTTCAGCCTCTAGAAACTTGCCACGTTTTAAAGCTCTATATTTCTCTCGTATTTGATTTGCAGAGTCAACCAATTCTTGTTGAATGTTTTTCATCTTTTATTTACATTTTATTTATCTCATTTGACAAAGGATTGTACTCAAACACTTTATCATGTATTATCAAACAATATGCAGATGTATTTGCTGGTACATTTTCTGCAGTTTCAATCTCTAATTTAATATCAACAATTCCTTCCTTCACTGTTTCGTTCTGTCTAGAACAGTCTATTACAATTAGTGGATATTTCTTCATAAACTCAACCCTACTAATCATAGGATCTGGGATAGTATTATAGTAAGTCTCTCTAAACCTCATAATCATCTCATAAGCTTTAGAGACATCTCCATTTTCAAAGTCGAGATTTAAATCACTATAAGGATAATATTCAGAGTTTAGAAATACTTTGAGATTTTTTAATTTACAGTGATCAAATTCGTCAGTTCTTTTTCGTGCACTATTATCCCTAGCTGTTTGGAAACCAAATATAATATACCTAGGCTTCTCTAAACTTGATGATGTCTTTACTGACCATGTATGTCTTGTAGTATTGGGATATGATGGAAGTTCATGCAGCTCTAAACTTCTAAATGCAATTTGCAAATTTTTATTTTGCAATAACATCTTTTGTAATTGTAACTTCTCCCCATCTGATGGTATTACATGTGGCATAACCCATTGAATTGAGTTAAGTGTAATTTTGGGAATCATATCAGCAGTGCCACTGGCTGGAGCACTAGTGGTTGTTAATATACAATTCAAATCATTTTTGGATCTTTTCAATACCAATTCTTGTTTGACATTTACTAATACCTTATTAAAATCCTCAAACACACCCATTAATAACTCTAATGGTAAACATGTACTAAACTTGCCACCTTTATGGAACTCTTTTAAATTCGTGTCAGAATCAAATGCTACATTTGTCAATTTAGTTGTTTTATTGTAAGAGCTCAATATTTTCATAAGACTAGAAATTCCTGGGTTTCTTACAATGTCTATTTCTTTACCTGCAACTTCGTATCTAATTTCATCAAATAAGAATGCAAATGCATTATTTATAAAATGACCTTTATCATGATTTTCAATTTCTCCTTTAATATACAGATAACTCCTACATGGGAGAGTTAGCAAATCTTGATTATTAATACATATTCGAATTTCATCAGAATTATTTATTGCTAAAGTGTTGTGGGGAACATAGGAGTGATTTGTAATTTTAACCACACTATCGTCGAATTGGGATTTCCCTGTAACGTCTAGAAAATCTTCCATTTTTATTAATAGAAAATTTTAACTTTAGTCCTATTGATTTTAGGAACCTAGCATTTTGTACACTTATAGATAAATTCTTATAAATTCTCATATCTTTTTTATATGACAAGTAATTGTAGTTTCTTCTCCGTTAAAGTCAATTGCCTTGTCGTGTTGATCGGCAAATGTAATACTGACAACATCTAAACTTCTCTTATTTACAGGAAAATATATAATATTTCTTGGAACTTCAATAATTTTGTAGCCAGGAGGAGCTTCTGGATAAAAGCTATGTATGGTGTGTGATTTGTTGCCATTTAAATAGGACCCGTTTGCAATATTACATTTTACTCTAATCACATTTACATTATTAATGTTTATTTTATTTGTAGATTCAAACTGAACACCAGGAGTAGAAACACCTTTAAATCCTAATAAAATAGACCCTAAACATGGTTTTGTAAAATCAAACACGTGGCTAGAAAGTAATGTCGCTTTCATAGTTTTATTATTAGCTGTAAGGAAAAAGTCTGGGATTTGCTTTTGAATTTCCTTTGCAAGCTCAACCACCTCATATGTTCCTTCAGAAATTTCTATTGTAACTGGAGCATTGTGGTCATAATAGAAAACATCATCACCTTCTCTAATGGTTAATTTGTTGCCTTTAAGTTGGTTTAATTTTGGAATAAGCCCTTTAAATAAAAGTTTGGATTTAGTATTAATTAATGCTTCTCCATTTTTATCTACTATAACTTTAAGTTTTCCATTTAATAACTGGTTTAAATCATCAACTGAGATCTCTCCTTTTGGTAATGTCATTTTCAATACTTTGTAATATGTTAAAGTATTTAGTGGTTTTTTAACATTAAATATGGAATTATAACTTTGAAAATCTACTAATCCAATTAAATAATCATCATTTAATTCTATGGGAGGAAAGAACACTGACTTTAGCTCTGGCTCTGTACCCGAAAATGTTATAGTAAATGAATCCATTTTTATAAAGAAATATTTTTTATGAATGATAAACATAAAATTCCACAAATAGAACTATTTAAATCTTGTATTTGATCGGTTGTATAGTAGATTTTATATCCCTCAAAATATTTAATTACTTCTTTTGGAGGTTGGATTCCAAATGGGTCAAAATAAATTACAATATCTTTATTTTTACGATATGCTGTCCAATGTGTGCCAGATGAGCTATCTAAATTAACTATTCCGCACTCTTTTACTCTTGGTGTTAGATTTTTTAGCTCGCTTTTTAGGTACACTCCCCTGAAGTGAGGCACGTCTTTTGCGGCCTCTAACAGCTGGTAGTTGTCCATCTTTTTTATTAAATTTTAATCCCATTCCCATTTTTGCTTTTGCCTTCATCAAATTTGTCACGGCATACGCAGCAGCTTTTTCAGCGAGATTTGCATCATTGGCCGTAACTCTAGTCCAAGCTAAGTCTGCTAATCTCATGTCTGCTTTGTTCCGAGCAGCGGTATCGGGATTATTCATGTAGAATATGTCATGCTCTTTACAATAAGAGTCTAGTTTATTTTTTGGAGGTACATTTTTAGCTAAATTCTCACGTACATTCGTTCCAGGTCCACAGTACCGATATGATGGTATGTGAAGTGGGAATGGAAGGTTATTTATAAGAGTATTCAATAACCCTCGACCCCTGTAAGGCTTTAGGAATAAACCTTTGCCCTTTTTACATGTTTTCTTATTGACATTTTTTACCATTTTTATTATATAAAAAATGTCTTTTATTCAACAAAAACACAAATTTAAAATAGTACATACTAAGGAAAATATACCAAAGAAGTTGGGTCTATTTCCTACCAATATTCGATGTGTTATTTGTGGTCCGAGTGGAAGTGGGAAGACGGTTGTAATTTATAACTTAATTGTAAGAAAGGAAGGATTAAAATTTACAAACTTATATTTAATATCTAAATCTTTAGAACAAGAAAAATATAAAAAAATAATTGACATATTTAGTTTGTGTGATGAAGTGAAATTACACACGTTTACTGACTGTGAAATCACACCAAATGATGTAAAATCACAGTCAGTTGTTGTATTTGATGACATAAATAGTCCAAATATTACACAATTTTTCTCAATGGGTCGACATAAAAATATTAACTGTTTTTACTTGTGTCAATCTTACAGCAAAGTACACAAACATTTACGTGATAATGTAAATTTCCTAATATTATTCAAACAAGATGATTTAAATTTAAAACATGTATATCACAATCATGTTGGTAATGACTTTTCATTTGACCAATTTAAAAATCTCTGTCACCAATGTTGGGATAAAACTAAATATGGCTTTTTCGTAATAGACAAAGAAAGGTCAAAGAATAATGGCAAATATAGATTTATGTTTGACCAATTCTATCAAGAGGATGGTAAGGGTAAATAAATGAAAGACTGGAGTTTTTTTAACATTTGTATTTATTTTGCAACATTAAATATATCTACATACATTTGAACATAACTATGTTTGATCAATTTTATAATGACCAAGCGCAAGAGTATTGATGCCATCTTCCAGAATAAACCTCTTGTCATCGTCAAAGGATAGTACTTTCTTGTTCATGGTCAAGGTTTGAAGATGATGATTTGTAGATTTAATTCTTGTCACATTCTCATAGTAATCTTGCCCAGTTGCAAGACAGTTCAAATAATGTTGATGTCTAAGGAGATGTTTAACTGTAGCACCATCAGCTCCTTTAGCTTTCTTCACCTCTAAAGCTTGCTTGTCTTCTTCATATAACCATTTTAGAGGAATATAAGAATATAACTTTGGTCTTAAACCACAATATTCATACATAATATGACCATCTAATTCGTCTTTAAACTTGCCAGTGACTTTTTTATTTTTATCAGAGTATAAGAAATGGTCTTTACTATATCCAGAGGTATCAAAATAGTGCAAATCACATTCTATTTCCTTGTAAAAGTCCTCTGTAACTATAGAATACATTAAAGAATCTGTATCTGTCATAAGAAATCTTTTATTCTTAAATTTTGACATATAATTATAGTGGAAATCATACATTATTACTTTACTGATATCCAAAATTGTCATTCCTAAATATATAGGTTTATTAAACTTTACAACTAATTTATTTAAATGTATAGCATGTAAATTGTTATCGAACTTTTTGCTACAGTCAAACCTTGGATTAGTGACATATTTTGTTAATAGTGACTCATCCTTGAGATATATGTCACGAAACTTTCGTTGATTCATAATTGTTCGACCAAAGAGACTATTATTTAACAATTTGTAAAAGTCTTTTTCGAAATCATTTTTAGCCCATTTTCGTTTTTCAATATTAAAATTAATATAGGGCGCAAGCCATTTAGACTGTCTAAATTTTAAAATTCTGTGGTATTTTGTAACAATCAAACCCAATTCCTCATATTTTTGTAATGCTTTGTAATGTAAAATATATTTAGTTTTGTCATTTAAATTAGGTATTAATTTGCCATTCATTTTCTCTGGTGCTAATGGATAGTCATTATGTAAATCATGTAAGCTTTTATCATATTTTAAATCAACTTCTAAAATGTATCCAAACTCATCATTTTGATTATATTTGTAGTCTATCTCATTTGTCCAACGAAATCCATCCACGGGCAGTGGCTCACACATTGCTGTAGAGTATAGCGAGTTACAGTCTAAATATATTAAATACACACTCTCTTGATTGGGGTCATAGTGTTCACCCATATATCTATTATTGGCTTTAGCGTAACGTGTGGAAATCATACTGACTCCTCCTCTAATCGCACTTTCTATGAACAAATGCATGTCAATATCTTGAAATAGTTGTAATTTTATACCAGTCATTCTAAGACAGGCCTCCCATGTTAATCCAGGAAGTGAATACATATGTACGGGGTCCAGTTTGTAATCCTTTAAACACAGGTCTCTAAATGTCTCAAACACATCAGCCAGTAGCAATACATCTGTTTTAAGATATAAATCATGATATTCTTGTAAATTATTTATATTAAAATGGGTCCAGACATTTTTAGCATGTTCGTATTCGTTGATAGAGATATGTTCTTTAGTTAGAGTGCTATAGAATGATTCAATTGGGGGTAGAGACTCTGCAAACTTATCTGGTCCCGTCATATATTCATAGGGAAATACGCCTTTACGTTGTAGTAGTGGATTGTCTATGAATCTAAATGTATTTAAATTGGAAGCTAATTTGTATAATGGAAGGGACAGAAAGTTATAGGAATCCAAAAATACTAAATCATCAACTGAGAACGAAATGTACTTTTCCATATCCTTGGCTATGCAATTTAATTTACGATTAAACTTTCCCAAGTGTTGCATTATTAAATGACCATCATAATTTTTTAAGTTATGGAAGAATACTGGGATTTTCTTTGTTACTTTATAGTTTAAATTACAATCATTGTGGGCATATATAGACTCGTCCCCGGTGACGTCACCACCTGAGGATTCCCCAGTCTCGTGACCGCTTCACTTGGCCCTTGTGACAGTGCCCGTAAAACTGTCTAAAAACGCTTATATCTCGAAAACGGCTTGAGATACGGCAAAACGGTTGAAATTCTGGCAAACGTAGTGGGTGTCAACTTTTGATTATAAACAATATTACAACATAAAAAAATCAAAAAGTAAGAAAAAAATTTAACATTATTTTATATGGGTACAAATAAAATTTACCATGAAAAATCGTCTAAGTCCGTAAAACTGTCTAAAAACGCTTATATCTCGAAAACGGCTTGAGATACGGCAAAACGGTTGAAATTCTGGCAAACGTAGTGGGTGTCAACTTTTGATTATAAACAATATTACAACATAAAAAAATCAAAAAGTAAGAAAAAAATTTAACATTATTTTATATGGGTAGGAATAAAATTTACCATGAAAAATCGTCTAAGTCCATAAAAACTATCTAAAAACGCTTATATCTCGAAAACGGCTTGAGATACGGCAAAACGGTTGAAATTCTGGCAAACGTAGTGGGTGTCAACTTTTGATCATAAACAATATTACAACATAAAAAAATCAAAAAGTAAGAAAAAAATTTAACATTATTTTATATGGGTGGGAATAAAATTTACCATGAAAAATCGTCTAAGTCCGTAAAACTATCTAAAAACGCTTATATCTCGAAAACGGCTTGAGATACGGCAAAACGGTTGAAATTCTGGCAAACGTAGTGGGTGTCAACTTTTGATTATAAACAATATTACAACATAAAAAAATCAAAAAGTAAGAAACAAATTTAACATTATTTTATATGGGTAGCATGCATTTTATATGTGGGAGCGCGCCCGAGTTCGCGTGCAAACCTCGCACTGTCAAGTTGATGATTTTGTGAATATACATGCGAATGGATATGGATTTGAAATAGTAATAGTGTTGTACAATGGTATTGAACATTTATATAGGCTTGTATAGGCCGAGAGCTGGATTTTTAAAAAAGTGGTCAAAAAAAGCTCACCATGTTATTCTTATGGGGAAAACGTGCCTAAAGTGGCTTCTCTTTCTGGGTTCACCACTACTTTCCTTCTTCAAAGTTGTGTTTTTAGTTTGTCTTTGTGTTAACTATTATGCCTTCACCTAATGCCTACAACCAACTTTCAAATGGTTGTTTTTACTTCTAAATAGTGATAAACTCTGTGATATTAGTTTAAGACCAATTAAATAACTTAAAATGCAATTTTCTTTTTTCGTAGACTTCAAAGTACACTTTGTAACTTACTTCTTAATTTGACAACTGCTCTGCATGAAAAATGTTTGACTCTTCCAATACATTTGTAATATGTCTACTGGAAATAAACATGTCTTATGTCTTATGTCTTATGAACAAAAGTTAACATTTTAAGAAACTTAATACTAAATAATGAATGAAATGAAATGAAATATTACAATTGCTTTATTTCGCCAGGTAAATCTCGTAATGGACATTGGTTCACTATATGACTCCTCACTCAATTTTAGCCTTTATATCTCTGTATGTATAGCATTTGCAACTATCTACATAATGTTGACATATTTTTTGTTATTTCATATGCATGTAAAATATTATTTCACAAATGATTTGAAATTGATTTGTTATTTAAATCAGGTTTCAGACATAATTTGGATTATGTATATTATTAAAAGAATTTGTTGGATTTTTGTGTGCCCCTAAATATTTTACCTACGACCGTTTTTTTAAAGTAGCCATTTCAGTTTAGTTCTTAGAATTTAAAAGTTTCACTTAACAGCTGTTTACTTTCATATCAGCACAGTTTCATTTCATATCAGCATAGTTTTTCTCATAACAACACGGGTAACGAACCAATGAGGTTCAAGGATTGACAAAAAAGAAGTAACGAAGAAAAGAAGTAAAGAAGTTGTAATGCTTCGATTGTCAACTAATCAGCTGATCAGCTGATCAGTTGACAATTTTAATTGTTGATCTTACTTGTTCCTGTTGATATTCACGTATTCTTAACCTAAGTTGTTGGAAGTTAAAGGAAGGTAGATTAATCTGATTTAAAAATGTCAATTAGTGAAAGTGAAGTTGACGAGATGGCAATGAGAGCACAAATTGTTTGTGCTAATCTTTTGCCACCGTAATCGAAACAAAGGTATGAAATTACATACCAGCAATTCATTAAATGTACGAAACAAAATAAGGTTAAATTTATAAATTAATGAAAATGTGGTTCTGATTTATTTTGAAAACATCTTAACCACTTTTTCACCCAACTCGTTGTGGACCACATATCTGATGCTGAGATCTAACTGTAAATTAACTGTTTCACTATATTACTCAGTTGTCCTAAAAAACCTGGTTATTTATGGTAAGAATGCTGCTAGCAGAACCTATTCCCATAAAAAGAACGGTATTATTTAACGAAGTTTTACAAACACGTAATTACATGAAATCAGCTGATTAAGTCGTTGCATCCCTTTCAGTGGCAATGACAATAAACGGAAACATAACCTCTCTAAGAAGTTATGAGTAGTGATTGTTAGTAATTAAAAACCATATTGTTAGTAATTAAAAAACGGTCGTAGGTAAAGTAGTGTACGCAACTCGCGTTAATAGTCTTAACGACACTCGTAGAAGTTTTTAAGGCACTCGCCAAGGCTCGTGCCTTAAATTTTCTACTCGTGTCGTAGAGACCAACTTAACGCAATCGTTGCGTAAACTACTATTATTAAATAGTTTCCTTGAAAAGCTTTGAAAATATTGTTTAACCTAAATTACTTTGTCGAGATAAAACGATCCACAATTTAAACCAATCAAATCTAATAGTAGAGCAAGTTCCTTTGCGTCAAACTAATAAATAGACAAAATGGGTGGTTAAAGTTTATCTTTAAACGAAATATTAGTAAATGTAATTTTATATTTAGTCAATCATACAATAATTTGAAATGTGTGTAATTTGGACTGGTAGTACACATAATCTGCCCCAATAATCTGATTACCTACTGTAGGGCCGATTGTGTGTCGTCTAGCCGCGCGTGTCTGCTGGTGCAACAAAGGTGCATTGTATGCAGTTGCACTGATGCACGTGTCGGGACCACAGGTGCAGTCTCTCTCCCCCCCCCCTAGACTCGGGTAGGGGGGCACGTGTCCATTACGTGGAGAGCTGAAATCAATATGATTGACATGTAAAAAAATAACCCGATTACTGTGTTGGTGTATTAGTGCAATACTAGTTTCCCTGTTGCTTGAATTCGAGCAATTTCCAAGTATTACAGGCGTTATTTTAAAACGAATAACAGTCATAATTTCTGATTACATTAAAAGATTTGACTCAAAGATTATGGACATACTTAAGATGTGCATAACAGATCGATATAATCAACATTTCTTGTAAATATCTTATCATTTTTCAAAATCTGATCTTGTTTTTTAGTGTTTTCTACAAATTTACTCATAGCCGCATTAGGTTGTCCATAATAACGATTATAAATTCTAAAAAAAAATATTATTTTTTCTATTTCTTCTCCTTGGTGGTGTTGACTTTCCTATGTTTCCATGGTTTGCAAATCGGCTCTTTTAATGATTAGAAATGCAGCACAGTGTTAATTCGGTTTTCTTTTTAGTGCATCAATTTATCCATTCTCTCTCTCTCGCTTTTTTCCATTGTAATATTTACGCCAACCCAAATTAAAATAGTAAATATTTCATTTCAACCAAGTTAGTAAAATGTTTGTAGCAAACTGTTAAATTAATTAATTAGCAAACCTATTGACTGTTTACAATTAACATGTGTTCTGATTCCCACTTTTATTTTCTGACAACAGCTGGAGTTTCATATACAAAACTTTAAAGGGCCCCAGGGCCTCGCTCTTTAATAGTTATTCCCCTAAAAAGATAGTTTCCTGCACAACTTCACGTTACGCTCTTTCCAATGACACCAAAAACGTCAATCCGTTCAGTAGTTTCGGAGGAGTAATTGTCACAAAAATCCTGCTTGCGTATTAAATAAGTATGGATACATTTCATCCTGTTGTAAAAATCTGAAGTATGTTTTGATTTGTGTCTCAGTTGCGGCTCAGGTGACTACTAAATATCTCTCTTATATTAGGATAGGTTTTATAATTATCACTATGATTTGTAATGCCACAAGCCGCGAAAGCCTACGAATCTTGATCTGCCAATAAAATAATTTTTGCACCAATTTCTTCGTAGATAGTATGTGAAGAAAAAAGTGAAAATAGTGAAATAAAACCTAAAAAACAAATCGCCATACAAGAGAACTAAAAACACTCTACTCTAATTAACCAAAGGATTTGGAATAGAAATGAATAAATGAAGTTTATTTCCCACAAATCTACAATATCACAACATAAGACGTAAAGAAATAAGACTGGCTACTTAATCCAGTTGTGTAACCAGTAGTGGTAAATAACTATAGTATTTTGGTCCTAGATATTGAATAGAGTGACGAAAAATAGCTTTATTTACTTTGGGTAGTCTCAGTGTATTATTATTGTATCAGGCAATGCTCTTGTTGTTTATGTAAGAGTAATATTTGGCATTACGTTAACTCTATTTCCACTACGAACAAAAAACAGTCTAAGAACTTTGAAAACAAAAAGGTGCTGTATGGACAAAGTCTTCAACTGTTGGTAGAGTGGAAACGAACTTCTTTCAGGTTCTTTTAGGTTCTTTAAAATTATACGCATAAAAAGGCTTTGTGTTGTTCTTAATCATACGGTTTTGTAAGTTCCTCCCCAACTGAGTCATTAGAATGTATTCTACTGACACAAATTTCTTAAAATTAAAATACCATAATTTATAAATATTTTTAATTAACATCAAAACAAAAGCAAAGACATTTCCGTTAAAAGATAGATTTAAAAAGAGGTCGTTGATGAACGCTAAAAATGAGAACCCTAAAATCGTTGGCCTCATTAACTCCGCGCGGTGGTCAGAAATCCGTTAAAACCAACTGTCCAACTCCTAATTAAGATATTTTGCACTCAATATATTTCACGAGGGGTAGTTGTTTTTATTTGAAATCGACATCGGCTGCGAATTTAGGTAGCAGCTTCAACGTTGGATCAAACGGGGTGGTGGACTGATATAATACGAGACTGCCACATGAACATGGATTTTTAAAGCTTTGATTCCTCTAGAACGCAACTCAAGAGTCCCAGGAAGACTATCTGTCTGGAGCACGTGTTGAGGCTAGACGAGATATTATCAGTCCCTCGTGTTATGATAAGAGCCAGACATGAAAGGTCATGTCGGAGTCGGCCACTCATTGTCTGGACGATGGACACAGTTTCCATTCATACTTAGACCACCTACCTAGCCTTAGCCTACACTGTGCGATCTTCAATGTCGTTCTCGTACTTTGATGGTTCTGATTTATTTTGCGATCTTTAATCTACAGTATATAAGTGGTTGTAGTTTGTTTAATTGTGTTTTAAAAGTTCATTTATTTATATAGGTATATACAGGGAGCGGCAAAAATATCTGACGGTTTTCTTTGCCGCCCTGTCGAGCGGCACTACTAATTAGATAATTAGTAAATCCAATAAAATAAAGCCCTACCTTGTTCACTTCTCGCTTAGCTCGATCATAAGAAGGCTAACCTATTTTGTATGAAAAATGTTAGCTTTAGCACTCATTTTGTTATATGTTTAGAATGAAATTGCTCGTAGTTGGATGCAGCAAACATGTCCAGGAGGAACTGATGTCAATTACTGATCGGCGTTGAATACACAAACTTATTAACCAAGCCAAGAAAGGGTAATTTAGGCCTACTGTAATTTTTACCATATTATGTTTTGTTCTTTTGTTACAAAATCTTAGTAACAAAAAACTAAGTGAAAATCTTTTTGACGACTATCTCTGGTAGACAGTTTTTAATGTCAACCCTGTATATCAGATTGTCAGAGTATATCTGTCTCAGCCAAGTCTGGCAGACCTTTGTCTCATCTGTCTACTGCTGAGTCTGCTATCAGCTTGAGAACTACAAATCAGCATTCAACATGGCATGACATAACCAACAGTATTGACAGTTTCAATGTCAACCTTGTATATCAGATTGTCAGAGTATATCTGTCTCAGCCAAGTCTGGCAGACCTTTGTCTCATCTGTCTACTGCTGAGTCTGCTATCAGCTTGAGAACTACAAATCAGCATTCATCATGACATAACCACAGCTGATCTGGCTAATCAGCATAATCCGACGACTATGGATTACATAAGCGGACCTCTTATGAAGGAAATTTAGTCATAGAGTTTTTTTTTATTCTTCACATGTTTTGGATCTGTTCATTGTACTTGTGGCACCATGATTACTCATTGTATGGTCTTAACTGCCTGGAGTGTTTCAATACAGAGAATGTTTTTGCTTTAAGGACATATTCCTTATTTTAATATAAAAATATGACCTACACCTTGAGGTACCCCTCCCCTCGAAACGTTTACATCGTGCCATAGATTAAACATAGTATGTTTAATCTATGATCGTGCTTTATAACTTAGCTAACCCGTTCTCTATCAACTTGACCTGTGTATTATTATTTCTCTATCTACATAGTGGCAATAGACTTATAAAAATGTATTTAACGTTTGAGAGTGTTGCCTGAAATCTTTCTACTATTATAAAAGAGAGGTGGTGTCTTGAGTCTGTGTGTCTGTGTGTTTTGTTGTATGAAATAAACTCAAAAACTACTGAACCGATTGGGCTCAAATTGGAAAAAAATTAAGCTACCGCTCCGAGAATACATATAGAACCATTCCCCCTTTGATACTGAGCTAGGGCTCTACACCGCGGGTTTCCCAAATTCCGAGGAGGAAGATTTAAAAGCAAATATTGATTGGTCTCCATGGTTACAAAGTACAATCTCACAAAGTTTATATGTAAACAAGCAGACTGTCAAATGAATTAATTTTGATTTCTCGTTAGATCTGTCGATGGACAGAGACTGACTAACGTTTTATTATTAGTCGTTATGGTATTTGCTGAATGTTAAAAAAAACTGAACAGATTTTAAATAAAAAATTAGGATCAAAAAAATTCCATACGGCTGGTTCACTGCACAGATATTAGAACAGAAAGGGTATGGATCATAAAAATAAAAAAAGTATACCGGCATCATTCGACTGAATGTAAACATTAATTAACATTAAAAGAAACTGCCAAACCATATGTCAATGTCGTTAGTATAGGATTCTTTCAGTTACCTACTACACGTAGTTTGTTTATGACCTATACTGACTGAGGCTGTTCTGATATTTTTGAAATAATATTTTACAGGGAATAAGTCATTGTAAAACAAATTATTCATGGATATAGAAAATAATATTCAAATTCTATAATCATTGCCGTATCAAACTAGGCTCTTATCCTGAGTTTTATAAAAAATATTTTTTTGTGTAAACAGTTATAAAATACCCCTGCATCAGCAATCCTGCAGACTAAACGGATTTATATTTCCCTGATTATGATTGCACTAAAATATGTTAGAAAATTTCTCTATTGTTGGTTTGGAACTATTGGGATAGCTTTTCGTTTACAGTACAAACCATTCAACATGTTATTTGATTATACCTTAAAATCTATCATTGATTTTGTATCCTAGGTAGCCTAAATAAGTGTTCACAGTCTGAGTTAACGTAAACGTACTATTATCAAGTTAAGTAATACGGTTCAATTTCGTTTCTAAATTAAATGGTAGGTGTTAAACAATTTTTAGGCCATTTTCAAAGAACCAACATTGTCTCTTTTGCATACTGACCCGTTGCAAGACACGGGTATAGCTGCTAGTCAAACATAAAATTTGACCATTTTCAGAAAGTCCTAACCCTGATAATGGATTATTGAATTACTTTTATAACATGAATTCTTACAATTACTCTGATATTTTGAAAATTCTATCGTTTATTGGCTATTGTTCCACGTTTATTGGCTATTGTTCCACGTTTATTGGCTACTGTTCCACTTTTATTGGCTATTGTTCCACGTTTATCGGTTCATTTATACATTCTCCTTCTTGAAAATGCTGGGGACAATTAATTTCATTTTAATTTTGCCGTCCTGTAAAAACCCCGTATTAGAAACAACCAACCCCGTAAGATAAATAAGTAGAGCTTCAAGCACTGAAAATAAACTACACTAGTAAATCAGTGATGGAGAACTTTACTTGCACAATTTAAAACATCTTAAAATCATTTCCAAACAATCACAGAATTGAGGAACACTATGAAAAGCAAATAAAAGTACACAACTAAAACACACCCTCTACGTCTTTTCAGCAAATTATAGAGTTCTAACTTGATTTATACAATAAACACTCCTGGTACATTGCCTTCTGTATTTGGCGTATCTCAAATTATTGTATTACGACATTGCATGACAAACTTGATTAAATATTATTGTCTTGAGGTTCCACGAATAACCTACTATGCCAACAGACCTTTGCATGCCTAGCACGCTGACATGCAATAGCTATATTGTACATTCCATACTTAATTTGATACAAGCAAATTGCAGTTTAGAGACACAAGTCATGTCTGATGGTCGTCTTTAAACTGTAGACTGCTTGGTTATAAATATATCTTCATAAAACTTGACAAGAATGGCTTTATTTGTTTGCAGATTTTGAAACTTAACAAAAAAAAATCATTAGCCCATCGTATCACCAGAAACCCCCGCCGGAGCAAACCTGTCGACAAATTGAATTTTCATTTGCCTGAATTGATTTTACATTAAATATATTTAAATAACATTATGTTTAACGAGTACCTACTAGTAGGTTTGCTGCTGCAGGGAGGATTATATATTTTTTTTTAAAAATATTAACAGCTTAGAATAAAATAAATAAATTTGCCAAGTTTGATCCAAATGTATCCATAAACAAGCAAACTACAACATTTTACAATATTTTCCATAAAAATAACATGGGAATTCAAATTAACAGTTTTTTTTATTCATTCGAAGCCAATAACCGTACAAAAACTGTCTAATATACTAAATTTTTTTTCTTTAAGCTCGTTATAATGGTCCAGAGAGAAATTGGGAATTTCTTTTGTTTTTAAGGGGCAAAAATGAGATAAACAAGTTTTTACCCCATAAAACCCCCCGTAAAACCCCGTTCCCATGGTCAATTTTTGGCGAAATTGAACATTCTGATAATTGATCATTCTGATTCGCGAAGTCATTTAAGTTTATCCCACCTTACCTTCAAACCAAATGTTATCAAAATCGGACAAAAAGTACTCAAGTTATTGCGTTCAATTGAGTAAATTAAAATACCAAAGTACCCTGAAAACATATATAACATTTTGAACGGTTGGCGCTTTTGGCCTCTGGGGACATCAAAATGAAAAAGAAAATCGGGTCGGGCCTAGGTCTTACCGTGCCATCAGTCAAGAGGAAATCTTATACTTATGAGAAGAGTAGTGAAGAGGCCTGGTCTAACAGTAAGTAATCCAGGTACACAATCACTTGGGGAGATGAATTTTTTTGCCAGTTATGCTAAGCAACTTATTTTGGAAGTAAAAAAAACCATGAAGAATATACACATCGTGTTGTCACAGTGGTAAAGTAAACATATCTAAAGTCAGATGAAACAAATACATGTAAGAAATATTTACTGATGGTAACAGCTCTAAGTCGAGAAACATTTGTAGAAAACACTAAACAATAAGGCCGGGTCCAAAAAATGCTAAAATATTTTTACAAGAATAGCGTGAGTATTTTAATTAGTTACATAAGCATATAGTCGGGTCTTTTAAACTCATCGAAAATTATGACTTTTATTACTGTAGTTTTAAAATAACTTCCGTATAATACAGTTTCTAGACAATTGCTCGATCTCGAGCAACAGGTACACTAGTTCTTTAATTATTAGCCCACCTATTCAATAAAATCTCATCAAATAACTAGAAATTCGCTTAGTCCACATGATTAAATAATGGTTTATGTTACCGGTCGTAGACGGCAGAAAGGTCACTGACAGACATTTAACATTAACCATTTAATTCAACAAGTGATCATGGGCCACTAAGCAAGCTTTACTTTAGCAATCCATTACTGCAAATGGGGGGGTGTTTTCATTTTATACTGTTCAATTTATTGAAACAGTATATTTCATCAGTAAGTTTAGGTCAGTAGCTCTTTTTACAGGAGCTCAAATTTAACTCATTGGTTGGAAAATTAACAAGAAAGCCTTTTTGGCCCGTGGGGTGGTCTTTATTTTCCGTCAAACTGTCCCATTTTGAGGTTAACCAACTAATTCACAAATATATTGTACATTGAATACCTTTGTAAGTTAACTCCCAAAATAGCTTCTCCCTTTGATATTATTAAATAACAGTAAACCATTTAAAAATTTTAAGAATAGTAGTTTACGCAACAATTGCGTTAAGTTAGTCTTTACGACACGAGTAGAAAATTTTAGGCACGAGCCTAAGCCCTAAGGCTTAAAACCTTAAAAACTTCTATGAGTGTCGTAACGACTATTAACGCGAGTTGCGTACACTACTTTACCTACAACCGTTTTTTTAATTACTAAAAATCTGGTTTTTTATTACTATCAATCACTACTCATAACTTCCTAGAGAGGTTATGTTTTCGTTTATTGTCATTGTCACTGAAAGTGGTGCAACGACTTATTGTATAATCAGCTGATTTCATGTAATTACGTGTTTGTAAAACTTTGTTAAATAATACGTTACTTTCTCAGGCAATAGGTTCTGCTAGCAGCATTCTTACCACAAATACTGTATCAGGTATAATTAGGGAAATATTGCATATATTTTTGGACAACTGAATAACATAGTGAAACAGTTAATTTACTGTTAGATCTCAGCATCGAATATGTGGTCCACAACGAGTTGGGTGAAAAAGTGGTTAAGAGGTTTTCAAAATAAACCAGAAGAACATTTTCATTTATCAATTTAACCTTATTTTGTTTCGTCCATTTAATGAATTGCTGGTATGTAATTGCATATGGTACCTTTGTTTTGATTTTGGTGGCAAAAGATTAGCACAAACAGTTTGTGCTCTCATTTCTATCTCGTCAACATCACTTTCACTAACTGATATTTTAAAATCAACCTTCATTTAACTTCCACCAACTGAGGTTAAGAATACGCGAGTATCAACAGGAACAAGCCGGATCAACAATTATAATTGTCAAACTGATCAGCTGATCAGCTGATTAGTTGACGTTCGAAGTATTACAATTGTACTTCTTTTCCCTCAATCCTTGAACCTCATTGGTCTGTTACCAGTGTTACCCGTGTTGATATGAGAAAAACTATGCTGATATGAAATGAAACTAATTCAATGGAATATTTGGTTCTCATAAATAAATGGCTATTTAGAAAATCTAAGGTGACCAACTATAGTAGAATGTTTTCTGTGCTATAAGGCCCATGTTAAAATTTCTAAAAAATTAAAGTCACGTAGAGAAAAGCACTTTGGTCATATTCGAACCATTTCAGATTTATGCCTTCCCATGGTTACTATGACTAAATTTCATGCGGATCGCTTCAACCGTTTAGGAGAAGTATTTATAAAACACTAGCAGGAGAAGAGCTTCGCTCAATAACTACTTTATACGTAAGCACAAGCAGTCTGGGTGCACGGTTTCGTCTTCTTCTTCCTTCTTCTTCGTGACGTTTTTAATACAGAGAGCTGAAACCCTACTGGACTGAGGCTGTTTTAGGACTTAGTCCTCTTCAGCCAGGGAGTCGTCCCGTCCTGTACATTTCACCCATCCCCTTCACCCAGCGATCACAAAAGACCAAGTTGGTCTTTTGTGATCGCTGCCTTCACCACAGGCCCCAGCGCGGCCGCGCGCCCGCCCAGACTAAAATGCCACTACTGTTTATGTACTTGCAACATATGCATTGAAATTAGCTGTATTTTATGATTAATTGCCTTGTTTAATCACTGTATTGTGCATTAATAAGACCTAGTACTATATAAAAGGTTTTGCAACCTAAACAAGAAAACAAAATGTTACAAGAGTTGAGTTTCAGCTCCTCTGTCCCAGGAAGGGTTATGATCAAGTTACCGAGTGTCACCTTCGCTTGACCTTGGATGACAGTCGCATTAGTGGTCAGTGGTCAGTGGCTGCGTCCTTCGGGATTGAAATCATATCAGAATTCGTAAATATGTACCTGGATAATATCATTGGCTATATACTAACTATAAAGTGTATACACCAAAGGCCTAGCCCGAAGTAATGAGCAAAACAGTTCCAAGCTGGGTTCCTAGGATATGATGGGGCTGTTTTAGTGGGTGCGTGCGATATTTTTTATAAGTTAACAGCTTATTAAAATTGCTCGTTTAGCTCTCATTTACAAGAGGAATATTATATCTTTGCTATCAAACACTTGTGGTTATATTTTTTGTCGACATTGACATTGGCACACTCAAACGTTTCCACATTAAATTTCATAATAGAAGTTTACTTACACTGCTTACAGTAAATAATAAGTTTGCATCTTCACAATAGCCTATTTATATAAAAATCTTCATTTTATAATACCTAGTTATTTAAAACTGCAGATTCATGAAGTTGTTTTAATTCCAAATCACATAAGATAAATATTATTTGTTGGAACCTAATTTAGATTACGGTACATAAATAAAATATGTAAAATACTGTACCTATTTGATCAGTGGTAGTATCCAAATGACGTGTAATACAATGGTAATACTTTCCCTGTAATATTTGATCAATGGTCATCACGAATGTGTGCGTATCCTTTGTACTGTGTTTAGATCGTATATTGGCTTGACTTTAAACATATGCTATGATTCTTCGTTTTGTTTACATTTACGTCGTTGTTTTGTAACCAGCATTGCAACCCATAAGGCCAATGTTAAAAATTGAAAACTTTAAGATACTTTTAAATTTTAAAGGCTATCAAAAAATTGAAATAGTTTCGTCTGAACCTTCCGAACATTTGTCAAAATGACCTTGGTATTTATAATAATTATTGTGTTAGTTTATTTTACGAAAATGTGCTCTTTTCAATATAGAGTTTTTAAGATTTTAACACTCTGTTTCAGAGAGATGTAACTGCCTTTGAGTGGAACTCTATTACTGTACTACAAATTTCAAATAGCATACTGTTTGATAATTCGTACAAATAATGTGGTTAAACTCAATTTCTCACAATACTGGACCATCTATTTAATTGCCTGTGTTGTTTCAACATGTTTAAAATCTCATGTTGATTACGTGATAAAACGTGTAAGTATAGGCATTTTTGTACTACGAACATTGGACACAACAGTTTCGTCAGAAGTTCTTCTTTCTGTTTATTACGGCTTAATATTTCCATATCTAGTTAATGCTCTGCCTGTTTGGGGATATGAAAATAATCATACCCCCTTTCTTTTTAAAATGCAAAAAAAGACTATTCGTGTTATATTTTCTCTTTTCAGAAAACGATATTAAGGAATCATTCAGGTCAGCTGCAATTTTGACTCTTCCCTCACTATACATCCTTGAGACCCTTTCATTTGTAAAAAACATCAGACATTATTTACCACCAACATTAACTCCAGTACACATAACTTACGCACATCATACAACTTAAACATTCCCGTCCATTCAACTTAATTTTTCCAACACCATCTTCTGTACAATGGAATTAAACTGTTTAACCAACTTCCTCAACATCTAAAGCTGGAGACTGATTTGCTCAGGTTTAGGAGAAAACTTAAACAAATTTTGGTTGAAAATTCTTGCTACAGAGTCCGCGATTTTTCCACTGTCATTTAGTCGAGTGTAGGACTTTCGGCCTGGGGTGATTATGAGAAACTTACCCTCCGCAACAAACAATAGGGAACGTGGGTAGCTCTGAGTCTGCTGTCCCCAAAAGATTCCCTATAGGTAAATTGAAAAGATTTTGTGGGTAAGAGGGAAGTAGGGAAGGGGTGATATGGGGTGTTTGACACAGCAAGCTGGCCAAAATCTATGAATAGGATTAGATACGGTACTTCCAAGAAGGACCTGAGCCCCAGAGCAAGAGCAGGTATTAGATGGATTTAAATCTAAGTTTGGGCTAGTTTAGTTACAAACACCGTGCTAAAAGTTGTATATTTAAACAGTTTTTAACCAATTTTAACGACGATTTGACGACATATGTGTCACCTCAGTTCAAGTTACAAAAACAGTGGATATGTATAAATTGACCATCATAATATTAGTTATAGATATTATAGTTTTGTATATACATTATAGCTTTTATAGATAGGCTACTGCAGAAGGTAGGGCCACCATCCGCCTATTGTCACTATAGCTTTCATGAATCACAAACGTTGACGAATTAGTCTCACTTAATATGATTTCAAGGCTTGTTTACATAAGAATCCATCCACTCAATAGTACAAAAATATTATCCATACAACAGTATCTATCTATCTATATATTAATAGGCAAGCATGTTTCTTTAAAACCTTTTTTCTCAGCTCGTGTTCATCGTAGGGAAAATCTACGCATACCGTTAGAAAACTATTTTCCTGTAGGTGTGCAGAATCCCTTTATAAATTTAAATAGGCTCAAAGATAAGCACAAAAAATGAGTTTAAAAATTTGAAAAAATTAACATGGATCTTATGCGTTGCCATGCTGGTGACGAAATAACAACGAAATATAAACATAAAATCAAAACAAATGGAAGAAACTCCAATCACATGTTTTATTTACAGTGTGGGGTGAAAATAGAGAAGTGAGTAAGTTTACATTACATATTTATGGTCGAGTTTCGACCACTGGACGACCTCTCGTATTATATTATTACAGTGATACAATCAAATTTTATGTAAACGGTTAAGGCCATTTACCAAATAAAAATATAGGCATATGGCATATCAAAATGAAGCTTAGAGTGTGTAGATTTTGCCGAAAAGTATTGATATGGACGAACTCCCTAAGGGCTCTGCCCCACAGGCTGATTTTCAAAAGGCTACGCCTTGCATGTTTTGGAAGTTATTATTTGATTAATTTAGTGAACAACAGCTGGCCAATGCAATTGACAATATAGTTTGTTTGTTTACATTTTTGTTTACTTATTTTATTATTTACTTTTACGTTCTTAAAAGAGTCGCGGTGAATGGGCAGTGAAGCTATTTATAGCTGTTTGTTACAAGTGAGTAACTAAAGGTGTTCGAACCATGATGACTATGAGATTAACAAACCATCTATGTTGTTCGTTCCAAGAGGTTGTCACCGATCTTTAATAGATCGCAATTTCATTGAAAAGTATTAAAGATGTCGTGAAAGAGAGCTGCGTGTTCAGGTACAACCTCGGCCAACCTTAGGACGTAAGGTATGAAGGTTCCACTGCCTTTAACATCCTTTCACATGAAAATTTCTCGAACTTGGGCCCTTTAAATGAAATATAAAGTCAAAGTTGATTAAATTAATTCAATGGTGGTTTCTGTTCACCCGTGAATTCACGGGTAGAACCTCTTGTTTCAGTTTAAAGTGTGAATTGTAGTTTAACAGCTGAATGTACATTCGTAGTACATTCATTCAGATAATTTAAACAAGAGACGTAGTATAAAAATAATGATAGGCCTACTTTAATTAAATTACAGTCTGGTGTAAGGTAAACAAAAAACTGCTGTGTTTAAAATAATGTTTACCTAAAAAAACTTCTGGTAGTGTCCTATTTACAAGCAAATACAAAGTGAAAGTAAATAACAATTTGTTATGTAAAAACCAGATAAACACTAAGTATAAAATACGAAATTAAAAACTAAACCAATGTAACAAGAGACAAGTATGTTATAAAAATGCGTTTAAAATATAATCCTATATATTAATTAACAGTCTGGGGCCCATTTCATAATAAACTACAAGTTACAAGTTACAACTTGTAAATTGTAATTTCCATTAGATTTGCATTGGGCGATCAGCTGATTTACTAATAATATTAGTTTGTACTTTATTATGTAATGGGCCCCTGGTGTATTGGTACAACAAAATATTAAAATTAAACTTGTAACTGCAGTGTTTAAATGATCAATTACTACAAAAAGGCTTCTAGTGATGTAGATATTTACAATCAATAAAATAAATTTACAGTTTGTTATATACAAAATCAGAAAATTCAGTTGGATGGAATTAAATGCCCCTATGCATTTCATTCAACAATTAATTAATGTAATTTGCAATTTAATAATTGGAACACACAATTCAACATTGTGCATTTCCAACAAAAATTATGTTGGATGGAATTAAATGTACTGTTGTTATTAGGTGAAATAACACAGAACAAGTAAGTATCAAAATTAAACTTTTACGGCCAAAATTTAGCATACGCAGCCAACGAAATAAAGAATTCAAGTTAAAATTACTACAAGTATTTTGCATTTAAAGGTTTCGTAATACAGTAAAGTTAAATAGACACCTTCTAGTGATGAAATGCACTATTTTGTATTGTTTTACTACCTTACACAAACATCTGTTACTTTTATATTTAGTGTTCGCGGCCAACGAAATAAAGAATTCAAGTTCAAATTACTATAGGTCGGCCGCTTAGAAAACGACCTCCTCCAGCATTGGTTTAGCATTAGCACGCAGGTCGTTTTCTAAGCGTACAAGTATTTTACATATAAATGTTTCGTAATACAGTACTGTTAAATAGGTACCCTCTAGTGATGAAATTCACTATTTTTTATTGTTTAACTACTGTACACTAACATCTGTTACATATTTAGCGTTCGCGGCCTAAGAAATAATTAATGAATTCAAGTTCAAATGACTGCAAGTATTTTACATTTAAATTTGTCATAATACAGTACTAAAAACCACTATCATATACAGTATTAAAAGAAGCATAAAAGATTTATTTTATGTAGTCAGAATTTCCGTATTTTTGAATCTAAAATTTTGAAACAAAAATAGGTTTATTTGGGGCGGATATCCACCACCCGTAGACACCATCACTTCCTGAGTCGTTAATGCCAAAGATCACAGCAGTATTCTAATACAATAGTAATGTATTTCATAGAAGGTTGGCTCCAATGCTATTTGCCCTGTTTCCTGTGTCGACGACCCTGTCCACCACCCCACAGGTATTTCCGGGAGATTCCTGGGATTTAGTGGGTAAAGCGCAAGCTCAGGTCAGGTACCTACTCCCGAGAAACCTACCCTTTACACCACATAATAGGGGCAGCCCAGGCCGAGTCAGGGGCAGCGCAGGCCGAAAGTCCGTTTCCCCATTTAGTCAGTGATTTCTGCCCTGTTAGATTTACTACGTAAAATTGTTTTAGTCAGTAGAATTTTTTATGTTTTATCTTTTATACATTTCATTATAAACTTGACTATTCCAATGCAATGTAATTTTGTAATTCTGGAATAAAGAACTTATGACTTATGTTAAGCAACTGGCCTCTTATACCATAAAGTCAAAGGACGAATATAGTTTTCATTATTGCTATAGTAGTTATGGAAATAATACCCGAGGAGTAATGTTGTAACCGTGCTGTTGTCACATAACATCAACAGAACACTTGAGAATGGGCTTCTTACCCTAAACTCCATCTCCAGTAGAATAGGACCCGCTCGCCGCTTGTTGGACTACCACAATATACCATGACAAAACCAACGGTGTTGCGTCAGATCCATACAAGCCAGTGGACGAGAACAAAGCAGCCCTGCTTCCTGTCAGTAGGGACGATTTCCGGTGTGACCCCAGTAGCAGCCTGCTGGCGCCTCATCCCTCGGGAGCAGCCTCTGTTCCCACGAGCGCCGGTCTTTTGTCCATTAGTAGGTCAATGATAGAGGGTACACCAGGAGTATAGACGCTTAAGTGGTCTATTATTTTGGTCGTCTTTGACTACTTTTTATTTGCGCATCTTTGATATTTGGAGATATATCCCTATCTACACCTTGTGATATGGTTGTGTGGTTGTACTGGTTGGAGTTTTTCACTACTGATGGAAAGACAGCCATTCTTCTTTACCTTTTGAATCTCTTTCTATTCTGTTGTTCTCACAGATCAATCAGAAGCTAATTGATGCTGAAACAAGTTAACAGCTTTTTCAGGTGAGTGCATGAAGTGAATTAATCTATGTATCGTGTATTGCGGAGTCGGAGATTAGTTTTCCGACTTGTGAGTGTGTAAATGCGTGACTGTAGGGTTGCGAAAACTCAAGAACCGTTGCACTTTAGTGTTCAAATGTTGCACAAATATTTATGACACCACTGGGAAGATGCTATTAAAATTTTATACGATTCTGCAACGTAGTTAATAAGAAATAAGTCGATTTTTAAATTTTAAAAACAATCTATATATTATAAAGCAAAGAGGGCATTGAACATTTGAAAAAACAGCCTATCAACCGTGTGTACCTATGTATATGTGTACCTATGTGAAAAAAAACAAACAAAATGGTAGGTATCTGGTTAACGAAGCGATTTTGGAAAACATGTTATTCTTGGTTTTCTCTTTATTTTGACCCATAGAACAATTTCCCTGAGTTTGGCGGTTTACTTTCGGGACACTCTGTATATCATCATGGCCGGATCTTTAAAAAGTCATGATGATATGTTCCATGTTATATCAACTCTAAATATTTAAGCTAAAATCAAAAAAATATGACTAGGCAAAACATTATTGTTTTAGTCATATAGTTTTGTGTACAATATACACCGTATCCCAAAAAAAAACTGAACAATTTTAAATTGTTATATCATACGTCCAGGCATACCTAGTCTACCTTGAAGGTGATCATATGATAACTGAGCTCATGAAGTTTTGTTCAATATCAATTGTAACTATCAGCTGATTCATTGTTGTCGCTTGAAACTTGAAATTTAAAAACATTGCCCTGTCATTAAGCAGGCGCCATGAACGCACGAGAGAAAGCGCAATGCGTTGAGTGGTACATTCAAAGTAAGTCAGATATTGCAGTGCAAAGAATATTTATAAGACGCTATGGTCGACGTCCTCCATCACGGAACAGCATTCGAGCCTGGTATGACAAATTTATGTTAACTGGAAGCTTACAACATTTAAAAGGTAATGGTAGGCCAAAAATCCAAAATGAATTGATTAAAAACGTGCAACAATTATTTCTTCACGGCCCTCGAAAGTCTGTTCGCTGTGCAGCATGTGAGTTAAATTTGTCAAAATTATAAGTTTATAAGACAGAAGTTTTCGATGTCTGAGAATTGAGGCAAAGAATAAATGCAGCCTTTACTAACATTACTGACGAAATGCGCCATAGAGTGTGGGCTGAATTGGACAGCCGTATTGACTATCTTTTTGCCAACAATGGGAACCATGTTGAAAATCATTAACACATATGATATCAAACAAAACTTAGGAATATTTGTGTCAGTTAACATGTAATTAGTTTATCGTGTGGTTGTTAATAAACTTTTTATAAGTAAATAAAATTGTTCAGTTTTTTTTGGGACACGGTGTAGTTTGGGGTAAATCTCTAATCTTCTTCTCAAAGACATTCACTGACGAAGACCTAATTTGAATAAGCACTGACCAGGTAATGTACTTCGTATAATCATTATTACGACTTTGAAAATTATTGTAATAAATAATAAAAATATACAATTAATGTATTTGAATAACCATCCTGATTTTTAAGATTCAACCGCAATTCTGAAACGCACTTCTAATATTGAGAGCTTTGGTTTTTGAGGACGTTCCACCCGGGTGATAAAAATATTCACTGGCCTTGCCGTTGTCGGGGTGGCGGCGGCGGCGGCGGCGACGAGGGCAATGTAACCACAAGGCCGTCTGTGAACTACTCTGTCTCTCCGTCTGTCTATGGGGCGATGAACTCGGTCCAGGACTGGAGTGGAGTGAGAACATCAGAACAATCAAATGTGCAAGTCCTAATACAATATATATCAAATTTTTAATGCACAACTATGAGGTACAGACTACTATTTCAAACAACATCTTTAACATTTTCAACTAAAAAAAATCCGACTAAATCTCCAAAATGTTGCAATTGATGGATTTTAAAGTTATGATTGGTTGGCTATTCACCAAGCCAGAACGCCCTTTTGTATGTATGAGTCGACCCTGACCATATGAAGTAGCTGAATACAGGAGTAATATTGCTCGCATAAGATCAGAAACCTGCCAGTTCATTCCTCAGAGAAGTCAGTACGGTAATTCTAAACTAAATCCAACAGTCGCTTAAGCTATACACCGCACCTCATTCCATTCTATATTTCGCTCAAATTGGGTTAAATTACGCTCAGTTGCGTGTTCACTTTAATTGCTAATAGGATAATTGAAAAAAAAACTTGGTAAAAAATGCGGTGTTTGACTAAGACCAAGACAAATCTCATAGAATTCATGCATTTGGCATAAATTACATACATAGGTAGATTTTTAGGTTATGTTTGGTTGGGTGTCTATACATAAGCCTATATTCTAGGCATAAATATGCTTAGACGTATTAAGACGTCTTGAAAACGTTCGCTGAGAATATCAGCAGCTATTTGGCGATTCAAAACTGGGCCTAGATCACAGCATAGATCTGTCTTTGACCATTCGGACTTTTGAGTGGTCCTAGCATAGGATTACTGAAGATCTAAGTCAGTAATAAATTTACACAGATGATAATATATTCTCATCCCATTCTAGGACAATTATGTGTATGTGCTATTAAAAAGTACATAATAGGTCTGAATCTGAGAAAATTATGGTACTGTAATAGGTGCAATGCTCATATTGACCAAAGCCGTTTTTGTGATTGAATAAGAATTACACACAAAATTCCATCTCTTCACAAAATCCTAAACAAAAATTTCCCGGCAAAACTGTTCTAAGCTCCAGCCTCACTCATGTTCGAGCGGCATCCTGGGTGCAATGGCCTGCTACAGGTAAATGACTCAAGATCATTTCCCGGGCATCAAGTTCAACGTCCCGAGATGATCGCTTTCTGTTTCATTTGTAGGTCAAACACGTCGCCGACGTCGGTCAGCGACCTACACGCGGTTCTTCGCTCCGACACACATTCGCTTTCGATATAGGTTAGCTGGAGAAGGACGTTGATCCCTCCAGGACTCCGGCAGCTGTAGAGGTCGATGACCCGGCTTTGACGATTGGTGGGCTTTGATTTTGGGCGGAACGCTCGCTGGTTTCGGTACTTCTGATACAAATTGGCTTTCGATATAGGTTAGATAAAGGTGGCGGTTGATTCATTGTGAACGTACTTAGGTGGCTCTTGAGGTCGATGGGTGTGATTTACCGGTACTTATGTTTGGTGTGTTTTGGCTTAACGGTGGCCTGAACTTATGTGAAGGCGAGACAAATTTGCTTTCGAAATAAGTAATCTGGAGAGGGACGTTGGTCCCTCCAGGACTTCGCTGGCTTATGAAATCCATGGCCAGTCAGTTTGGTGGCGTTTGAGTTTGATCGGAATTCTCACCAGTTTCCGTAGTTCTGGGACAAAGCTCCTTTCGATACACGTGAAGAAATCCGCTCATCCATTCAAGTGCCGACGATCTATTTAGTTGCCTTTGATGGTTCTTGAGAGGCATTTGTTTTTGGTCTTGTCTTGTGTTAGTTGGCCTTGGTTTTGACTGAAACGCGTGCCGGTACTTCTATAATGGTGTCACAAATTTGATGCCGTAATAGGTTAGCTTTATAAGCCTCAGATCCCTCAAAACATTAATCAGATATTGAGGTTTTGCCAGAGCCATACATTTTGAGAGGCTTTATCGTGATTGGAACGCTGACCGGTTTTGGTAACTATAACCTTTGACTATAAATACAACTAGTCATTCCATCCCCATGTTCAATTTTTAGCCAGATTTTTTATCATAATCGTCGTAGTTGATGTGAGCCACCTACAGATTGCGCTGATCTAAATTCTGTCGAATATACAAACATAGGGAATGACTTATGGTGAGCTATAGGCCTAGCAGTACGTCTTCATATTGATAAATAGGATCTTATTTTAGTTTTGGTTATACAATAGTTGTATTACATTTATGATGGCGTCACGCATTGGGTAGCTTCTGATATAGGATTTTTGGATCATTGGAGAACAATATGCTATCGGAACTGATTGTAAAACTGAAAAATCACAAAGTAAAAGTACCAAAAAGGACATCAGTGGAAGGACGCTTAGCTCTGTTGAAGCGGCTTGGGCAATCTGAGTCTCAGAATTGTGTTACGATTTTTTTAAATGCTAGTGACAACTTTAACATGGGGGATGTAATGTCTAATTGTACTAAAGCTAGTATGTTCAGAAGACAAACTTTTGCTTTTTTCAATAACCCACTTCTATGTTCTGTCAACCTGGTTTTCAATGTGTAGGCCTACTAAAAGCTTGATTTCAGAGTTAACACAACTTTTAGTGAGGTGAGGTACTACCTTTAACCACAGAAAACATACTACTATAACCCAGAATGCCAACCGCATGGTAAAAAGCATTAAGTGTTTTGAGAGAGCTTTGCCTGTCAATCCATAGGCAGCGCCACCAGCGTTGCTATGCTGAGTGCATGCTTTAACTTTTCAAGAAACTTGAAAATCCATAAATAATATTCTTTTTTTCCAAGTGCTTTGAATGTTCTACAGTAGTACATTTACAACTTTGTCCAGAAGACTCTGAAGGGTTGACGAACTCCGGAGATTCACTTTCGACCTCCACCGAGCCTGTCCGTTGCCTCCGGAGTCACTGACCCCTTGGAACACCCTCGCTTTCGTTGGAGGCAACTAGAGCGCTGGAGCTGGAACTGGAGGGCGTTGACCTTCCAGCGAGCTGCATCCCGGAGGTAGATGAACCTTACCACCTTCGTTTTCTTCTTAAGACAAATAGAGAATGCGTTTTTGTACTTCTTTACGTTAGTGAAGTTTGTGGCATTTTGTATAGTTTGTGGTATTTTGTCATTGAGGCCCCAGTTAAATAAAATAAAATAAAAGAATAGAATGAGGATTTTCAAAATAAATATCTTTTCAGAACTTCAAAGCTATATTTTTATCGGGGATGCGGAATACTATCCCCCGGAAAACTACCCCCCCCCCAGATGAAACGGGACGTCACAAAATCTGCTAACTAACCAATATGGAAGCCGTGACCGCGACTGGAATATTATCCCCCCTAGACAAAGCATGCTATGTAATTTAAATTTTAATTCGAGTAATTCCGTTGGATAATAGAAAAGGCATGTGGTGAATATCAAACCGATTTTCGAAATGTTACAGCAAGTTTGGTTGGTTAGGTTAGGTTAGATTAGAACTGTTTGACAACTAAATTTGAGTGTCGGTGACTGGAAAACTGCCCCCCCCCGGTCTCTGACGTCAATATGACGTAGGAAACTGCTTGGGGGGGTAGTTTTCCGGGGGGCAGTCTTCCGGCGACCCTTTTTATCCCTTTAAGCCAGAATAAAAAGTATGATATTCATTGTAGTCACTTAATTGAAACTAAGCCAAATTGACTACTATTTACTCGGTGCTTTTGGTTTACCTAGGAGTCCTACCAAGCTGAAACACACAGATGCATTTTTTTTTTGTAATTGTACAATTTACGATTTCAAAAACTACAATATTTTATGTAGTTTTAAAAATATTAACCTCCGAAAGACAGATAATTGATTTGCCCACCCTTCTGTCAATTCAATTATAGACTACTAAGATAAGATGACGTAAGACCTATTAAAATGTCATTCTTGAACTAATTGTAATTGAACCATTAACTATGTTTTAATGAGCATAACTTGCTTAAAACCAATTTAGAATAATTTGGAATTCACTCCATAATTCTTCATTGAAAACTACTTAAAGATGTAACTTTCCAAAGTTCGTGTGACCTAATTATGAAACCTCAAATAAGATTCAGTTAATTACTCCATCACTGAGCAATTTAAATAATTTTCATTAAGACGAAATATTTCATTTTCTACAAAATAGTAACACATATAAGAGGCATAGGTTAGTTGTCTTTGGTAACCATAGAACTCATGATTAATACTATGTGCTCTTTGGTGGTTTGCCTATTAACAGAATTACTCAGCAAAAGAGCTCTTACATTTTCCCATCAGACCCTCAAACATATTTAACCTAAAAAAGAATACACATTCTGTAGCTGACATTGACTTGTCTCTCTGAAGACCCAATTTCAATAAATTAACATTCAAATTGACCTTGTACCGGCGGGGAACGACCGGATACGGATGCACGGTCGGATACCGGATCCGGACACCAGGGTGGACGTATATTTACACCCATCTCCACGCCACGCGCCACTGAGGTCATTGACACTGGGTAGTCTACAGATGTCTACAGTCTAGAGTAGAGTAGACAGCAGTTATGCTGCACAAGCAATCAAACCATCTTTATCTAAAAGGTACTAGATATTGTCTCATGGCGTTCACATATACAGAAGATTCTCGTTGCATGAAAAAAGACCTAGGTATTCTTTTAATTTGTATATAAAAACAGCTACAGGTTAGGGGTTATTAGGTCTTAATTACTGGTAATGTGTTTTCCGAACAACCGGGTGACTATCTTACATCCCATGGCTACAAACTAATTGGTGATTGGATATATTTGAACCAGGGTCTCTCAGGCTTTTCGTTATTTTGGAGAGAAATATGCTGAGAGTAATATTTCTTTACTGAGATTTGAACTAAGAAAGCCTTCAGATTTTGCGAAAATGATGAGGAAATTTTCGGAAAGCTTCCCAAAAATCAGGCAAAGATAAATAATTTATAATTAACTATTTGGGATACAATATATAGGTTCCATCGCACAGAAGAACCCACTATCCGACGGATGTTTTTTATATGTACAGGGTCGTCTCGTCAACAATCCGGGGGCAGTATTTTATTTTTTGAGCCATTGCATATACTGTACAAGCTAGCCAGTGGTGTCCGCATCAATGATAAGATACTGTACTCCAGGCTAATGTTCTACTGTAGCTATGGCTGGCTTGTCAATTGCATCGATGTATAATACTCTACATAGTTATTATACATCGATGGTCAATTGTAGCCCAAGGCTCGATGTAGTAACACTTCGGCCCAGTAACATTTCGGCCAAACTCAAATTTCTTAGAAAAACAGTATCACTTCGTCCCACTCGCTTTTACAGATGATTAAATAAGCTAATGGAGTAACATTTCGGCCCGACGAAAAATTGACAAGGGTTGAGGAACGCAGTTCAGGTAGTAAGAGGTACATGACCTGTATACTTTGCAACCACCCTCTGGTGGAATGTCGCCCAACCGTCACCCCTTGCATCCTCTGACCTCACATGACAAAGAATCGGTGGAATCTTAACTAACCTAACCTAACCTAACCTAACCTAACCTGTAAAATATTTTGTTGGGACGAAGTGTTAACTAGTGGGCAGGTAGAGAGTTGGACCGTAGGCCACATCTGAGGGTTTCGGGCCGAAATGTTACTGGGCCGAAGTGTTACTTGGGCCGAAGTGTTACTTGGGCCGAAGTGTTACTTGGGCCGAAGTGTTACGACACGCAAGGCTCTACACTGGGCTGCCGTGGTCGGTACTGTACATCACCATCTATTTGAATGGATATCCATCAACTAATCCAGCCAAGGGTCATAAAATGGGCCAGGAAAGCAAGTGGCTTCGCAGAATCTCACGAGTTGCACTGTCAAATTCACCTTGAGATTTTTCAACCACGTTCAATTCAATTCTGATCTGTTTTAAGAGGAGAAAAAATATTAATATTTCGAGTTCTGAATCCTAAAGCTAGGCGCCCACCGGGCAACTCAGCGGGTGACGCGGCGCGGCGCGGCACGGCGCGACGCGGAGAAAAACTTCCGTCCGCTTCTCCAGGGTTCGCGCCCACCAAGCAACTCTAGCGGAAGCGCGGGGCAGCGCTGAGAATTATTCTTTTGGAGGGGATGCACAGTGCACTTCGATTCGGACCCGAACACTCCCGAAGGGCTCACGATACTTTCCGAAAACACCCGAATGAGCGGCAGACGAGGGGCAGACGCCGTTTCCGTGCCTCTACCCCGCGCCCACCAGGCAACTCAACGGAGGCGCCGCAACACGAGAGGAAGAAATTCTCCACCGAATTCTCACTGCCGGATTCGAGAAGAAGTTTTTTTTCCGCGCCGCGTTGCGCCACCCGCTGGGTTGCTAGGTGGGCGTCAGTCCATAAGATAACATGGCACGGATACGTGGCAACTTTTTTCCACGGCGTCGCGCCGCGTCACCCGCTGAGTTGCCCGGTGGGCGCCTAGCTTAAAGCCCGCTTAAAGCTAGGCGCCCACCGGGCAACTCAGCGGGTGACGCGGCGCGGCGCGGCGCGGCGCGACGCCGTGGAAAAAAGTTGCCACGTATCCGTGCCATGTTATCTTATGGACTGACGCCCACCTAGCAACCCAGCGGGTGGCGCAACGCGGCGCGGAAAAAAAACTTCTTCTCGAATCCGGCAGTGAGAATTCGGTGGAGAATTTCTTCCTCTCGTGTTGCGGCGCCTCCGTTGAGTTGCCTGGTGGGCGCGGGGTAGAGGCACGGAAACGGCGTCTGCCCCTCGTCTGCCGCTCATTCGGGTGTTTTCGGAAAGTATCGTGAGCCCTTCGGGAGTGTTCGGGTCCGAATCGAAGTGCACTGTGCATCCCCTCCAAAAGAATAATTCTCAGCGCTGCCCCGCGCTTCCGCTAGAGTTGCTTGGTGGGCGCGAACCCTGGAGAAGCGGACGGAAGTTTTTCTCCGCGTCGCGCCGTGCCGCGCCGCGCCGCGTCACCCGCTGAGTTGCCCGGTGGGCGCCTAGCTTAACTCCTTTGAAATTGTATTGGATCTAAACGTTTACTTTCTCCCCCTATCTATACTTAGTATATGGAAAAAGTATTGGTTTCGTCAAAATTTTCGCGTTTGAGTTTTTCGAGTGGATATATATCCGTTTGGGTCCCCCTGAACCAAAAACGTGGTTTTCTTATTTATGTCTGTGTGCAGAGCTACAGACCACACCTATCCTGTCGTCCGATTTTGATGAAATTTGTTACGTAAGTACTAATCCATTATATCTCCAGGCGTTTTTTAAATTTTTCTCGAAAATGGCCAGGACGATTTTGATTAAAATGTAGTATGTTAGTATGTAGTATGTTACAGTATGTAGTATGCCCTTTTAAGTCGGAACAAAATGGTACAGATTCAATTTCCGTGAAAATTACGATTCCAAAATTATTGTATCTTATGTAATTTCCCCATAAAAATCCCATAAAATACGAAACATTGTACATTAGAAAAGAGAACGGTTTTAATTAAAATTAGTATATTATGGTCCTTAAAATTTTGAACAAAATGGTACAGATCCCATTTCCATTAAAAGTACGGTTCAAGAGTTATTTTAACCAACATAGGTTAAATTTTAACCTATGTTATTTCCCATAAAAACCCCATAAAATAACAAAATATCGGATTTTAGAAAAAAAGTCGGTTTTGATTTAAATTTATGTCTTATGGTCCTTATAATGATAAAAAAAATAGTGCAACCCCCATTGCTGTAACAATTACGGTTCAAAAGTTATTGCAGCTTTTGTGATTTATCCCTATAAATATCATAGTTACTCTCACCACCCATGATAAAGGTTGTTTGCACGCTTTTGGAGAAAGTATGTGTCAGTTTGCTGATACCGTTTATTTTATTTTGTATTGGATCTACACTTATTTGCTTATTCCCAACTTATGAAAAAATTGTATGATTTGTACAACAGTTAACAGGACATTCATTGATCACACATCTTGGGGTAGTTGTTGATGTATATCCTGGCAGGGAATTGTAGGGAATGGAGCTTGGTTCAAGAAAGGGGTTTTCAGCCTTCGAAGTCATTGTCTTGTTCATTGTCACGTGTCTTGGTCCTTGCCCCTTTTGGCGTTGTAAGCCTACGTCGTCTTGCAGTTGACGACACTCAAGCTGATAGGGATAGGTCGCGGAAGCCATTGAGTCATTTTCCTAACACTTCTTGTATGTTTCTTTGTTCAAAAACTCTTTACAGCCTTCAAAGAAAATCAAAATTAATTCTGATTGTACCCTTGCATATCTGTCCATTGCCTTAAAGTTGACAAAATACAAGCCGATAAATTACGTTGAGGAAGTTGCTGAAGATTGTGTTTTCTTGCAGGACACTCCAACAGAGTTCAATGGCCTGGTCACTCTTCATTTTGCAGGACTTGGGGTCAACGTTCTGACTCCTGTCACTTTCGCAGGATAACACAGTCCTGGGTAGGGAGTCCCGCTGTACGCTGTAGCGGTGTTCGCGACCGCTATAGGACTATGAGGTTGCCGAATGCGGGAGCGTGACAGCTTGTCAGAACTGCTGACAACAGAATAACTAGAAGTTGCGTTAGGCACTGGAGAAGGATTTGGCTAAAGAAAAGAAGGAAGAAAGAAGGATATGGTATCTTTCAGAAGTTCTTACTGATTTTACCCCGCAATAACCCAGTAAAAACTAACTAAATAGCTTTTAATATAATTCGTTTGAAAACGAGCTCTTGAAAAGCTGACTTTTATTTTAAATTCATACTTCAACTAGTGTACCTGTTGCTCGAATTCGAGCAATTGCGAAACATTACAGGCGGTTTCAAGATTATGGAAATACTCACGATCTACACAACAGTTAGATATAATAAAAATCGTTTGTAAATATCTTATCTTTTTTCAAAAAGCTCATCATGTTTTTTTAGTTTTTTTAGTGTAAAAAAAAATTATTTCTATTTCTTCTACTTGGTTCAGTTCTATGCCTTTTTCTATGTTTCCATTGTTTGCAAATCGGTATTTCAATGATTGCTCAAGAAATGTAGCACAGTGTTAATTCAGTTTTATTTTTAGCCTATATCAAATTGTCCAGGATTTCTCGCTCTTTTCCATTGTAATAATTACATTAACCCAAGTTTTGTCTACAGATGCAATATGCCAAAGAATATCACCTACGTACAATCTCCAAGAAGTGGTAAAAAAGGCAGAAACCAACCCATACAATAGATATAAGTTAACTCCATAAGAAATAATTTTAAAAGTTACTGTGATATTAGGATTTTCCACTGATTTGGTAATAGAACATTATTGCAAAACATGACACGACGCAGAAGAAAATCTATTTTAAAATCAGAAAAATCCATTGCAAATACTGTACTTCATTTTGACAAATTCAATAAATCACAATTTAAATATTAACAGCTGTTGCATTAAAAAGTAGTGTAGAATTTTGCATATGGTCATAATGTAAACAAATCTGAAGAGGCAACTTTAAACGCTTCTGGGGCAGAGCCCCAAGGGGATTTACCTCTTTCCTCTTTTGATGGCTCATCTACAGACCAAGACCTTTCTTTAGAGACCCCGACCAAGTTTCTACGCCCAGCCGTTCTCTCAAATTAGCTGTGACAAAACCCCCGTTTTCCTCCATAAGAATAACATGGGATGGGAATTTAAAGGCCACGGAGGCAGAGCCCCAAGGGAATTCACCATGTTTCTCTTTTGATGGCTCATCTACAGACCAAGACCTTTCTTTAGACACCTCTACCGAGTTTCTACGCCCAGCCGTTCTCTCAAAATAGCTGTGACAAAGAAAAACAGTTTCAAATTAATATATAGATTGTGTTTCTAAAGTGAATTGGGTAGTAATTTAATTATTTTCCAATCCAGAAGAGAAGTATCATTTTAAGATGAAACCTCTTGTACAAAGAGGTTGCATTCTTACCTTTTGGAATATCATCTGCAATCATTCATATGCTTTTCTCAATAAGTGATTATGACGATTTAACAATTTAAATCCATACTTTTTCTAGCCTCTTAGCTGCGGAAATGATGTAACTAGATTAATTACTCGATATTTCCGTCAACTGACTTTGAGTGGTAGACGGAATAGTTAAGTTTAAGTAGGCGTACGTATACAGGTCATATAAATAGTTATAAGTAGGCATTATCCAAATCAGTTATAAACTATACAAGTCACTTGCAGTTGCAGAACGACTAACAGTAGTGTTTTATATAATCTGATAACTGATCTGGCCCAGTAGACTGGGCAATGTCTTGAGTTGAGATTGAGAGGAACCTTTTTGGATCGGGTTTGCGACTAAACGTCCTTATATGCCTTCATTTAAAATTTGTCTCCGAATCCTTGTAGACCGCCCCAGTATAATGGAAGAATGTAAACATATAATACCCCCGCCGCAGCAAACCTGCCGACTAAGCGAATTTCCATTTGTCTGAATTGATTTTCAGTTAAATATATTTTAATAACATTAGGTTTAACGAGTACCTAGGTTTGCTGCTACAAGGAAACTAATAAAGTGTGTTTTTGAGTAAAATATTGATAGCTTAGTACAAAATAAATAAATTTGCCAAGTTTGATCAAAATATATTAATAAACAAGCAAACTACAACATTTGACAATATTCTCCATAAGAATAACATGGGAATTTTAAATTTACAATTTTTTTAATTTTCTCCGTTATTAATAATCGAACAAAAATACTTTTATATACTAAACTATTTGTTTTTTAAGCTCTTTAAAGAGGTCTAAAGAGAAATTGGGAAATTTTGTGTTTTGAGGGTCAAAAGTGAGAAAAACCAATTTTTACCCCATAAAACCCCCCGTAAAGCCCCGTTCCCATGGTCCGATCGTGCTGGTTCGCGAACTCATTCAAGTTTATCCCGCTTTACACCTTTAAACCAAATTTCATCAAAATCGAACAAAAATTACTCAAGTTATCGCGTTCACGGACGTATATATATATAAGTCTATATATATATATATACATATATAAAAATTTGAACGAATAGTGTTTTTGGCCTCTGGGGACATCAAAATGAAAAAGTAAATCGGTCCCGGGTCTAGGTCTTACCGTGCCACCTACGGTAATAGCTACTTCCCTATAGGGAAATTCGCTAAAAATCAAAGCCACTCACTGATTCATCACTAATTCTCTAACTTCCAGACTAGCTAGATGGTTGAAATTTGTATACTGATTCTTTAGGCATTAAGTAGGAAAACTAAGTACTGTAACTACATAACGGTACCCTGATGATTTTTTTTAAGATTTCCATGGTGATGGAGGTTTTAGGTTTAAAAACATCATAACGCTAGTTATCTAAAACTGCAGAAGACTGGGCCAAGAAAATAATTTTCAGACTGGAAGTTTAGTTAAAATTGTAGCCAGTTACAAGTCGGCTTAACTCTGTACTACCATAGACTACATACACTCACCCTGAATTCATGTCCAGCTTAAAAAAATTTACAATATGTTGTTGCTGTTTAATGAAGGTTTTAAGTATGAGAATGAAAATAACTAAGGCAAATAAAGATAACAACATGAGTGTTGCTTAAAATACCGTTTATTTCCTACATGTCTTTATTAAAAAGCACCTCAAACTCAGCACAGTCTGTGGTTGGCTTATTCAACTATGTTCTTTCTTTGTGTGCAAAACTAGCTACAGCAGTCAGCTGGTCCATACAGATTGGATGCCAGTTTCTGTGTACGAACCAAAGTACGGCAATATATATATATATAATATATAATATATAACAGATAATATATAATATAGCAAGTATAGAATGTATGCAGTAGAGTGAATGTAACGTGCATTACACCCCACCCCCCACAACCCACTATAATGACGTCAGTAGTCTCGTCACCGCACTCTATCCGCTCTTCTCCCATCGTTGGGGGTGGAAAACGATCAGGGGAACCGTGAATTGTGGAAATATGTTGGGATTCACTGAACCCACACGTGCACCAGCGGAGAGTGTGAACGTGGGCGGCTCAACTTACAAGTTCTGAAAACTTTTAGTTCCGTGAATGCAATGTTTGCCAAGGATAAGGCAAACTAAAGCTGTTTAACACTTATAAGGTATTGCATCTAAACATTTGTTTAATATGAATGACCTTCTGAATAATTGGTATTTAAATTTTACCATTGATGATTAAAATAATTGATGACCTTCATAATATCGGAATACTATTAAACTAATTCCGTGGAAAATTACCCTTTACTATGTATTGAAAATGATCTTGAATTGTAAACCATATATGTTGTACCTTACTTGTCTTCGCCGATTAAGAATATATTGCGTCAGTTTACATAGCACAATTGCTTGACAAACGAACTTGTAATTGCAAAGGATAAAATTATCACAAATATATCCTAATTGGTTCACACAGATTCTAAACGTAACAAGCTATAAATGTTCTAACTACCGGTAGTTTCAAATTCATAAACAATTTCTAAATATAATGAACTAAAATCAGTTAAAGTTCAAGTTAAACTATTTTGGATTCATTCAATATGGTTTTGGCTTCGTCGTACGTATTTAAAGAGGTTACCTGTAAAATAAACCATGCATAAGGTGTTCCCCTGACCCCTATATCCATTATAAACTAATATAAAATACAACAATTATATTTGTATATTTACTATATGACATAACTACTAATAAATGCTTAAAACCAATCCACGCACACAACGTATTTTCCTCTTCCCTGGAACGTAAAACAAACAAAATTTTTAAAACATTTAATGTTTTGAGTGATGTTATTAACAATTAGGGTATGTTTACCATGTTTGTTCTGTCAATGATGTTACTATGCGTTCGACGATTACGATAGTAGGCTACATTCAAATTCTATAACTTATCCATTACCAACGATTAATAGGTATTAAAAAATATACATTCAAAATAGCTAGAAAACTCTTTAGTCATGTCCTATACAGTAGTTGTATTCGAGGCCAGTGTATTGAAAACTGTCAGATATTAATTTTGATAGTGTTGAAAACTCAAAGGGATGAATACTAGCATTGACTTTATATCTACACAAGTAGGTATAAAGTCAATGATACTAGTAATAACGAGTCCAAATAGACGTTAAGTTAATTTAGTTACATGCGAACCGTAAGAATATTTTCATCCCACGCTTGTTGTTGTCACCATTCTTTTTATAGTTTTCCTTTACTGGTCTTACTCCCACTTCATTCCTTTTATAGACTTTAAGTAAATGGATTACATCAATTCTCTACGAGGTTCGACAACAAGCTTCAGCGTGGGCGCCTTTTAGGCTGTGGTTTCCTAGACGCGTAATAGATGCGCTGCGTGTGCGCATCTAAGACGCAGCACACTTGTCTTATGGAGTTTCGTGTAAGCGGTTTCCAAGGCTGCGTATCTAAAGCGCGCGCATCTAATACGCGCGCACCAATAGCTGCGTATTTGACCGACTGCTTTCAGAGCAGTCAAATCTGAGTTGCGCTGCGTTTTAGACATTTCTTGTGCAATGGATTTGGAAGTAAATGTTGTCCAGATGGCAAAATTCTCCACCAACAACGCAAAATATATTGAATTTGTCTATTGAAATAACATACTATTGAAGTAGGCCTACGTTGTTCATAAAATTAAAATTTTTATAGTATTACATTCCATATCATTCGTTATGTAGTGTTAATTTTCCCATAATGTGTAATTTTAATATTTAATTCCCTTATTAAATGTTCCCTACAATTAATTTGTCCTCACATATTTCTAATTTGTAAATAAACCTAATGTTGACAAATATTCTTCTCAAGTCAGCACAACACCATCTCCCAAATATAAGAGACCCCATAATTATTTTGAGAACCCCTGAACATCTTAGAATTAAGCCTATATTAATTACTAGCATAGTACCCGTCCTTCTTATGGGGTTGGCGTATAAGTATAAAATGCTTATTGCAGTTATACTCGTAAATAATATACTATTTCGTCAATTCGGTAAATTCCGAATAGGTAGGCCAAAATATAGTAACAGGCAACAGGTAAAGCAAAGTTGGAGAGGTTTAATTAAAATTTATTGTTTACATTTTAAATTGACATTTTTGCTTTAATACTACGGTCAAAACTTCCGCTAGGGCAACGTACAGTTCCTAATCATATACTTTTCACTGCTTACGCTTCTTCGAAACTGTCAATACCAAAGTATACATTTCATTATCTAAATCATCGTATAACATCATAGTAGCCACTAGTAATCTCTCCCGTGAACTTATATTACGCACCAACCGTGTGGATTGTACGCAGTCTAGGAAACCACTCACGGCAGCTGCGTTTTGGGGCCTGGATAAAAGCCGCAGCGCATCTAAACCGCTGCGCATCTATTATGCGTCTAGGAAACCACAGCCTTACCTCTCGCCCTTAACAAGGTATAAATAATGCAGCAAAGACAACTTCCATTATCTCAACTGACAGGTAAAATTAACTTTATCTCGTTCAAGTTTGTTAATTATATATGAGAGTAAAACAATGTTTTAATCATTTATCGTTAAATGCTTGCCGTTTGTTGTCTGTCCTACATTATATACATAATTTGTAGACAATCATTGGTTTTTATGTATGACTAGCTGTGTGCCCGTTCTACGCACGGGGATCTTATAGTAGTCAGTTGAAACCTTCTTATATTAAGATTAAGAACAGCAGTTAGTTATATTTGCAGATATGCTGGCAAAACTATTATATATAAACCTTCGCAAATACAGTATCTGACAGTTCAAGCCAAAATAAATGCTTCGCAATTAAATGTCACCCGGATCGTTATGGTCCATATGTCCAATGATTAAACTAAAAAATGTTTTATAGATCCATGAAGCGTAGCCCTAAAGTAGGCCTATAATTGAAAGTTACTTTCCACATCGGTTAACTTAAACGTATTTAAAGTACTACCTCAACCTCACCATTTAACACTTTATTCCGGTTTGACATTTTCAGTATCAAAGGTGCTCTTGTCCATTCCGTGAAACACTGAGAAATAAGGACATTAATGCGTTACCAACAGACATACACACAACAATCCAAAAAAGGCCACGAACTATTGATACATAAACAATATAAAGGCGTAAACAATTCATGACGGTTTGCCCAACAAATGTTTTACTCAAATAGGTTATCATTTTCTTAGCATACCGGGTAAGCTAAGATTTGGAATCCAGACAGAAAAAGCAAAACTTATACAGAGTTAAGACATCACTTAAATTGAATACGGACGGCTCTAATAAATAAGGTGCAACACCAACGATAACTAATTTGTAAACTACAGTGATGTGTTGGTGATGTGTTGGTAAAAATGATTCCAGCAGCTACCAACGGTTCTAAGGAAAAGAACCAGTACCTACGTAAGAACCTACCTAAGAACTATAGTACATCCGACCAATTAAATACATTAATATCTAGTCGCGAAGTTATTGATCTCTTGCTTTTGGATTTTCTCGTAAAAAGTTATAGCGTAAACTTATCTGTGTCAGTTTGAAAAAAAAAACAACCTTACCCAAACAACTTTTT
This sequence comes from Macrosteles quadrilineatus, assembly GCF_028750875.1. Classification (NCBI taxonomy): domain Eukaryota; kingdom Metazoa; phylum Arthropoda; class Insecta; order Hemiptera; family Cicadellidae; genus Macrosteles; species Macrosteles quadrilineatus. The sequence goes on along the minus strand of NW_026542596.1, from coordinate 10,391,917 downwards.
GTTATTTAATAGGTTACGCATTCTCTAAACAATGATTAGTATATCTATTAAAATTAGAAGGAAATGTGACGAAAATCACACAATGTTGGTGTTTTGGTCATTTGTAATTATATTTCTTAAGTAGGTAGGCCATGTATTCTATGGAAAAGTACCGGTATCAAGGATCGTCGTCAAAAAGGTTGTTATGAATAAATATGTAGGCTTACGTACCCAAGATATGAGCAATGGGCCTATTGGCTGTATGGTCCAGCGATTGCATCACACGGTGAGTAGAAACAGAAAGTGACACATTGGAAAAGCGAGTTTAGCACTTCCTCTGTTAAACCTATGTTACAATCCACTGCAGTTGTGATTTTTTACTTTACACTTTACACAACCGCCATTGAAGCGCCGTCAATGAGTGGAAACCTTTTTTGTAAGCTATTGGCGACTATCATTTCAGTGTCCAGCCCTATACAACACTGATTCAAGGTCTTCTTTCTGGTTGTCAAAACTCAAGAAACATTTTATACTCAAAGAATTTCTGGTTCCGATTTGGACGATGTCTAGTTATTTAATTTCATTTACGGTTACACTATTAGACTATATTATTGCACTTGCGATTAATTAAATCCGTTATGTAAGAAAAACGTTTTTAATCTCACTTGGTTGGGATTTGCTTTCAAAACGTGATTCGAAATATTTGCGGTAGGCTATTTGTAAACAACATTTGTAAACATATCATTGACAGCTAGAAAAAATAATCTTGATCCGAACAGCTGTTCGTTATTTCATAGACGATTATGTGATAAAAATTGAACGAAAATTTGACAAAAATCGCACAAAACTGCATTTTTGAACGTCCGTAATTTTATTTACAAAGTAGTGAGGCTATATTTAAATCACTAAAGACACTCTCGCCAATCCAGTGAATACATTAAAATGACTTGGATCTTGATAGGTACTCTGGTTTTCACGGAGAAGATTGCGTAAAATGCCATCTTGAGTGTTACAGACAAAGGGAAAGACAGACAGACAGACAGACAGACAGACAGAAATAGAGATAAGACTCGTTTCTGCTTCTTTAATGTATAAAACGTAAAAATAACCTAAAAGTATATAATTCTGAGCAAAGTACAGACAAAACTCTAATTTTATTTATATAGATAGATAGAAAACTTATTACGTAGTTTTTTTTTTTTAACTTGATACTGTATTAGCAATCAGGTGTTCATTTTATGTAGGTGAAATGATTAAATCATGAATATTTGTACAAAGTAGGTCCTATGTATAGTCGAATAACATACATACTGTAACGTATATTCGTATCAAGTATGTACATTTATTTGTATTCGTATTTCGTTTCTACTTACGTTCATGTAAAGTATGTAAATTCGTATAAAGAGTGTGTATTCTTGAAATCTATGTAAGTTTGAGTGACATTTATTTATAAGTTGCTAAGTTGCTGTCTGGAACTTATTCTACAATATATCAGAGACCAAACACACTGTACCCTTATATCTATGTATATTTATCCATCACAATACTCTATCATACATTCTATCTTTACGATACCGGATCGGTCAATAACCATTAATACATTAATCAATGCACCGGCTGATAATAATTCGTTGTTCTTTGTTTCTCCTCAAGCGTCACTGAAGCGCACGGGCGTGCAGTGCACGCGTGCTACGTGGGTGTGTGTGCGTGTGTGAGAGAGAGATGGCATTGATCCTGGCTACATCCAAGGACGGCCATTCAACCTAAGCTTATTTCTCTTTACGGTGACTTCCAGTGAGCGGCGGGTGGGTTGAGCGGTGGGTGGGTTGAGTGGTGGGTGGGTTGAGCGGCGGGCGGGTTGAGTGGTGGGTGGGTTGAGTGGTGGGTGGGTTGAGCGGCGGGTGGGCTGAGCGGTGGGTGGGTTGAGGGGCGGGTGGGTTGAGCGGCGGGTGGGTTGAGCGGCGGGTGGGTTGAGCGGCGGGTGGGCTGAGCGGTGGGTGGGTTGAGCGGCGGGTGGGTTGAGTGGTGGGTGGGCTGAGCGGTGGGTGGGTTGAGTGGTGGGTGGGTTGAGTGGTGGGTGGGTTGAGTGGTGGGTGAGTTGAGCGGCGGGCGGGTTGAGTGGTGGGTGGGTTGAGCGGTGGGTGGGTTGAGCGGCGGGTGGGTTGAGCGGCGGGTGTGTTGAGCGGCGGGTGGGCTGAGCGGTGAATGGGTTGAGCGGCGGGTGGGTTGAGCGGTGGGTGGGTTGAGCGGTGGGTGGGCTGAGCGGTGGGTGGTTTGAGCGGCTGGTGGGTTGAGCGGTGGGTGGGTTGAGCGGCGGGTGGGTTGAGCGGCGGGTGGGTTGAGTGGCGGGTGGGTTGAGTGGTGGGTGGGCTGAGCGGTGGGTGGTTTGAGCGGCTGGTGGGTTGAGCGGCGGGTGGGTTGAGCGGCGGGTGGGTTGAGTGGCGGGTGGGTTGAGTGGTGGGTGGGTTGAGCGGCGGGTGGGTTGAGTGGCGGGGGGCTGAGCGGCGGGTGGGTTGAGTGGCGGGGGGGCTGAGCGGCGGGTGGGTTGAGCGGCGGGGGGCTAAGCGGTGGGTGGGTTGAGCGGCGGGTGGGTTGAGCGGTGGGTGGGTTGAGCGGCGGGTGGGTTGAGCGGCGGGGGGCTGAGCGGTGGGTGGGTTAAGTGGCGGGTGGGTTGAGTGGCAGGGGGGGGGGCTGAGCGGCGGGGGGGGGGGGGGGGCTGAACGGCGGGTGGGTTGAGCGGCGACTCTCAGATAAACGAGGGTGAAGTGATTAGCCAGGTTTACAACCCTTCCTGTGAGCGGCGGATTCCTTTGTCACCTTACTTTATACTTTTTATTGAAATGGCGACCATACAAAGTAGGTATTTTAAGCCAAGTATGGAATGGAGATGAGTGTAGGATGATCTTGTAGTCTTGTTAGTGACTAAGGCCGACATATTCCTTAGACACAGCTGTGCACACCCTCTTTCTCTACCTTCGTTTGCACACTTTACCACTGGCTTTATTAAATAGATTGTTTGTTTCATCCTATTTTATAAACATCGCACCATATTATGGATTCGGACTCTGTCACGTGACGAACCCAAACCCTTAATGAAATAAGACGAAGAACTAAATAGGTTAGGTTCGTGGATAGGTTAGGTTAGGCACGTATGGCTTTGAGGTTATGAGTAGTAATAGTAATTGTTAGTTTTTTAGTCGGTGGGAATATTTAAGGATTTGTACAGTTTTTGTATATTGTTAAGTTAGCTTAGATAGTGATAGTATGGCGTAATAGAAGGCTCGTAGGAGTGTTGTATATCGTTGGGCTCGTACCTTAATGTTCTACTCGTGTTCGTGTCGCACTATTTACGCGAGTTGCGTACACTACTTTTAGTCCAGGCAACGAAAGGATATAGAGGGAAATGTTTGGAACACAATTTCTGACTTTGTAACTTTGTTTAGTATAGTTAGGAGGTTAACATACCAAAAGTCCCCGCCTCTAGCCCTTGTGCTATGGGGGAGGGGGGGGGGGGGCTTGAAGGTACCATTTTTTGGTTTTTCGCTAATATCTCGGAAACCATGCGTCCAAGTGAAATTATGCTAATATACAAAATGAAAGCCTATTAAATTTCCAGCAAGTTTGTAATTTACTATTTTTCGATATCTTGTATAGTTTTCGTGTTATTTGCTATCAAAAGTTTGTAAATTTGGAAAAATACATTTTTTTCTCATGTTTTTTTTTCTTTTTGACAAGTTGCCTCTCAAACTATGCACCCAAAAAATAAATGCTGGGCATAGGGTTGTAGAAAATTAAATTCTCTTCAATAATATATATGACTTTACTAGTTTACCTCCTTCCGTTCAGATTTAAAAGCAAATTAACCGTCAGTATAAAAAAATTTAAAGTTAATTAAAAATTTTAGAAAATTAAAATCTAGTGTTGAGCAAGGAATTTGAAGTCTTGCAACAGCTGTTGACTACTTAATATTTCAATTTATCACCTTACACAGTCAACTAATTGGTTGGAATATTCACTATCAAGTAGCTAAGGTGAGTGATGGGCGTCTAAAAATAGCACAGATACCCTATAGAAAATATGCACTTGTGGGCTGCCTAACCAGCTTCCTCACACTTGATGATCTAGCTAGACTATTGTAATGGGAAAATATGATGTTATAACCATGTTTATGCATATAAAAGTGTCTATATGACACTGGAAACCAATCACAACAATAAAATTGAAACCAAGACAATTGACATATTTAAGTAGGAGTTAACATAAAACATTACATTAGTGAGTAGCCTTAGCCTACTATTGAATCAATTGATCCTTGCTATCTTAGTTTTTGGAAAGGACTACCATCCTCATAATTGTTTTTATCCTCTTATTCTCTAAGAAAGAAGGTAAGGGACATCTTTTTCTCGCACCATAAACTATCTTAACAAGGATTAGATGATATTTTGAACGCGATTCTACTGGATGTGACAAAAAATCTTTAGCATTTGAGAAAAGCAAGGTTGCTTATGCGAAGTTGTATCTGAATTCCCCAGTGGCCCAAAATGCATCATCGGTCTTTCACGCCCCCTCTCCAACACCACCCAAATACAAAAGGTAGGGAAAATGTACATCTTGATTTGATATGGGCTTCAGCGAGAGAGGTATCGTGCACTTCAACTTCAATCTATACAGGTACAAGTCAATTTTTAAATCGACGGTCTCCATCAAGCCTAATATCTCTTGTCTTCCTCCGACTAATGGTGCTTTCAAACATCGTTTCTTATCATGTACATTCCAAAAGGTTCAGCTGTGGCTGGGAAATAACCTGCCTTCTCTTATGTAAGAGTAGAAAAAAATAATAAAAACTCTGTAGTAGCAGAGCACACCCAGCATGAAACTTCACTGAAGGATATTCTCAAAATTGATTTCTGCCTGTGCACATAAAACTGTACTCGTGCAAAATCAGGGGGCAAAAAAGCAAGCCTAAAATAAGTATGCCAAAAATGTCAAAATGTTGTCGGAAAGATGACTAAGAATATAAAGAAAAACAGTATACCATTTCCAAAATAGGTCCAGTCCGATCAAGAAAAAAGGATAAAAATGATGAGGATGGTAGTCCTTATTAAACTAAGATAACAAGGGATAGAATAGTAGGCTCCGATGTAATGTTTCATATTAATTCATTAAAATATGTAATTAATCTTTGTTTAAATTTAATGGTTGTGATTGGTTTCCAGGGTCATATAGACACTTTTATAATATTTTCCCATTACAATAGTCTAGCTAGATCATCAAGTGTGAGGAAGCTGGTTAGGCAGCCCACAAGTGTATATTTTCTATAGGGTATCTGTGCTATTTTTAGACGCCCATCACTCACCTTAGCTACTTGATAGTGAATATTCCAACCAATTAGTTGACTGTGTAAGGTGATAAATTGAAATATTAAGTAGTCAACAGCTGTTGCAAGACTTCAAATTCCTTGCTCAACACTAGATTTTAATTTTCTAAAATTTTTAATTAACTTTAAATTTTTTTATACTGACGGTTAATTTGCTTTTAAATCTGAACGGAAGGAGGTAAACTAGTAAAGTCATATATATTATTGAAGGGAATTTAATTTTCTACAACCCTATGCCCAGCATTTATTTTTTGGGTGCATAGTTTGAGAGGCAACTTGTCAAAAAGAAAAAAAACATGAGAAAAAAAATGTATTTTTCCAAATTTACAAACTTTTGATAGCAAATAACACGAAAACTATACAAAATATCGAAAAATAGTAAATTACAAACTTGCTGGAAATTTAATAAGCTTTCATTTTGTATATTAGCATAATTTCACTTGGACGCATGGTTTCCGAGATATTAGCGAAAAACCAAAAAATGGTACCTTCAAGCCCCCCCCTCCCCCATAGCACAAGGGCTAGAGGCGGGGACTTTTGGTATGTTAACCTCCTAACTATACTAAACAAAGTTACAAAGTCAGAAATTGTGTTCCAAACATTTCCCTCTATACCCTTTTTTTAGCATTCGTTGCCTGGACTATTTACCTACGACAAAGCTTATGGGAGAAAGTATGTGTCAGAATTTTGATACCGTTTATTTATTGTTATCACGCAAATAATGACATAGCAACCAATAAACCCATAAGGTCCATGTTAAATTTCTAAAAATGTAAATTCACGAAGAGAAAAGCCCTGTAGTCCGATTTGCACCATTTTAGATTTATACCTTCCCATAGTTGGTTGACTGTGCTAAAATTTCATGCAGATTGCTTCAGCCGTTCAGGAGGAGTATTTTGGAAACAAAAGCAGGAGACTAACACGTCATTATGCTAGCATCGAATATAGAATAAACAAACTATTCTATGATACTAGTTAACAATGTCTTTTCAAGCGCCTGGAAAAGGTGTTCTGCAAAACACACTCTTTAATGTATGCACTGCAGCGTCGTTCACGTTTCACCATAGATAAAACATAGTACATATATATTGTAACGAAGTGATCAAGCTACCCATAGAATTGTACCGTTTTCCCCCAGTTTTTTTCCCTCAGCACTTTTCCCTCAGCACTTTTCACTCAGGTAAATTCTCTCAGGACAATGTGCTGGGGAAGGAGCTCAGTACCAGGGCCCGGTACTGAGTACTTTCCCCCACCCTTTCGGGGTAAAATCCGTGTATATCAGGGAGGGAACTTAGGCAGATGTAACCTTAGGGTCCAGGGTTTATAGTCCCTGTTCGCACACACTGTTATCTCTGGTTTCACGTTACAAGTAGTGGACTATAGTAAATTGTATGCCGCATCTTAAAATGCAGTGATTAATTTTGCTTTGCTTTGACAGATATTGTATAAAATTCAAATTGAATTATGATTTTATTGTTTAACAGGTTTTATTTTGTGTATAAAATAGTTCAGAGCTACGCACAATTTAAAAATTTACGTGCGGCAAGCAAACCTTTTTGAAACTGAACCCAGGTTTAAAATGATAATAATTGATGTAGGTAATGCACCTTACTTCTCTGTGGCTACAAAGAATTGTAGGTTTTGATGGGCGAAATAAAAATAATGTAAGAAACAAATCTCAATGTTTATGAAAACCTTCCTATTTTATTAAACTCACCAATGGAAAATAGTGCATGTTTTTTTTAAATTAGATTTTATAAGTACCGGTACTAATAAATTACATTTTCACTACACTACTATGGAATCACCTGTTTTCGTTATATGCTATCACCTGCGAAAATTCATCATTACATTGTTTACTACGCAAAATAATGTTTAGGCCTACTATGCAAAAGTAATGTTTTCTATACTTTTAGATTTTGCCGACATAAACAAACAAACATTTGATGTTCTTCCATCAACTGTTAAAAATTAGCAACAACCTAAACTGTACAATCAATGTAAATTTGAACATCAAATAGTTGTAACCTAAAAAATGTCACCAGTTTTGAAAAGTTCCTAACCTAATGCAATGCTAATTTGTAGTGTAGCGAAAAGTAACGTTCTAAACACGAGTGAAAGTAGGTAATTTCATAGTATCATCGACCATATTTAAAGTGCTCGATAGATCTCACACTTTAAACAAATGGGCTCAGATATGAATAACTTTCTTTTCTACTCTTGTCATGAAATAGAAATACACCGAGTCCCAAAAAAAACTGAACAATTTTATTTACTTATAAAAAGTTTATTAACAATCACACGATAAACTAATTACATTTTAACTGACACAAATATTCCTAGGTTTTGTTTGATATCATATGTGTTAATGATTTTCAACATGGTTGCCATTGTTGGCAAAAAGATAGTTAATACGGCTGTCTAATTCAGCCCACACTCTATGGCGCATTTCGTCAGTAATGTTAGTAAAGGCTGCATTTATTCTTTGCCTCAATTCTCGGACATCGGAAACTTCTGTCTTATAAACTTATAATTTTGACAAATTTAACTCACATGCTGCACAGCGAACAGACTTTCGAGGGTCGTGAAGAAATAATTGTTGCACGTTTTCAATCAATTCATTTCGGATTTTCGGCCTACCTTTGCCTTTTAAATGTTGTAAGCTTCCAGTTAACATAAATTTGTCATACCAGGCTCGAATGCTGTTCCGTGATGGAGGACGTCGACCATAGCGTCTTCTAAATGTTCTTTGCACTGCAATATCTGACTTACTTTGAATGTACCACTCAACGCATTGCGCTTTTCTCTCGTGCGTTCATGGTGCCTGCTTTATGACAGGGCAATGTTTTTTAATTTCAAGTTTCAAGCGACAACAATGAATCAGCTGACAGTTACAATTGATATTGAACAAAACTTCATGAGCTCAGTTATCATATGATCACCTTCAATGTAGACTAGGTATGTCTGGACGTATTATATAACAATCTAAAATTGTTCAGGTCTTTTGGGACAAGGTGTATAATATTGTTACACCCGTATAGAAAATCAGTCCTTTTTGCATATGAAGCCTAAAAAGCGGAAAAAGTAAAGTGGATTCAGACTTAGCTTATTGGGTCTTACCATGCATCATTTATGTATATTATTAATAGCTACTCGACTGGTGAAAAATTCACTAAAGAGGGTACATAAAAATAACTATTAGACACGAATATGCATAGATAACATTGAATGAAAAACCACGAAAATACTTAGTTGAATACATCATAAGAATAATTTTAATACGTATTTTGTTTAGACTTTACTCGTTACCATAATGATAATGTTAGCAACTTACATTAAAACTGCGTAGAAAGTATTTAGAGAAGTAGACTAAGCTTAGAAAAAAACCCACTAGTGACTCAACAATTTACGTAAGAGCCCTTATCTTTGACATCGAAAACATATCTGATGGAAGCTAGGAAGCTACAGTTTAATTTTGACTCTTACAAATGACGTTTGGTTATTAGACAATATTACATTTATGATCTTGCACTATCTTTGTGATTTATAGTGCTGAGTATAGAGGTAGTGACAAAAACGTGAGTAAAATGGGATGAAAAGTGACCAAATATACGTGAGTAGATTGATTTAAAATCGCTCTCAAGAATGGCTTAAAAGTACAATTTTTAATCTGAAAATTGACATTGGCATACATATTGACTGTTATGATTGACCATCATAATCAATGCTATTATTCTATTCAATTAAACCAAACCGTTGAATCTAAATATTATTGAAAAGGGTCATTATGAGAGAACCCATTTTGAAAATTTAAAATTCTCGTAAAAACAGTTTTTTTCGTATTTAAGAAACGCTTTTGGTATCAAAAGAAAGCTTATAATGTCCTCTTCGGAGGCAAAACAAATTTTTGTCTTAACTCACGGTAGTTTTCTTTTACATAATTGTTTTATTGAAGCATGTCGTAGAAATCGCATTTCAGAAAAGGGACCTCTTGTCAACCCTATGTTATTTCTCCAAGAGATAAAAAAGGTACCTCTTGTCGGGACCACAAAATTGTTTAATTTTTTTTTTCTGCGTACGCTGAACTTTGTTGTAGGTCTCTAATTTTCCTCTAAAATGCAGGAAAATTAATTTTTTGGACCAAAGTCTGTTTTGTAGAGTGAATATTACTAGGAGTACAATGCAGTTGTCTGCTTGCAATATTGAGCGGAGCAAGCACATTAATCAATAATTTTGAAAAATGTAACGACTAATTTATTGTTTACGTCATAATTAGTTTTAATTTAATATATTAAGTTTTTATGATTTTTAGTTACTAAACAATTGACTAAACAGTACAAAAAAGCATTTATTTACATAATACAAGTTAAGAAAACATTCACACAGTTAAAAATACATGAACTCAAATCAAATCAAATCAATTTATAGGAATTTTGCAGAGTAATAAGTAATAATGAAATAATAAGAATAATAATAGTGTTCATTGCTGTATAAGTGAACGCAGACGTGCCAGTTCTCTACGTTTAGTTTCCCAACCCGCATTATTGTTGATACACTTGAGAAGGCGGTCTTGAGAAAAGCCTGGTTCAATTATAAGTCCTTCTATGGACCGAACCCGTGACATTGCAACATACGTAAGACCCAGGGCAAACTCTGTGGTACCAATGTCAACTACTGCTTTGTCAACTGTCATTCCCTGAGCCTTATGGACAGTAATACCATAGGCAACTTGCAAGGGAAACTGTCTTCTTGTACAGGACACGTTGTTTTTTCGGTATCCAACAGTGAGTGGTAATATCGGAAGAGAGCCATTAAAAGTTGGACCTTCGTATCCATCAAAATGGACCAAAATACAAATTGGAAAGTCGTCCATCGATCTATTCGGTCCATAGACAATATCAACAACATTCCCCAGACTGCCGTTGCACAAGCCTTGGGAGGTCCAGATGTTTTGGCGTAGTATTACGCGACAACCTTGAGATAGCTGCAGAGTTGCTTGTAGTCCTTGGGCTTCATCCTCTGATGCACCACATGCTGTTAAGTTGTTATGTTTTGCTTTTATTAAAGCAACAGGCTTGTTTGAAGACCGTAACATGAGTTGATTGTATTGATGTACGGCGTCGTTCCTTGCTTTTATTCGAATTGCGCTTGTGAAACTTTTTACTGTAGCAACGTTGTTTGATGAAAATCGTGTTTTAAGCAATTCATAGTCAGATAGAGTTAATTGGCCTAGAGCCATACGCTTTAAAGTTTCTCTGAAACAGTTCTGATCATCTCCAATTTGACGCATCACCTGCTTCAACTCAAATACTGTTTTGAACTGCTCAAAAAGAAATCTTCCTTCAATTGAAGAAACTTTTCTTGGGTCTGCTGGAGCTAGTAATGTGCGATCCAGAACTGGTGGCAACTGGTTGAAATCACCAAAAAAGTAGACAATACAACCACCAAAAGGTAATTCTTGACGATTAGTGAATGCTTGACGCAGACGTTTGTCTATCATGGAGAGCATTCGAGTGCCAACCATTGACATCTCATCGCAAATAATTACTTTGACAGTACGGAAATCTTCCTGTAATTGGCGCTCCGCCTTACCTGTAAGATCGGAAACAGTACCACCTCGTGTTTGGACTATATGTAGTGCGTTGTGTATTGTTTGTCCGTTTATATTATTGGCAGCCACACCTGTTGGCGCCATCAAAATAACACTTGAGCTACCATACAGGGATTCAATCATATGTACCATTTTATTTATAATAAATGACTTTCCGGTTCCAGCCCCCCCTTGCACGAGTGTAAGCTTTTCACTTGATTCATTCGCTAGTTGCTGTGCTAGGTGGTCCAGTATTTTCTGTTGACCCTCATTAGGCGATAACACATTATTAGAATGATCGTTTGTAATATTTACTTGTATTTCTTTCTGTTTCTGTATGAAATCTAAGTTCTCTTCTAGTCCAGGATATTTGTCATAAGTGCCAAACCCATTGTACTCTCGATCCATATCACGGTAACCTAGTATCACATCCTGAGGTGCTTGGTTGGGAAGTGTTCTTGCCAACTCCTGCCAGTCATGGTGGTCTTCTTCTGGTAGTACTACGTGGTCAGTATCGATGTCTTCAATTTCTGGTAGTTCCCACAATGAAAGGTTCCGTGAAGTAAAGGATTCTTTCCATGTTGTGTGTGTCTTTAAAGCTTCGCAGTTTCGCCATGCAATGTGCATCAGTAATTTTTGCTTGTAGTAAATTTCATCATTTTCTTCATTTATTCCAGGTTTTACTACCGGACGAAGCTGAAGGACACGTGATTTTCTGTGGTTGATAAGCCTACCACGAACAATCTTGTGCTTTGTGGCAAACTCGCATAACGTCATTGGCTCAAGTGTTGCTGATCTCATAGCATAGTGATCCATGATAGAAGTTTGTATAAACTCATCTGTATCTGTACTTGTATTTGCCACAGCAACATAGTCATCAGTAGAAATGTATAGCTTTACAAACTGCCTACTGGAATGGTACAGAGGATCGCCCGTGAGGAGATGCATGACTTCGCATGCTGAAATATCTCGTTGACCTATCACTTTAGTTAACATTTTGGTGAATGCCTTTTTTGCGTGATCATTGGGTGTACAGCTAGTCATGATTTCTTTGAAAAGTGTTTGAAAATCTTGTGACTGGGGTTCTCCTTTTGTCGCATATTTCGATATATAGTTTACAATAGCGTGTTCAGATGCTATGATCTTGCAATCAGTGTTTGCTCGCCACAGTTGGGACACAAAGGGGTTGTGGTCATTCAAGAGTTCATCATTACGCTTTGATTTATATTGCCAAACTCCTTGTTCGTCTCTTGACAATGTAGAGTCCAACAATTTTGGTTTTGGAAATTTAAAGCGACATTCTTGTGGATGTGAGGGATCTTTTAGACAGTAAACACTGTGTTGAGTGTGTCGCTGCACTCTGTTCAATAGTTGTGCAAAATGTATTGGATCTCCCAGAACTATATCAGTTGCCCAAACACTTGAAGGATGCTTTTCAGCTCTTGGTGCGTCTATTCCAGGGTTGTAAGCTGACACGATAGTGTCATAATATGCCTTATGAACTGCTAAATCATCAATTGATGCAGTATCGAATGTACGGACATCAGGCGCATTTTCAAGCCAAAGAACAGCATGAACGTGAGGACTACCGCGGTGTTGGTATTCAAAACGCCACCAAAAATCTGTTATCTTTAACTTTTCCTTCAATATGTCCATAAAAATGCAAACACGCTTTGAAAAGTACTCGTCTGCAATAAGTGGGTTTTCACTAAGTTTTTCTTGCATAACTTGGCTTGCTTGCTTCTCGGTAAGTAAATTTAATTCTTCAACAGATATACCAAAATGCCTCGCCAGACAACTCCACCAAAGGTCTGCTGCACTTAACGTAAGAAACAATGTTGGTACGCCCAGCTGATTAACCATTGACTGAAGCTCTAAACGTCGTTGGTACCAAAATGATGAAGTGCCACGGATTTTGGAACCCCATGTCAGCAAACGTTTTATTATTGACGGGTTTCTAGCTACTTCCACTTCTAACTGTGCTATATTACCACAAAAGTCATTTTTTTTTGCGAATATAGCACTCTGTCGACAGGCATCGTGTCTTTGCATCGTATTCAAGCAGAAAAATCGGAATCGAGGATCTTGAGAAAATCGTTTGTCTTCATATCTCATAAGAAACTCACACCACTCTCGAAATGAAACCTTGATGTTCCTAGTTAGGTCAAGGAAATCTGCAGCACCGTTTGGGAACAAATGGGGGAATGCTTGTGGAATATAACCGGAGTGTGTAAATTCATTGATGGGAATAGGTGAAGCTCTTGGCCATTTTATTTGGTTTATTATAGCGGATTCTTGACTTTGTCTCGGAATTAGTGGAACTGCTGTTTCTTCAATATGATCTTTGTCAAATGATTCATTAGATAAACCACCTTCGTCAATATATCTTAATTCATCAGCGACACTGTCATCCAATGGCAAAGACTCAATAACGTCCATATCTATATGAACATCAGCATAATATTGATTATGTGTTTGTAGCCAATGAAGTGCTTGTAGGACCTTTTGCTTCCTCACACGGAAATCGGAATAACCTGTTACTCCTGCGCGGCGTACAATCACAATCCCAAGGCGTGAAGGGGCGATTGGCAGCGATGTAGCGATATCAGTTATATCTTGTTCAACATTTATTACATGTCCTTTGTAATGATATTGACCTAATGATCTGCACGCTTTAAACTGGTATACCCGCATGACAGGGTGGATTCGAGCTATTAACATTTGTTCAATCATTGAAAGATTTTGGAGTTCTGCAGGAACGATTGATGGTTGCATGTTGTTTGTCGAAGAGAATTTTTCGGGATTTTTGATGCATGATGT